>NC_137787.1:99081489-99553989 GCF_963383645.1 Muscardinus avellanarius | reverse complement strand
CTGGGATTATAGCCTAGAGCCACCACACCTGGCCTGAGGTTTCTTGGGGGTTTTTTGTTTGTTTGTTTGTTGTTTTCAACTACCAAAAAATCAAAGCAATATTATTCCATTACAACATGTGTCTATCCCTAAAGGTAAAAGATAACTCTAAACAGTGGTATTTTTGTGTAATAGAATTACAAAACACTATTCTTTTTCAGACTTTCCTATATACATTTTCGTTTTTGTTATATTGAATATGTATATGACAAAAGATGGCTTAAAAAAAGCCAAGCTGGGAGTGATAACTAACTCAATACTACAAAAAATAAAATAAAATTAGCCAAGCATTGTGGCATTTGCCTGTGATCCCAGTACTTGGGAGGCTGAGAGAGAAGGATCACAAGTTTGAGGACAGCCTCAGCAACTTAGGCTCTCAGCAACTTAGTGAGACCCTGTTTCCAAATAAAAAAATGAATACAGCCCAGAGATAGGAGATACCTGGGTTCTATCCCAGATAGCACACACACACACACAAAAAAAAAAAATTTAAAAAGGGCCAGAGGTGTAGCTAGGTCCCCAGTACTATAAATAGAGAGATAGATAAGATAGATACATAGATAGATAGATGGAATCCAGCAATTGTCCGTCCCATGGGTTCCAGAATCTTGGAGTGGAATCTTATATATTTTTTGTCACTGTATGTCTGGCACATATTGAAATATTAATATTGGAGAGGCAGAATGACCAGTAGTTAAGAGTTCTAGAATCAGACACAAATATGAATTTTAGCTCCAATATATATTGATAAGGGTTCCAGTCCTTTATTTAACTTGGCTGGGACCCAAATTCTCCAAATATAAATCAAAACAGGGGCTGTGGGTGTGGCTCAGATGTCACATATTTAGAATGCATGAAGCCCTGGGTTCAATCTCCAGTACCCCAAAATAAAAAATAAAAGATGAAACAATGCTTATAAGACTGTGGCAAGAAAAACGTACTAAGCACATATAACATATTTATGGCTCAGATACAATAAAATGAAGCCTCATTACTATTCATTTGATTTGATTTATGCTGAAAGAGCTTATTAAAGATACAAAACAAAACTAAGCTTCAAGAGAAGACTTTCATTGGAAATTTTAACTGCACACTGGGGATGTAGCTGAGTGGTAGGGTTCTTGCTTGGCATATGGAAGGCCCTGGGTTCAATTCCCAGCACCCCTCAGCACTCCACCAAAAAAATACCCTAATTGCACTAAAAATCAAGAGGCCAAACTTGGTCTGTTGAAAAACTGACTAAAATGTGCAGTCATATTCTTGTATCTAGGAATAAACTAGTGAAGTTACCATCTATTTAATGCGTAAACACCACTTATGAGTACTGGATGCAGTCGTAGCAAAGCTAAAAAAAAAGAGAAACGTATACTTATTTTAATCTAAAGATAGAATGGAAAAAGGAAACCAAATAAATATACAAAACATGACTAAGACTTGACGAATTGAGAGATTAAAAGAACAAGTAACATTATCATTAATTTTGCTTAGCCTTTCTCTTCCTCATTATTTTTGGACAAGGAGCCTATCTTTTTGGGCACTGTTCTACCCCCAAAGTCTGTAATAGTGCCCAGTACAGTAAAAGTGCTCAAAAAATATTTATAAGATGATTTACAAAAGAAAGTCTCAGTAAAACTGATGTGAGAAGGACTTCAAGGGAGGAGCATCAGGAGTAGGTGAGAAGCTTTTTCTGATAAGTGCTTTATCTCCTTGTTTTAAGGAGTTTCCTTGGGAACCTCAAATGGAATGTCAGCATACATAGTCAACCTTACATCTCCAAAGGGGGTTAAGCTAGAGCCTCTTTGCCAACCCCATTAGAGGCTGTTGGTTCCAAGTATTTTTAATGAGCCCTTTATTTAGGTGTATCAGTGTTTTAAAATAAAAATAAAATAGGGCTGGGGGTGCAGCTCAAAGGTAGAATGTCCCTGGGTTCAATCCCCAGTACCACAAAATATAAATAAATAAATAGGTAAGTATATAAATAAATAAATAAATAAATAAATAAATAAAATAGAGCTTGGGGTGTTGGCAGAGGTAGAATGTCCCTGGGTTCAATTCCCAGTGTTAGAAATAAATTTTTATGGCATCAGGAAAAGGCACGTGTTTGAAAGCTGATTGACTGACAATGCAATTTTACTTTATTGCAAAAAAAAAAAAAAAAAAAAAGTGCTCCCAAGTATGGAAAACACACCTGACAAAGAATCAGGTAGTTCTTATATCAGCCTTCTGCCCTGAACAGCTTCACATTCTTCCTGGTCAGCTCCAAGGAAGACCTCTAAATATGCAATATCTCTCGAGCACTCTCTCTTTTTTTATTACTTTTTTTTTTTTCGGTATTAGGGGTGGAATCAAGGGGCATTCTACCTCCGAGCTATAACCCCAGTACTTTTTTATTCTTTATTCTGAAACATGGTCTGAAATCCTCCTGTCTCAGCCTCCCAAATACTGGGATTACAAGCATAAACCACCAGGCCAGGCTGCAATCTCTTAAGAAATGCTAATTTTGCAAAGGAAAGTTAAGTCCCTGCCAGGTTACAAAATGACTTAAATTAAACTACTCCTTTGACGGAGAAGATAAAATTTAAAAATACAACTATATTCTCACACCAGCATTACAAAATCAAAAGTGTTTGTAAATATGGGAGGAAT
The DNA here is from genome assembly GCF_963383645.1 of Muscardinus avellanarius. Lineage (NCBI taxonomy): Eukaryota > Metazoa > Chordata > Mammalia > Rodentia > Gliridae > Muscardinus > Muscardinus avellanarius. The sequence continues at coordinate 99,551,304 of NC_137787.1, read as the reverse complement.
TAGCTCTTAACTTCCAAGTCTGTTCTAACGGACATGCTGCTAAAGGCAATGAAAGGCATATTGTAAATATCTTGGTGCAATCTAAAAGCGGGCCTAGAGACAAAAATGGACCTCTGGAATTGAAGACTAGGGGTGGAAAATGGCTTTATGTTTGAGAATTATCTATGCCATATTTTCATTTAAAAATGCAAGTTTGGAGCCGGGCGTGGTGGCGCACGTTTGTAATTCCAGTACTGCGAGGCTGAGAAAGAACTGCACAGGTTCGAAGCCAGCCTCAGCTACTTAGTGAGGCTCTCAGCAACTTGGTGAGACCCTGTTTCTAAATTAAGTATAAAAAGAATAGGTCTGGGAGTGTAGCCCGGAGGTAGAAAGCCCCTGGGTTCCCCAGCACAACAAAAAAAATGCAATTTTGTTCTTTTCAAGTTCTATCTTCCATACAAGAACCTAGAGACTAGCACGACACCCCACTCTCAGAAAGCCATACCTGGTGTTCCGTGCCAAGTCTCCAACTCCCGCCACAGGTTTTGGCCGTGTCCGCCCCTTAGCGGAAGTGACGTTTAAGGACCGGCCTGAAAGTAGGAGAGTTGAAAGGCCAGCCGTCGAAAAACCTCTAATGTTCTGAGGAAACTCCAAGATTCCGCTATCCTTTCTCTTCTTCATTAGGGTGTTTCCTAGAGCCTTACGACCACTAGTTTCCAATTCTAAATCATTCAAAACTTAGTAGCTCCTCTTTGGTGAAAAAGTGAGCACAGTTCTCCCAAGAACTACAATTCCCGCCAGGCCACGCGGCAAAAAAAAACTGGGGAAAGGGCTCAAGTGGGAGCAATGCACCCTGGGAAATGTAGTCCTCATAGGATGAAAAGTACAGTCACCTCGCCTTCCGCCAGTGAGGCTGGAGAAACCAGGTGTTCGGCTTAGAACCCGTTACTGCTTAAGGGGAAGAACCAAACCCTTCAGCGGCAGCCTCATTTCTCCACACATGGGGGATAGGATTTTTCCTTTATCCATATAAGGCGCTACAAATAACTTTCTGAAGAAATATATTTGTCTTTTCAATATCTCTAGTCAGAAAAAATTCCCGGAACTCCCCCACCTCACGCTCCAACTCGTGGGAAAAGGTGGCTTTTTTACAAGTGGATAAAATGGCTGTCCTCCTAGTTTTGCCATTGGTTGTCTTTTGCGTCCTTCAAGGGCGGTTTCTAGCCGCGGATTGGTTCGTTTTCCCTGGAGGGCGGGGAAAGACTTGGCAAGGTTCTCCCACCGCCTGAGAAGAGAAGAGGGGTGGAGGTGACGCTGTGTTCTCGAGAGCTACTGGACAATCTTCCTGTCACTCTAGAGATGTGCAGCCTATAGTGAAGTCGGCTGCCCCTCCAAGAGGGCGAGGGGCGGGGCTAGTGCGTGGTGGGAAGGGGCGGGATTCTGCCGCCGCGGCTGCCGCTGGAGCCGGTGTCCGGGCTGGTGATGGGGTTAATTCCCTGTCGTAAGACTCTTACTTGCACCCACCCAGCTCCGCCGTCGCCCCGCCGCGCCGCGCTCCAACCGCCTCCTCCTTCTCCTCCTCAGTAACGCGGGTAAGATGCCCTCCCCTCCTCCTCCACTCCCCGGGAATAACGCGCCTCCTCCCTCCCCTCCCCCGCCCGCCAACCGGTAGCGCTAACGGAGCCGGAGGCCGGGAGAGACCTGCGGTGTGGGAGAAGCCGGCCTCGCCCGCCCCGCCCGCGGCGCCCGGGAAGGGCTCTCGGCGGTGCTGCTGCTGCCAGCCGCCGGGAGGTCGGGGCGAGGGAGCCGCGCTTGGCCCTCGCGGCGCCTGCCGCTGCAGCCTTACCTTGTGCCCACCGCCCCCACCCGGGCCGTGTGAAAAGCAAACCCCTCGAGGCCTACGAGGAGGCCGGGGAAGGTTCCCGAGTCCCGCCATGGCTGCTGCCGCAGCTGCTCCTGCAACCCCAGGGACTGTGGAGGCAGCGCGGCAGGCTTGCCGGAGCGGGCGCCGGCGCGCTGCGGCTCCCGGGTGGCTGCGCCCGCGCCGCGAGCTGCGGGCTCGCCCCAGGGCCGCTGCCCCGGCCTTTCTCGGGAGAATTTGCAAAAAGGAAACAAGACATTCTGACGGGTTGGTGAAATGGAGGTGCATCTCGCCTGTGGTACAAGAAAAAGCACAGTGGGAATGTTAAAAAGAAAGTTGAATGGCTGTCAGTGCCGAGGTCCCCGGGGATCCGATTTACACACTTTATTATGCTGGAGCTTTCGGCTGCTCCCCCAAATCCCTATGTATGGAGGGTTTTTTGTTGTTTTCTTTTTTGTGGCTGTTAGGTGCAAAGGAGTGCCACTGTAGTTGGAACTTGTTTTTGTAAAGCGTCTTTGATTGTTGAGGCTATCACGTCCGATGCACAATTGTCTTGGGATAGCAAGTCAACTAAATAAAAAGTGACGAGGTGACTTCCCAAATAGGTTTAGTAAATACCAAACATTTTATATAATTAAAATTTTCAGGGGTAAAAATTATATGCCTCAAAGGTCATAGTTCGCCGAATTGTAACTTTCAAGAAACTCTTTGCGTTTAGCTTGTCTTTAGTTGAGAACATTTGTTCTCATAACTAAAGACAAGCTAAACGCAGAGTTAAGATGGTTAATGTCAAACTGAAACTACACCTACTTGTAATATTTGAATAAGTCAGATGCATGAACTTATTTAGTAGACTAACAGTTTGACTAGAGTGATTAGACACCTCAAATTGGCATATTTCATTATGTTCTAGGGCATTCTCTTATACCTTCTCATTTTTGCTTTTTCTCCTCTTCTCTCTGTCCCCCCCACCCCCGGTACTGGTGTTTGAAACCAGGGGAAACCTATCTCTGAACTGCATCCCCAGCCTCTTTAATTTTTTATTTTTTATTTTGAAACAGTGTCTCATTAAGTTGGTGAGGCTGGCATCGAACTTGCCATCTTCCTCTCAAGTACTTTGATTAGAGAGATGAGCCACCACTTTTTTTTTTTTTTTGGCCTAGAAGAATATGAACTTAAATAATGGATTCTGTAATCTCTAGTAGACATACCTGTGTGACTTTTAGACATACAGATAAAATTGTAGGCCCATTTTTGAGTCTTGTTACCACAAAAAACTTGGACTTTGAAAAAATTTCCAAGATTTGATTGTGAGACCATTTTTTCTGGGTCTGACAACTATACTACTAGCTTAGGGATCTTCTGTATTCCATTACTAACACATCAAGGTACAGAATTGAAATAGATCTTCTATAAAGCATTCAGGACCAGGAAGAAATTTGGACATGTGTTGATAAAAAAATATGCAATTAGAAGGTTAAGTCCCCTCAGTTCCCCATGAAGTACTCACAGCATACATTGCCAGGAGTACTATTTTGCAAACTTGATGGCTAAGTTATAAATTATACAGTTGATGCTTTCAGATCTCATTGTGTATTATATGTCAAAAGGGCTGATGAAAATTTAGCAGGCTTTGACTTCATTTTACTGACTACATGACCCCCTATGAACTTTAGTGGAGTTTCTCCGCTTGTAAAATGGGGAGGATAATGCTGTTTGTGCAATTGTGAGGACCAGGAATAGTTTGTAAGCCCTGAGCATTGTTTCTGATACAAACATAGTTTGTGTGATTAACTACTGTTATTTTCATACATAGTTAGAAAATCAGGTTATTGTTCATATGCACAGTGTATTGTTGCAGCCTAAAATCTTCTTCTGTTATTGAGAAGTACTATAGGAGTATTAGTTTGTGTAGTGACATAATTGCAGTTTGCAGCTAGCCTTTTTTTTTTTTTTTTCTTGGTGGTACTGGGGTTCCTGGAAACCCTTCTACCTCCGGGCTACAAGCCCAGACCTAATTTTTAATATTTTTATTTGGAAACAGGGTGTCTTAAGTCAGCATGGCTGGCTTCGAACCTGCGTGATCCTCCTGTCTCTGCCTCCCAAGCGCAGGGATTACAAGCGTGCACCACCACGCCCGGCGCTAGGTAGCCATTTTTTTAAGGAGGTAGTTCACAGGAAACTTGTTATCAAGTACAGAAGAGTTCTTATGGAAGATTTTTGTGTGTGTGTCTTTGAACTAAAATTCAAGTGTTTAGGAATATATTTTAAATGCATCATATTAAATAAAAGTTGATATATTCCATGTTGTTGTGGTAAACTATTAAATTTTATTTAGCCGATGTTATTTCAAGAGCTAGTTTATGTAGTTGGTGTCCAAATGCTTTGTGTTAGCATGGCCACAGCCAAGTGACAGTTGAACTCTTTAATATAGAATTAAGCATAGACAAATCATTTTAATTCATTTGGCTGTACCATGCAACAGTTTTGGTGCTCCTCTGTCTTAATTCTCATTACTTATTAATACATGAATGTTTCTTTTCTATGACACAACATGCTATTCCATTCTCTTTCCAGGCACTGGGTCTTCACATATAAAGGTGTCCTTGGAGTGTGTACAGTTAAGCCAATTTAAGCTTGGCATAAACAGTTTTGTTATGAAGCTTTTTGGTTGTTTTGTGTGTGTGTGTGTGTGTGTGTGTGTGTGTGTGTGTGTGTGTCTTTGTCTTTGGGGGGGGGTAGGGAGAATGGCGATTAAACCCAATGGCATTCTAACTTCAAGCTCCCACCCTCGCCAGATTTTATTTTCTATTTGGAAACAGGTTCTCGCTAGGTTGATGAGTCTCACTACTTGCTGAGGCTGTCCTCAAACCTGTGATCCTCCTGTCTCTACCTCCCAAGTACTGGGATTACAGGCATACAACAGCACACCCGGCTCACTAGGAAGTATTTCTGACAGTAATGCCCAAGTCGGCATTCAAGACAGCTGTACCTTAATGCTGAATAGTGAGCCAAGGTGAATAATGCTTTGGTACACCTCTCAAGTTGCCCAACTCCCTATAGTTGGATGCTTCTCAAAGGAGGTCCTTCAGGGCAGCAGCAGGAAAAGATTTTAGAAAATTGAAATAAGCTCTTTCACATTGTACAGAAGGTGTGTATTGCCTTGCATTGCCGTGCCAAGTAATAAAAGTTTTTTTTGATCTAGCAGATTAAAATCCCCAATTATACCCATTTAACTTACTTTTAATTCTCAGAAATAAGTAAGCACTGAGAGTAAGTTTTTTTTTTTTTTCTGTTTTTGAAAATGTTACACAAATCAACACTGAAGTCTTGATGGGTTTCTGATATGTTGTTACTATTTGAAGTAGAAAATTTTACTCTTTAATCCTCTCCATGATCTATTGTAAATATGCAGGCAGTTATGTGTCAAAGAAGTGTGGTTACAAAGGGCATTAAAATTTTTAGATAACTCTTGCAGTACCAAACCACAAAATCAATATTCTGTGAATAGTAATACATACAGGGATAATAATTTCTTACAGCTTTATATGTAACTGAGATGGCAGTTGTAAAAAAAAAAGTATGTGTCCATTTTACTCAGTATGATAATTTTTTTGGGGGGGACAGTACTGGGGATGGAACCTAGGGCCATTCTACTTCCAAGCTACACCCCTAGCCCTATTTTTTATTCTTTATTTTGAAACAGGGGTGTCTCACTGAGTTACAAAGGGCCGAGGCTGTTCACGAACCACAGTCCTCCTGTCTCAGCTTCCCAAATGCTGGAATTGCAAGCATGAGCCATAATGCCCGGCTTATAATATTTTTAAAGTATTAAATCATCTTCCCCTTAGTCCCTAGAACTTTCCAGAGTCTTTACCACTAATATGGACCTATGCAAAGAATCAAGTCATATAAACAAAATTTTTCTCTAATTTGATTTCTAAGATGTAATCAATTGATAGAAATTAGTTCCTAAACCATGGTTCAAAGCTAGTTCTCTACCTTAATTTTCCAGCAATTTGGTTTTTTATTTCTAGACTTTATTTCTTAATATTTTGCCTTTTCTCTCCTGTCCTTAGTCTCTTTATACACTCTTTTTCTTTTGAGTTTTGAAGGCCTCTACTTTATGACCTTTGTTGTTTTCTTTTTGCCTTGTGAATTATAGATTTGCTTCTTTTTCCTTAATTTCTACCTGTAAGATCACACCTAAGCAAATTGTCAGGTTTTTGAGCCTTGTTTCATAAGTGCTATATCCCTTAACTTGTTTAAATGATAACTCTTATGGCTACTCAACTCATGTTTCCATCTACAGCTCCCTCCAGCTCTTTCAAAAGAAATTAAGTAGAATGCTATGTGTATTTTTATTCTTGACCCTTCTTGAAAGGCAATAATTAGATATTATTGTCTCTTATAAGGGTTTAAAGTACTATAATTTGACTTCTGCCAACTTTATTTTGTGAATTACAGCTACGAATTACTTTTGTGGTTTAGCTGTGCAGTTAACTTTAGTAACCTGTCTTCTACATGAAAGAAATTCCATAACTAGAGTAAAACAACACCTTACAGTCTGAGATAGAAGGTTAACTGACTACACATTGGCCTTGCTGTCGTGGTCCTCATTGGGGAAGGAAGCTCTGAAATTGGGTGAAGGAAAAGGATTTAGTGTTGTGAAATTAACAATCTGTGTGGGGTGTGTGTGCATGCACACACACACACACACACACACACACACACACACACACACACAGAGCAATAGCTTAAATGAGCATTAGATCCTTGTTTTGTGGTACTGAGGGTGGAACCCAGGGGCTTTTCTACCTTCAGGCTATACTCCCAGACTATTTTTATACTATATTTGGAAACGGTCTCAGGTTGCTGAGAGCCTCATTCAGTAGCTGAGGCTGGCTTTGAACCTGTATGATCCTCCTGCCTCAGCCTCCCAAGCACTGGGATTACAAGCATGGGCCACCATGCCCAGCTAGACCCTTGTTTTAAAAAATCCTTTGGGAAAGAAGCTAGCCTATTATATTTTTGTGAGCATAAAACTAATCTGTTTTGAAAAAAAATTCATACATGCATATATATGTATGCCATGTATTACATATATATTTTACATACCCATATATTCATAACGGGAAATGGTTATAACTAGTGTAGAGGTTTTTGGTTTTGGTTTGCTTGGTTTTTTTTTTTTTTTTTTTTTTCTGCATTGGAGTTTAAACCCAGGGGTTTGAGCTACACCCCAGCCCTATTTTTTATTCTTTATTTTGAGACAGAGTCTCACTAAATTGCAGAGGCCCTCACTAAGTATCTGAGGTTGGCCAAGAACCCACAATCCTCCTGTCTCAGCCTTCCAAGTACTAGTATTGAAAATGTGTACCACCATTCTGGCCTAGCTGGCTAACTAATTTGGGTGAAAAAGAGAAATTAAACTTCTTCTTAGCCTGAGGTGGCTCATGCTTGTAATCCCCACTTGGGAGGCTGAGACCAGCCTCAGCTGGTTTAAGAGACACTGTTTCCAAATAAAATATAAAATAAGTCTGAGAGTGTATCCTGGAGGTAGAAGGCCCCTGGGTTCTATCCCCAGTACCACCAAAAAGAAAAAGAAAAAATGCTTTTTAAGTTATGTTGCCATTCCTGTACTGACCATACCTCCATACCTCTTTTAATATAATACTACTACATGTCTTAAAGCAATGGGGGAGGAATGTGGAAGAGATCAAAAGTAAAAATGTCTACCAGCTTTAAGAGATATGCTTTTCAAAATATGTAACACAGATAACTTTGCTCCCAAACATTTTAGTTTGTATTTATGATTTGAGATAGGTCGGTATTTCTTTCTATGTGTGACTATCCAATTTTTATCTCAACACCATTTGTTGAGAAGATTTTTTTTTTTTTTTTTGTGGTACTAGGGTTCCTGGAAGCCCTTCTACCTCCGAGCTACACTCCCAGACCTATTTTATATTTTTATTTAGAAACAGGGTCTCCTAAGCCAGCGCGTGCCGCTGGCTTTGAACCTGCGTGATCCTCCTGTCTCCGCCTCCCAAGCGCGGGATTACAAGCATGCGCCACCACGCCCAGCCTTGTTGAGAAGATTTTTGTGTGTGTATATGGTTCTAAAGATTTAACTCAGGGGGGCTTTACTTCTGAGCATCACCTCTAGCTTATTTTATTTTTTTGTATTTAAACAGTCTTGCTATGTTCCTGAGGCTGATCTGAACCTGGGATCCTTCTGTCTCAGCCTGCCAAATACTGAGATTACAGGCTTGTGGCACTGCGCCCAGCTGAGAAGACTTTGTTCCACATTGAATTGTCTTGATTTCATGGTTGAAAATCAGTTGACCCCCCCCCCAAAAAAAAAGTGGGTGTTATTGCTCTTTTTAAATTTTTTATTGGTGCATTGTAGTCATGCATCTTAATGGGATACAAGATTATAGAGACATATATGCACACATCACCCAATTACCTCTTATCCAGTTCCCACCCCATTCCCTCTCCCTCCCTCCTTCTCATGGTTGGCTTAGTGATTGACTTTGATATATTTGTTAAAATACATATCATGTGCATTAGAGGATTTCCCTCTTCCCTCTCCCATGTAGGAGTTATTTCTAAAATAATTTTTTTCATTTCTTATGTTTGTTTTTGTGATAAGACTATACCATTTGAGTTTATGGCTTTGTGTGTGTGTGTGTGTGTGTGTGTGTGTGTGTGTGTGTGTGTAATTGGGGATTGAACCCAGGGACATTCTACCTCAGAGCTACACCCCCAGCCTGATTTTTAAATGGTCTCACTAAGTTGCAGAGGGCCTAAGAAGCTGAGGCTGGCCTGGAACCTGAGATCCTCCTATCTCAGCCTCCCAAGTACTAGGATTACAAGTGTGTACCACCACGCCTGGCTGATTTATGGCTTTTTGAAAACAAGTTGAAATTGGGATCTGTGAATCTTCCAACTTTGTTCTTTTTTCAAGTTTGGCTATTCTGAGTCCTCTTTATATAGTTTAGGATCAGCTTTCCAATTTCTCAAAGAAGCCAGCTTGAATTTTGATAGGGATTATGTCCGATACATAGGCTAATTTGTATAGTATTAGCAATTTAACAATATCAAGATAACTTTTTAATTTAATAATTCACTTAAAGAGTGATAAACTCATTACATGTTAACACAGATGCCTTATTTTAAAAAAAGAATGACACTGTTATATATTTTTGCAAATCTCTTTAGTGTCTGGCTTTGCAGAAGATGGCTTAATTCTCAAATCTTCTTTTGAATTCACTATGTTATGATATGTGGTTTTGAAATATTAAGAAAACAGTGGATATGGTGGTGCAGGCCTGTAATCACAGATTTGAAGCTAGCCTTTCAGCAACTTAGTGAAGCTGCTAGCAAATTGGCAAGATCCTGTTTCCAAATAAATAGGGGTAAGGGTGTAGCTCAAAGGTAGAATCCCCTTGAAAGTAACCTAGTGACCCCATAATGGTCTTATGACCATACTTTGAGAATCATTTGTCCTATAAAAAGAAGCAGTGTATGTTTGGAAACTCAGAAATCTGAAAGTCACAACTCTTGTTCTTAACTGACATGATTTTGTGCAAGCTGTACTTGCCTCTCAGTCTGTTTCTTCATATGCAAAATGAAAAATGACACTACTTTTTGAGGTTAAAAGAGGAAACATGATACCTGTGAAGGTTTTCGTATATAGAAATGAAAGGAATTATACTGCTTTCTCATTTAGATTTGTCAGGCTTTCTCTGTTACACAGGATTAGCTGATTTTTTTCCCAATGGAAAATTATATATCACAAAGTGGTAACCGTCATGTAAATTTGGTTCATTGTAGTAGTTACTTACTTAAGAGGTAAGCTAAAGTCATGTAGTTTACTGTTTTCAATTCTTTAAACTATAAAGGGTAGTGACCAAACAAAAGAAGCAGCCAATCAAGGTCAAAGAATTTCTCATAGCCAGGATTGGTGGCGCACACTTGTAATCCCAGCATTCAGGAGGCTGAGACAGCCTCAGCTACTTAGTGAGGCCCTTTACAACTTAGTGAGACTCTGTTTCAAAATAAAGAATTAAGGGGGGGGGGGCTGGGAGTGTAGCTCAGAGGTAGAATGCCCTTGGGTTCCATCCCCAGTACTGTAAAAATAAATAAATAAATTCCTCATAAATAGGAAAGTAAAATTAATGCTTCCTTTAAACCACTTGTCACTCACCTCAATCCTCCTATTAACTGATGAATAATGTAGAAAAGTGCAAAAATTTTGCTATAATTAGAAGGTAATTTTAACATGTTTTTATTTGTTGTTAAAATTGTCGAGATTAAATAGAAATGACTTGAAATCCTTAATTATTCCATAAATACTGGACCCAATATTTTAGCTTTTTGGCAGTTTGGGGATCCAACCTAGGACTTTTTGTGTGATAGACAAGCAGTCTACCTCTGACCTGTATCCCCACTCATACGATAACAACTTTAACTTGAGATTATCTGGAAAACTAAAGTGGTACTGTTGCTAAACAGGATATGATGGGTTCACTCAACATTTTTTGAAAAGTTAATTGTATGCTCTCTACTGGCCATATACAACAGAGAGCCCTTGCCCTCATGGATCTTTCTTTTTGACAAAGAAATATATAGGTAAAATAAGATAGATGTTTTTGCATTGGAAACAAAACACGGGTTGGGTTGGAAGGTTCGAGAGCAATGGGAAGTGGGAGTCTGATAAGATATCTCTCAACTCTGAACAAACACTTGAATGAAGTGTGGGCTATGAGATGTGTACGGGAATAACATTCTGAGTGGAAGGAACAAAGTGCAGAAACCACGAAATGGGATCATAGTTGGATGAAGATGGTAATATTCAAATGATTTCTTGAAGGCAGGATTTAAAAGAACTCGTAAATGATGAGGACCAAGGTGTGGCTCGGGGGTATATTATTAGTTAAGCAAGTTACTCCTGCATCCCAAATTAAGTAGAGTTTAGGAAAACCTTGGAAAGCCTAAATACACATATCAAGAACTTCCTGGCTTTTCAATGCTAAACCAAAAGATCTCATTTTTATTAAACAAAATTGCATGTGTGTATGCGTATGTGTGTTACTGAAGATTGAACCTAGAGATGTTCTACCACTGAGCTACATCTCCAGCCCAGCAAACCCCCCACCACCACTGCTTTTTTTTAAAGTTAGGATATAGCAAAATTGCTGAGGCTGGCTTCCAACTTTTGATCTATTTCAGCCTCCCAAGTACTGGGAACACAGGTGTGTACCACTGTATCTGCCTCACCCCTTTGTGGTACTAGGGGTTGAAACCAGGGGCATTCTATCTCCAACCTATACCCTCAGCCCTATTTTTTAAATTTTGAATCAGGGTCTGGCTAAGTTTCTGAGGCTGGCTGCAAACCTGCTCCATCCTGCTGTCTCAGCCTCCAGAATAATGGGATTACAAATTTGTACCACCATGCATGGCTCCTAGCCCTTTTTTATTAAGAAGGTTTGAATATTCTTGAAATTTTAGAATTAAACTTTTTTTCTGTTCCATTGATTGACTTTAGATAATCAGGTGTTTGTATTCATTAGGTGTCACTAAATATTTTTTCCTAAAATGCATTTACAGCATATAAAGCCACTGAATTTTAAGAGGCATGTGTTTAAAGAATGTGTTAGGCTGTATTCCCAGCATTTGGGAGGCTGAGACAGGAAAATTTGGGTTCACGGCCAGCCTCAGCTACTTAGGCCCTCTGCAACTTATTGAGACCCTGTTTTCAAATAAAGAATAAAAAAAATAGGGCTGAGGGTATAGCTCGAAGGTTAAAATACCCCTGGGTTTCATCCCTAGTACCAAAAGAGGAGGGAGGGAGGGAGGAAGGGAGAGAGAGAGAGAGAAAGAAAATATGTTAGTCTACAGAGGTTTCTTATTATATGATCTTTCCATATAAAGATCCAGAATAAGTCGGGCATGGTGGTGCATGCTTATTCCCCTAGTACTCAGGAGGGTGAGGCAAGAGGATCCCAGGTTCAAATCTGGCAATTTAGCAAGGCTCTTAGCAACCTAGTGAGACTCTGTTTTAAGAAATAAAATTGGTCTGGGGGTATAGCTCAGAAGTAGATTGCCTCTGGGTTCAATTCCCAGTACCACAAAAAATAATAAATAAAAATGCAGAATGTGCATATTCCTATATTACAGAAAGTAGAGTGCACCAAGGGGTTGGAGGAAAGGAAAAATGAGAGTGATTCCTTAGTGGGTATGAGGTGATGAGAAAGTTTCTAAACTAGACGCAGCTGGTGGCTACACAACATTGTGAATACACTACTACTAAATTGTACCTTTGAAATAGTTAATTGTAGCTGGTCGTGGTGGCTCACACTTGTAATCCCAGCATTTGGGAGGCTGAGACAGGAGGATCTCACAGGTTTGAAGCCAGCTTCAGCTACTTTAGTGAGGCTCTCAGCAACTTAGTGAGACCCTGTTTCCAAGTAAAATATAAAATAGGTCTGGGAGTATAACCTGGAGATAGAAGGCTCCTGGGTTCCACCCCTAGTACCACACACACAAAAAAGTTAATTGTAACTGGGCATGGTAGTGCACACTTGTAATCCCAGTACTTACAAGGCTGAAACAGGAGGATTTCAGGTTCACAGCCATCCTCCCCAACTTGTGAAGCCCTCCACAACTTAGTGAGATCCTGTTTCAAAATACAGAATAAAATAGAGCTGAGGGTGTAGCTGGGAGGTACAATGCCCCTGGGTTCAATTCCCAATACAAGAAAAAAATAATTAGTTCACTGTATGTTATTTTGAGCTGGATTTGTGTGTGTGTGTGGGGGGGGGTAATGGGGATGGAACCCAGGGGCATTCTACTTTCGAGCTACGCCCCCAACCCTACTTTTTATTATTTATTTTGAAACAAGGTCTCACTGAGTTGCAAAGGGCCTCACTAATTAGCTGAGGCTGTTTTTTAACCACAATCTCCTGTCTCAGTCTCCCAAATGCTGGAATTACAAGCATACACCACCACGCCAGGCTAGCTGGATGTTTTTAAAAAGGAATATGTTAAGCTCACATTAACTTTACATATGAATTATGCTGATCCAGAGAAGCATAACATTTTCAGTTTTGAATGGATTTTGTTGTTGAATCACGGTTATTGTCACTTGTACTTAACAACTTTTGGAATAGCAGTTTATATTTGTAAGAGCCAGGTTTAAAATTCTTAAATTCATCATCTGGATGGTCTTTTCTCGGTCTAAAGTATAATGAAATTTTCTGGTTATAACTCTATAGTACATGAAAGATTTTATCATGGTATATATCTGGTTTACACATTTCATAGCTTTTTGTGAGTATTGACTTTTTATTTTTTTAGCCCCCTTGTGGTACCAGGAATTGAGCCCAGGGAAATTCTACCTCTGAGCTATACCGCCTACCCTATTTTATATTTTATTTGGAAATAGTGTCTCACTAAGTTAATGAAAGCCTTTGCTGAGGCTAGTTTTACGCCTCTGCTCCTCCTGTCTCAGCCTCCCAAGTACAGGGATTACAGGTGTACACCACCAAGCCTGGCTTTTATGGTCTTTTTAATTAAATATCTGAGGTCTCAGGGATCACATGGGATTTGGGTATTCCTTCTAAATTCACATAAGTGATGTTAAGTCTAGTTAATTGAATTTCTTTTATATATGTCCTATCACAAAATTTGAGAACAGGTATTTTTGCTTTGCCCTGTGTTCTCACACAACTTTTTACCTGGTATCTTAGCTTTCCCAGATACCAAGTTATAGTAGTCCCTGTTTATCTACAGAGAATACATTCCAATACCCCCAGTGGATGCCTAAAACCTTGACTATTACTGAACCATATATAACCATTTATTTTCCTATAGATGCATACCTGTGATAAAGTTTAGCATATAAATTAGGCATAGAGAATAACAATGCTAACAATAAAGTAGGACTATCATAACGATATCTTATAATAAAAGTTATACAAAAATGGTCTCTGTCAATGTATATTCTACTATTTATACTTCTTGTGATAAGACAAAGTGAGGTAAATGACATAGGCATTGTGACACAGCGTCAGGCCACTACATAAGTGTTCCTGGAATATAGGCACTGCAGTACCTCAAAAATCAATCTGAAGCCAGGTGTGGAGGCACACGCTTGTAATTCCAGCATTTGGGAGGCTGAGACAGGAGGATCAGCCCTCTGCAACTCAGTGAGACCCTGTTTCAAAGTATTAAAGAATACAAAATAGGGCTGGGGGTGTAGCTTGGGGGTAGTCCCTGGGTTCCATCCCCAGTACCACCAAAAAAAAAAATAAAAAAGTCAATCAGTCTGACAACTGAGAGGGCCAGTAAGTGACCACCAGGCAGGGTAGCTTGTGGTGTGACTTCCAGGCTGGTAGCTCATAATGTGTATAGCTTGAGATAAGGGAGGACTGTAGTATTTACCCAGGTTTTTGTTTTTGTTTGTTTGTATCCTGGGAATTGAACCAAGGGCATTCTACCTCAGAGCTACATCCCAACCTCTTTTTTTATTTATTTATTTTTTTTACTTTTTTATTTTTTTTGGTGATACTAGGGGTGGAACTTTCTACCTTAGGGCTATACTCCCAGACCTATTTTATATTTTATGTGGAAACAGGATCTCACTAAGTAGCTGAGGCTTGCTTCAAACCTGTGCTATCCTCCTGTCTCAGCCTCCCAAGTGCGAGGATTATAAGTGTGCACCACCACACCTGGCCTCTTTTTTATTTTGAAATAGGGTCTCCTTAGCCTGGCGTGGTGACTCACGCTTGTAATCCCAGCATTCAGGAGGCTGAGAACGGAGGATTGCAGTTCGTGGACAGCCTTAGCTACTTAGGCCCTCTGCAACTTAGTGAGACCCTGTTTCAAAATAAAGAATAAAAAACAGGGCAGGGGGTGTACCTCAGAGGTCAAATGCCCCTGGAATCCATCCCCAGACCTGGGAGGGAGGGAGGGAGGGAGGGAGGGAGGGAGGGAGGGAAGGAAGGAAGGAAGGAAGGAAGGAAGGAAAGAAAAAAATAGGGTCCTAGAAATAAAGAGAGAAAGAGAGAGGGAGGGAGGGAGGGAAGGAGGGAGGAGGGAAGAAGGAAGGAAGGAAGGAAGGAAAAAAGAAATAGACCGGGCGTGGTGGCGCACGCTTGTAATCCCTGCACTTGGGAGGCAGAGACAGGAGGATCACGCAGGTTCGAAGCCAGCTGCGCGTGCTGGCTTAGGAGACCCTGTTTCCAAATAAAAATGTAAAAATAGGTCTGGGAGTGTAGCCCAGAGGTAGAAGGGCTTCCAGGAACTCCAGTACCACCAAAAAAGAGAGAAAGAAAAAGAAAGAAAGGAAGGAAGAAAGAAAGAAAGACTCCCTAGGTTTCTGAGCGTCTCACTAAGTTGCTGAGTCTGTCCTCGAACCTGCAATTATCCTGTCAGCCTCCCAGGTACTGAGATCACAGGCATGCACTATTGTTTCTAGTTTGCCCAGTTAACCTGGAGATCTTCAAACTCCCAAGTCTAATGTTCTACTCAGTATTAATCATTTTAGGAATTAAGTAGGTCAATTAATGTACCTTTCTTTACCCCCAGAATTTAATGGAAACTAGATTGCTGGAGAATAGTTCAAAATAGTTACCTTGTCCAGCACACTGCAATTAGACTTCGTGTTTTTTCCCTCAAGACTTTCTAATGTTGCATGTAGAAGCTTCTTACTTTTGGAGTGGTCCACATTCTCTCTTGAATGTGTATCTCCTACTTTTCTAAATAAATCTCCCTTGTCTGAAAAATAAAAAAAAGAATTGCAAGTACAGTCAGTTGTGTGGGTGCATACCTGTAATCCCAGTACTTGACAGAGACCAGGAGGATTGCAGGTTGGAGGACAACCTCAGCAGCTTACAGGCCCCCAAGATCTTGTTTTGAAATAAAAAATAAACGAGGACTGGGGGTTTAGGTTAGAGGTAGGATGCCCTTCAGTTCAATCTTTAGTACCAACAAAAAATAATAATTGCCAGTTGCTTGCAGCAAATTACTTATGAACTTAAAAGACTATATTGACTCACTTCTATCATCTAAGTCAGTTAGGTTATAGAAAAAAATACCTGCATTTACTGGTGGTGAACAAGTGACTATGCATGCAGTATAAATTTTAGAGTTCCTTTATAGCCAGGTTACCAGCTAATTTCTAACTTACTGGTCATACTTTTTTTTTATTTTTTATTTTTATTTTTTGGTGGTACTGGGGTTCCTGGAAGCCCTTCTACCTCCGGGCTACACTCCCAGACCTATTTTATATTTTTCAAACAGGGTCTCTTACGCCAGCGCGGCTGGCTTCGAACCTGTGCGATCCTCCTGTCTCCGCCTCCCAAGCGCGGGGATTACAAGCGTGCGCCACCACGCCCGGCATGGTCATACTTTTAAGAATAAACCTAGCTGGGCGTGGTGGCGCACACTTGTAATCCCCACGCTTGGGGGTTGAGATAGGAGGATCGCACAGGTTCAAAGCCAGCCTCAGCCACTTTGAGGCTCTTAGCAACTTAATGAGACCCTGTTTCCAAATAAAATATAAAAATAGGTCTCGGAGTATAGCCCGGAGGTAGAAAGCCTCTGGGTTCCACCCCCAATACCACACACAAAAAAAGAATAAACCTGAGCACAGCATAGTATTCCCTGCCAGTCTTTCATTAAAATTCTTATCTAGCCATTGTTATAGCACTTGGTTAATGGATTCAACTAGATTGATATGTCTGTTTTCCCTTATAAGAGATCAGAAGCAAAGATTACAAGTAGCTTCCTGTTAGTGTACATGTAACTACACTAACATTAAGAACTGACAGCTGAATATCAGAGAAGAAATGGAACCATAAAAAGCATTTATCAAATAGTTTAAAAGCACAACAATTTAGAGCCATTTTGTATTGAAGTAAATTGTCCATGTACCTACTTAAAAAAAAAAAACACCAAGGTTATTATATTGCAGCCTGCTTTTTAATGAGAATAATGAAAAAAGTCATCTATAAAACTTATTTACTCACTTTGATTATGCTTATGCAAAGTAAGATATTATCAAGTAATGAAATGTGAATTAAAAATTAAATCACATTGAACTTTTGCTTATGAGCAGTGATTTATTTCAAACTCATCTTAGCCAAATTATATATAGTTATAATTTAGTCTTTCTGCATTGTGAAGTTTCAAGTCATTGCTCTTTGAGTTCAAGGGGATATAGCTTTCTGGTTTGTTTTTTGTTTTTTGTTTTTTGTTTTTCCCAGTACTGGAGATGGAACCCAGGGGCATTCTACCTCCAAACTACACCTCCAGCCCTATGTTTTATTCTTTATTTCGAAACAAGGTCTCTGAGTTGCAAAGGGCCTCACTAAGTAGCCAAGGCTGTGTTTCAGTCTCTGGAATGCTGGGATTACAAGCACGTGCCACCACTCCCGGCTTGGTTGTATTGATTTAATTATTTTATTACCATGTCAAAAAAAAAGTTAAATTGATTTGGAAATGTTTTTCATTATTGTATTCAATAAACGTCAGATTTTTACTTAGGGATTACATTGAAAACAAATGTTTATTTTCATAAAAATGATGGCTGGCTCATTGATGTTAATAATTATGACTAGATTATAAAGGAACCTGAGCTGCTCAGTCTGGTAATTGCAGAATTGAAGTTATTATGAATTGTCCATGAAAGAACTGAAAATAATTTGTTTTAATACAGAGTTTTGTGTGTTTATTTGTCTATATTAAAAGGGATTTTGCTTTTAGTGTTGTGAGATTTAACAGAAATTATGTTCCTTAATGATTATGAAAGCATACCTACATCTCCATTGGGGGTTGTTTTGGTTTATTACTGGGGATTGAATCCCAAGGGCATTTTACCTCTGAGCTACACTCCCAGCCGTATTTTATTTTTATTTTGAAAGAGGTTCTTATCAGGTTGATGAGAGTCTCACTACTTGCCAAGGCTATCTTTGAACCTACTCCAGTCCTTCTGTCTCGGCCTCCCAAATACTGTGATTACAAGTATGTACCACTATGCCAGCTTATTTTTTATTTTTAAAAACAGATCATACAGCCAGGCGTGGTGGCGCACGCTTGTAATCCCCGCACTTGGGAGGCGGAGACAGGAGGATCGCACAGGTTCGAAGCCAGCCGCGCTGGCGTAAGAGACCCTGTTTGAAAAATATAAAATAGGTCTGGGAGTATAGCCCGGAAGTAGAAGGGCTTCCAGGAACCCCAGTACCACAAAAAAAAAAAAAAAAAACAGATCATACAAAATTGATAAGGCTGCCCGAAAACCAGTCTTCCTGTCTCAGCCTCTCAAGTACTGGAATTACAGGCATACGCCACCGTGACAGGCTCCTACATCTCTCTTCTTTTTTTTTTTTTTTTTTTTTTTTTTTTTTGTTGTTGTTGTTTTGGTGTGTTTGTATGGTACTGGAGATTGAACCCAGGGCATTTTACCTCTAGGTTATACACCCCTGAGCTTTATTTATTTATTTATTTATTTGTTTGTTTTGGTCTGTGGGGGGGGGCTGCTGGGGGTGGAACCCAGGGGCTTTTCTACCTCCAGCTTATACTCCCAGACCCATTTTTTACTTTATTTGGAAACAGGGTGTCACTAAGTTGCTGAGAGCCTCACTAAGTAGCTGACGCTGGCTTCAAACCTGTGTGATCCTCCTGTCTCAGCCTCCCAAGTGCTGGGATTACAAGTGTGTGTCACCACGCCCGCTCCCCGAGCTTTATTTTGAAAAAGTTTCTCACTAAGTTTCAGAGGGCCTCACAAAAGTGGCTCAGACTGAATGCAAAACCTGCAATCCTCCTGTTTGAGCCTCCCAAATGCAGAGATTACAAACCTGTGACACCCAGCTCTTTCAACTTGATAGCTGATCTAATCCACAATTTAAATTCTTCACACTTAAGTCAGTCACTCATAGCTCTAGAGTTTCTATATGTGAGCATCTTGAGAATGGCAGTCTGGTTGCTAATGCTACCTTTTTATGGCGTAATGCCATATTTATTTAGATGAAGTATTAATTGGGAGTAGAGAAAGAAGTTGGTAGATATATGGGCACTTATAAAACCCAGATCATCACTTGGCACTACTGTTGAAGTTAGCTTTTGTGTCTAAAGGATTTGCAAACGTCCACATTCTAAAAATAAGTAATCTCTGCTGGGCGTGGTGGCACATGCTTGTAATCTCAGTACTGGGGAGGCTGAAACAGGAGGATCATGGTTTGCAGACAGCCTCAGCTACTTAGGCCCTTCCACTTAAGTGAGACTTTGTTTCAAAATAAAGAATAAAAAATAGGGGTAAGGTATAGCTCAGAGATAGACCACTCCTGGGTTCCATCCCCAGTACTGCAAAAAAATAAAATACATACATACATACATACATACATACATACAAGTAACTTCTTATAGTACTGTAAACCAGAATGTTTTTAATTGAAGTAAATATAAAGTAGAACATTTCAATAGGTAGTTTGTTGTTAGTGTTGCCCAACATGCATTCTATGAATGTTTATTGGTTACTAACTTGATTTATCTTTATATTTGAAATTGATTTTCTAAACTGGAGGAAGTTCAATGTATTTTTTTACTGAAATAAATACTTGAGCCGGGCATGGTTGTGCATGCTTGTAATCCCAGCATTCGGGAGACTGAGACCTGAGAATCGAGGTTCGTGGACAGCCTCGGCTACTACTTAGGTCCTCTGCAACTTAGGGAGACCCTATTTCAAAATAAAGAATAAAAATAGGGCAGGAGGTGTAGCTCGGAGGTCGAATGCCCCTGAGTTCCATCCCCAGACCCACCCCCCAAAAAAATGTACAGTACTTGATGCCTTTTTTTTTTTTTTTTTTTAAACTGGGTCTCTTAAGCCAGCGGGGCTGACTTCGAACCAGCGTGATCCTCACGTTTGCAACCGTGGGGATTACAAGTATGCGCCACCACTCCCAGCTTGATGCCTTTTTTATAAAGTGAGATTTGTCCTGTTAAGATTACAATATATATGTTATAGCAAAGCCAATAGCAATAATTTGTATAAATTTTCAATAGGTAGAAGTTAGCAATAATGTTTTCCAATCATCACCCTGAAAGAAGAAATAGGAAGGAAATGAGATGGATGGCAATTGCAAAATGAAGTGGTAAAAGAGCAGGAGAGTGTAGCTTATTAGGGTCCCAAAGGTAATGAGGAATTTAACTTGATGACCATGAGCAGGCATTTCAATATGAATTGAATGCTCTATGATTAGCACCTGATAAATAAACATTGTGCTCTAATCACTTCACTTTCCCTAGCACTTCAAAACAATAACTTGCTTCTACCTCAGAGCTACACCCTTAGCCCAAGTTTTTATTCACTAAGTTGTGAGGCCTCACTAAGTAGCTGAGGCTGGCCAGGAAACAAGTGATCCTTCTGTCTCAGCCTCTGCACACCACACCCAATATAAAATGTTTATTGTAATTTTTTCAAATATGTCAGTTATAGATAAACTGGATTTCACCAAGTTTTCTGTTCTGAAGGATATAATTAAGAAAATTAAATGTTTTCACAGAATGGGAGAAAATATTAGTAAATCATTTATCTAGTGAAGGACTTTATACAAAATACACAAAGAAGTTTTATTACTCGACAATAAAGAATATGAACCAATTTTAAAATGGGCAGTGATCTCAATAGACATTTGTCCAAAGAAAATAGGCATATGGCTGGGCGTAGTGGTGCACGCTCATAATCCCCACACTTGGGAGGCGGAGACAGGAGGATTGCGCAGGTTCGAGGCCAGCCGCGGTGGTTTAAGAGACCCTGTTTCCAAATAAAAATATATAAAAAATAGGTCTGGGAGTGTAGCCCAGAGGTAGAAGGGCTTCCAGGAACCCCAGTACCACCAAAAAAAGAAAATAGGCATGTGGCAGTAAAGACATGGAAAGACTCAGCATTATAACCCTTCTGGGAGATGCAAATCAAAACCATGATGAGATACCATTCAGTAGCAACTAGGATGGCTATAATCCTAAAGACAATGATATGGTGGGTCAAAGATGTGAAGGAACTGGAACCCTATTATACTGCTGGTGGGAATGTAAAATTGTTCAACCACTTGAGGCAACAGAGTTGCCATTTGACCCAGTAATCCAGTTTACAGGTATATAGGCAAGACAAATGAAAACATACGTCCACACAAAAGCTTGCACATGAATTTTTGTAACTGCATATCACAAAAGATGGAAATAAGCCAAATATCTATTAATCAAATGACAAATGGGTAGATAAAATGTGGTATATCTCTCTAATGGGATACTATTTGGCTATAGAAAAAAATGAATAATACATACTGCAGCTTGAATGAATATTAATACCATTGTGCTGCAAGAAGTTAATCTTAAAAGGCCATATATTTCATGGTTCTATTTATATGAGATGTGTGGCATAGGTAAATCTGTAGAATCAAGTTATTTTGAAGTACTAGAGTGCATGAAGTGATTAGAGCACAATGTTTATTAGATGCTGAAAATATTCTAAAATTGTTATGCAACTCTGTAAGTATAATTAAAATATCAAATTGTTTGAATGGGCAGTTACATGGTATATGAATTACACATCAAGACGCTGTCACCAAAAAAGAAAAAAATTACCATAGAGGATTTCCAGATAAAGATAGTAATGGTCATATACCTGTTGCTTTCTAATTTTTATTTAAAAAAAAAAAATACAGAACAAGCCAGGCGTGGTGGCACACGCTTCTAACCCAAGTAATTACAAGTAATTGTAGTCTGAATTACTTGGGAGGCTGAGACAAGGGGCACAGTTTTGTGGCCAGCTGCAGCTACTTAGTGAAGCCCTCCACAACTTAGATCCTGTTTTAAAATAAAGAATAAAAAATAGGGCTGGGTGTAGCTCCAGAGGTAGAATGAATGCCCTTGGGTTCAACTCTTGAGTTGTGCAAAATAAAAATCAAATAAATAAAAATACAGAACAATAAGAAGGAAATTTAAAGATTTAATACAATTTGAAAAAATTTAGACTTCAAAATATAAATAAGATGAGTGTGGTTTTGTACATACCAGTAATCTCAGTACTTGAGAGGCTGAGACAGGAAGATTGCAGATTTGAAGAGGGCCCAGCAATGTTGTGAGACTCTCAGGAACCATGTCAGTCCCTGTTTGAAAAAAATACAAAAGGCTGGGAGTATAGTTGAGAGGTAGACTGCCCCTGGGCTTAGTTCACACACACATGTGTGCCGCTCCATGTAAACTATAAAAGAACACTTATCAAATCCTGATGTGTTTTTTTCACACTCTTTTTCGTTTCTTCCTACCTCAAGACCTTGTGGCAAGCATAAGCAAAGATAAGTGGGGACAAAAGACAGAAGAAAGCCGAGTTTTAATCGAAACACTTAGAAATAGTCTGCCCTAAGTCTGAAAATTCCACTTAAAAAAACAAATTGATTAGAGTGCAACTATGTTCTATAAGGAAGGAACTTAAACATATATAAAAATAATAATTTCTAGGGGAGATAAAGGTGTATCTTTAAGGGAAAATCACCCTTTGGCAGTTGGGTAGAAATAAAGCAAAGGTGGAAATTCAGAATCCAGAGAGACAGAACTTAAAATTGCAGGATTCAAAACCAATACTCAACCTAATTATGTCCCTAATAAGTCTGAGGAAGAGTTTCAGACCCTGAACTCCACTCACAAGGGCTATCCTGTTCTTACTTGCACCTAACCTTCATTGTAAACACTTTTGACGCTTCCTTAAACGACCCATCGCTTGCCTTGCTGGGCTACTTCCAGTTGCCCTCCTCCTGGTCTCTTTTGGGTCTTGCTCAGAGCAGATGTTCTTTCTCCTTCTGATTTTGCCTTTTTTTTTTTTTTTTTTTTACCCCTTCGCCCACATCCCTTGACCCTCCAAAACATGTTCAGTACCCCACAGACTTCTGTGCATCCTTTAGTTCCCCCTTTCTGGCACTTACCACACTCGTGTAACACTTGATATTTTACTTTAGAACATCTGTAGTATAAAGAAGGATAGAGAGCAAAAGCATTTTAAAGGATAGAGACCAGTGAAAAGCCTCTTGAGGAAATCTATGCAGTAAATAATGCTTGCTTTTATTAGGATGTTGGCCATGGGAATGGAGTCCAGAGAGATTTAGAAAATAGGTTGTAAGGGCCTGGAGGACAGTTTTGTCCTTTCTGCCTTTAGCAGGGGAATTCTCCTGAATTCTTCCTTATACTCATGACTAATTCCATTTCTCACCTGTGGAATATTTCACTTCAATTGTTTTTTTTTTTTTGGTGGTACTGGGGTTCCTGGAAGCCCTTCTACCTCCGGGCTTCACTCCCAGACCTATTTTTACATTTTTATTTGGAAACAGAGTCTCCTAAGCCAGCGAGCGTGGCTGGCTTCGAACCTGCATGATCCTCCTGTCTCTGCCTCCCAAGCGCGGGGATTACAAGCGTGCGCCACCACGCCCGGCCTAAACTTCAATTGTTTTGATAATCTCATTTCTATAATTATCTGAGTCTCTGAGGCTGGAACTTTGGATACCCCTTTGGTTGTGGAATGTCAATTGAGTTGATCTAATTGGGGAATATCTGCCTTTCCACACCACTTTAGAACCTTCCCTTTATGGCATGTTGAGTTAAAAAAAAAAAAAAAAACAGTAATCTGAGAATGCTTGTTATGTTTATTAGTCTATATAATGTTTGTTTACTTGATGGGTATAGGACAGGGGTAGATTAAAAAACTGGTAATTTTTCTTCCCCATACCAATTGCCCATGCTATATTTCCTGCTGCTTCTAATGGGTATCAACAATCTCTGAATTACATAGGTATGAAAATATTTGGATTTTCATTACTTTAGCCTTCCCTTTCATTTGTAATCTGTCAAATATTGCTTTAACGTGTCTCTTCAGTGACATCATTTTTCCTTTCCACCTAATATTATACTCCCAATTCTTTGCATTTTATTTCTAGATTATAATAGGATTCTCTCAGGTAATATTCTTAATTTCTCTGCCTCATTAATCTCATCTTGGATTTACAAAAATTATATTGACTAAAGCTTAACATCAAATTATCTCAAATTGAATTTTTCCTCAAAATTAAAAGAATATATTGATTCATGGATGAAAAAGTTGTAAATTATTATCCTCTAGTTCTTGACTTACTCCTTTTTAAAATAAAAATTATAAATTAATCTTTTTTGCAGTACTGGGGAACCCAGGAGCATTCTACCTCAGACCTACATCCCTGGGCCTATTTTTTAGTCTTTGTATTCTATGAAACAGGGTCTCACTGAGTTGCAAGGGGCCTCAAGTAGCTGAGGCTGTCCTCAAACCTCCATCCTCCAGTCTCAGCCACCCAAATGCTGGGATACAAGCATGTGCCACCACGCCCAGCTTCAGCTGTTACTCTTAATTAGCTCACACTTGTAATCCTAGCACACACTTGTAATCCTAGCATTTGGGAGGCTGAGACTAGAGGATTGAGCTTCAAGGCCAGCCTCAGCTACTTAGTGAGGTCCTTTGTAACTCAGTGAGACCCTGTTTCAAAATTAAGAATAAAAAATAGGCCTGGGGGTGTATGTAGCTCAGGCTAGAATGCCCCTAGATTCCATACCTAGTACCGCAAAAAAAGAGTAAATGCTGTATAAGGTGGCTCATGCCTATATCCTCAGTACTTGGGAGTCTAAAACAGCAGGATCAGAGATTGGAAGCCAGCTTCAGCAATTTAAGCTTTTCAACAGCTGAGTGAAACTTTCAAAATAAAAAATAAAATAGGTGTCACTCAGAGGTAGAACACCCTTGGCTTCATTCTCAGTACAAAAAATAGACAAATAAATAAAAAATACAAAAGCAGCCAGGATAGTGGTGAATGCCTGTAACCCCTGTACTTGTGAGGCTAAGACAGGAGGAATGTGGGTTTGAGGCAAGCCTCAGAAATTTAGCGATACTCTGTTTCAAAATGCATAATAAAAAGGATGGGGGTGAGCCGGCATGGTGGCGCATGCTTGTAATCCCCGTGCTTGGGAGGCTTAGACAGGAGGATCACACAGGTTTGAAGCCAGCCTCAGCTACTTAATGAGGCTCTCAGCAACTTAGCGAGACCCTGTTTTCCAAATAAAATATAAAATAGGTCTGGGAGTATAGCCCGGAGGTAGAAAGCCTCTGGGTTCCACCCCCAGTACCACCAAAAAAAAAAAAAGGATGGTGGTGTAGTTCAGAGGTAGAATGCCCCTAGGTTCAATCTCCAGTGCCAAAAACAAACCAAAAAAAGGTATTTTATTTAAATCCAGGTTCACATTTTGAGTCTAAGTGACTCAAAATGTACAGAGCATTCGATCTATTTTTACATTTGTCTTTCCTAATACAGATATGTTTGGAGGGTTCTTGTCATGAGTGCTAATTAAGTTCTGTTTTCATCCTAAGTTACTACATTGCATACTACATATGACACATTTTTATAACATGCTGGTCGCTGATAAAAAAAAAAAAAGAGTAAACATTCAACTTGTGTCATCAGTAGTTATCCACTCTATACTTTTGTTGTTGGTTTGGTTGTACTGGAGATTGAACCCAGGAACATTTTGCCTCTGAGCTCCATCATCAGCCCTATTTTATATTTTATATCTTTGGGGGTTTTTTTGTTTTTTTGTTTTGTTTTGTTTTGTTTTATGGTGGTAGTGGGAATGGAACCCTTCTTCCTCTGGGCTACACTCCCAGACCTATTTTTTTTAATATATATTTTATTTAGAAATAGGGTATCTTAAGCCAGCGAGGCTGGCTTCTAACCTGTATGATCCTCCTGTCTCCACCTCCCAAGGGTGAGGATTACAAGCGTGCACCACCACACCCGGCTATATCTCAGTAAGTTTCTGAGGGCCTCACTAATTTACTGAGGCTGGCCTCGGATCTGCGATCATCCAGGCTCAGCCTCCCAAATACTGGAAGTAACAGTGTGTACCACCACCCCTAGCTTCATACATTTTTTTAGTGTAACTACACACGTGTGTATTAAACAGGCTGAAAACATTTAAGCCATAAAGTGATTAGAGGTGAAAAATCTCAGGTACAATCTATGTTAAAAAGGCTACATGGCTGGGGATGTAGCTCAGTAATAGTGTGCAAGCTTAGCATCCAGGAGACCCTGGGTTCAACCCCCAATGCCAAAATAAGAAAGAAACCAAGTGCTTTGATGTCTAAACATGTCAGTCATAAGGTGGCTGGAAACTCATGGTCACAGGACATGGTAGTGAGCAGTCTAGGAATGAACTTCTTGTTCATAAGGTGAAAGGAATCCACCCCACGTGGAGCAGAGTCCCTGCTTTGTGTTCTCCATCTTTACAACCAAACTCAGCAAGAGCCTACAGGCCAACAGGTCAGGGCAGCTTCCTGTTTAGGCCATTTCCAAGTAACGGAAAGCCAAGACTGTAGCCACAGTAGCTGGTGACTCTGCTGACTGGTTACTGTAAGGCCGTCAGGCGCCATGTCACTTCACTTTTAAGCTGAGTTCCCTGAACTACAGAGTAAGTTGTGAACTAGACTGAGTGATTCTGAGGTGCTTTCCCAGGAAACCATTCTGTTAGGGGACTTACTTCATAAGGCAAAGAAAACATCTTACTAAAGATGTGTAATGTATTAGAAATACCTTTACCAGACCAAGACTCAAGATTTTGTGCTTTTATTGTTTACTGAAATTCTTAGGAATCAGTGTTTTTATTGAGCAGCTTATTTTGACTGCAAATAAAGGGGGCCTAGGTATAACTCAGTGGTAGAGCACCTGCCTACCTTGTACAAGCTGTGAGATTCCATTCCTAGCCTTACATAAAAGAATTAAAATAGTCCACAAGAAGTCAATTTCTTACTTCTCAGGGCATTAGGAGTTAATATTTGGTAAAAACATCAGAATCCTTATGGGAATGGGAAAAACTTCTGGTTTCAAAATTCTTGACCCCCCCTCTGGGATTTCTCATGCTCACTGGCATGAGGGGGAAGAGATCTCATCACACCCAAGAAACCTACAAATTAACAAAATATAATAGTCTAATACGCTGACCATATTCAGACCACCTCCACTAATCTTTAAATATTCTTTATAATTTTAAAATCTAGAATCCAATGAAATATAGCAATTTGGATTTTTTTTTACCTCTATGCTTCTATGATTTCCCTAAATTTTTCTTTTATTGTATTGATATTTTGGAAGAGTTTAAGGTAACCATCTTGTGTGGTTCATACTTTAGACTTACTGTTTCCTCATGATTGGATTCAGATTAAATACTTTTGGATGAATATAGCATAGGTGTTTTTTTCCCCATTAGATTCGTGTTAGCCTGTCTGGTTATTGGTTATAATAATTGGTCACTTAGTTAAGATGGAGCTGCTGCTTGTAAACATATCTTTGAAATTAAATTATAAGTAACCAAAGAATATCCTGTTCAACAACAATCTTTTCATCCAAGAGGTTTTATCATCTATTTATGATCTTACTTTAATTAATGGTTATGAAATACTGATTTTGTACTACAAGACATGTTATTGTTTCCAGAAT
Source organism: Muscardinus avellanarius (assembly GCF_963383645.1). Taxonomy (NCBI): domain Eukaryota; kingdom Metazoa; phylum Chordata; class Mammalia; order Rodentia; family Gliridae; genus Muscardinus; species Muscardinus avellanarius. The sequence continues at coordinate 99,523,896 of NC_137787.1, read as the reverse complement.
TATATTGTTAAAGTGAACATACTACCAAAACAATATACAGATTCACTGTGATCCTCATCAAGATATCAGTGACAGCTGGGCATGGTGGCACATGCTTGTAATCCCAGCATTTGGGAGGCTGTGACAGGAGGATCAAGGTTCGATGACAGCCTCTGCTACTACTTACTGAGGCCCCTTGCAACTCAGTGAGACCCTGTTTCAAAATAAAGAATAAAAATAGGGTCGGGGGTGTAGCTTGGAGGTAGAATGCCCCTGGGTTCCATCCTAAGGAAGACACATACACACACACACAAAAGCATATGTTGGAAACAGACATTTTTAACGAAGGGAAACTTGGATATCCATATGTATAAGAATGAAACTAGGTACCTATCTCTCACCCTGTACAAAAGTCAACTCAAAGTAGACCAAAGATGAAGAAGCTAGGTATGGTGGTGCATACCTGTAATCCCAGTACTTGGGAGGCTGAGACTGGAGGATTGAAGGTTTACAGCTAACTTCAGCAACTTGTGATGCCCTTTGCAACTTAGACCCTATTTCAAAATAAAGAAGTAGGGCTGGGGGTATAGCTCAGAGGTAGAATTTCTCTTGGTTCAGTCCCCAATAACCCCCCTCCAAAAAAAAAGATTATGAAAAAAAGCAGAGGGTCAAATCCTACATACAGGTATAGACATCGACTTCCTCATTAGGAACCTGTAAACTCAGGAAATAAAAACAGGAATTAATAAATTCAGCATCATCAAATTAAGAAGTTTTTGCACTGCAAAGGAAACAAAAATGTGAAGAAAGAGCCCATCGAATGGGAGAAAAGTGACTGCTCTATTTCTCTGACAGAGGATTAATATCTAGAATATATAAAGAACTCAAAAAATTTAGCACTAAACCAGGCATGGTGTTGCATTATTGTAGTCTAGTACAGTACTTGGGAGACTGAGACAGGAAGAACACAGTTTCATGGCCAGCTTCAGCTATTTAGTGAGGCCCTCTGCAACTTTGTGTGACCCTGTTTCAAAATAAAGAATGAAAAGTCAGGTGTGGTGGTGGACACTTGTAATCTCACCATTTGGGAGGCTGAGACAGGAGGATCGCAGTTCGAGGACAGCCTCAGCTACTACCTAGCGAGACCCTGTTTCAAAAATAAAAAATAGGGCTGTGGATGTAGCTCAGAGGAAGAAAGCCCCTGGGTTCCATCCCCAGTACCATTTAAAAAAAAAAAAAAAAAAAAAGAATGAAAAATAGGGCTTGGGGTAGCTTGGAGATAGAACACCCCTAGGTTCAATCCCCAGTACCATAAACAAAATAAGTAAGTAAAAATATTATCACTAAAATAACATAATCCAAACAATGCATGAACAATTGAACTACATAGATATTTCTCAGAAGAAATATAAATGGCTAACCAATTTATGAAAAATATTCAATATCTTTAGCAATCAGGAAAATGCAAAATTAAAACTGCACCAAGATTTTGTCTTCAGTTAAAATGGCAGTCATCAGGAATACAAGTAATAAGCCTGTCATGGTTGTACACCTGTAATCCCAGTAGAAAAGAAGGGGGAAGAGGAAGGACAAAGGAAAAAGAAGAGAATAGAGGGAAGAGAGGGAGAGAAACAATAGTAAATGTTTTGGGAGGAAAAAGCAAATTTTACACTGATGGTTGAATTGTAAATTAGTGCAAGCACTATGAAGATCAGTATGGAGGTTCCTCAAAATACTAGGAATGGAACACCATATATATGATCCAGCTATACCACTCCTGGTATTTATCAAAAAAAATTGAAGCCAGCATACTGTAGTGATACGTGTATACCATATTTATAGCACCACAATTCACAGTAGCCAAACTATGGACACAACCTAGGTGTGTATCGACTGATGAACAATTAAATGTGATTTTATATATGTGTGTGTGTGTGTATTATGCACAGTGGAATATTATTTGGCCATAACACCATAATTGTGTCATTAGCTGGAAAACGGATGGAACTGGAGGATGTCATGGTAGGTGAGATCAGCCCAACTCGGAAAATCAGTTAGTGCTTTTTCTCTTACGTGGAAGCTTGAGAGAAGAAAGGAAAGAAGAGCTATCTCATGAAAACAGAAGAGTAGAATAGTGTGAGGGAGTCAGGAAAGGGGGACAGGGAAGTAAATACACCTAATTATGCTGTGTGGTCACATGTATGTGTCACTCTGAACCTCACTATTGTGTATAATTACACACCAATAAAAATTTAAAATGCAAGTGACAAAATTGTTTCCATAAGATGACCCTAGGTTGGAGTAGTAACTTGCTCTCTTTACTTAGAATGTTTTAAGAAATATGTGAGAGAATTAGTTACAAATGTTGTTCTCACCTTTAAAGTTCAAGCACTATAAAAGTTTCTAAGAACTAAGACACCATAAAATTAAGAAAGTTTATCAGCAGTGTCAGTAATTCGATTTAGACAGTTAACTTTTGTTACTAGTCCTGTAATGGCCCCAGTGGGGAGTTACCTTTTTTACAGTATAACTACCCTTAAACTCTGTGTTAATAGACTCAGCAAGCTTCTGTGGATGCAGAGAAAGTTGATAAACATCCTGAGATGTACAGTATGATATTTAATTTTCAGACAGAAAAGCCGGGTATGGTGGCTCATGCTTGTAATCCCAGCGCTTGGGAGGCTGAGACAGGAGGGTCGTACAGGTTTGAAGCAAGCCTCAGCTGGTTTAAGAGACACTGTTTCCAAATAAAATATAAAATAGGTCTGGAGTGTAGCCTGGAGGTAGAAGGCCCCTGGGTTCCATTCCCAGTACCACCAAAAAAAAAAAAAGTAAATAAATAAAAATAAAAAACTTTTCAGACAAAGTTAAATCTAAGTAACTCAGGTTTCTTTTAAGGATTTGTTCTTTGAAAATGTCCTGTAACCTGGGCATAATGACACATGCTTGCAATCCAGCTTGGAGGCTGAAACAGGAGGGTCATAGGTTTGTAGCCAGCCTCCACTGCTTAGTGAGGCCCTCTGCAGTTTAGTGAGACCCTTTCAAAATAAAGAATAAAAAAAAGGGCTAGAGGTATAGCTCAGGGGTAAAATGCCCCTGAGTTCCATCCCCAGTTCTACAAAAAAACAAAACAAAACAAAACAATTTTCCCATTGTACCTTTCCTTGATAGAATGTGTAAGCACCATTGTACAACATCATCAAAAACCTTTCTAATCTGTGATCAATATTTGCAGAGTAGAGACCAAATCAGCTTTGGTAATTATTAGTTTGGCCTCCAGGAAGAATATCAAATATAACAGTCTGTCTTATTAGCAAGTTGTAGATTTTTCCTGAATTAAGGATTCATCATCACTAGAGTTTTCCACTAATAACTAAGTTTTTCCAGTTTGTAATCCCAACGCTTGGGAAGCTGAGACAGGAGGATCGCACAGGTTCAAAGCTAGCCTCAGCTACTTAGTGAGGCTCTCAGCAACTTAGTGAGACCCTGTTTCCAAATAAAGTATTAAAAAAAAATAGGTCTGGGGGTATAGCTCGTAGGTAGAAAAGCCCCTGGGTTTCACCCCCAGTACCACCAAAAAAAATTTTTTAAAGAATTAGAGGGAGTCCTCTACTCCACAGTAATAATACTATATTTTAAATTATTGTTTTATCATTTTTACTAATTCAGAATTTATCATTAGTTTACTAGACCTAGCAATTTCCAAAGCTTAAAGAGAAATTGTCATTCAGTATGTAAGCACATACTTGTTTTAGTTTTAAAACATTACTCCATTCTGCATTTTAGTTTATCCATCTGTTTTTTTTGTTGTTGTTGTTGTTTTTTGTTTTGTTTTTTTTTTGTTTTATTTTTGGTGGTACTGGGGTTCCTGGAAGCCCTTCTACCTCCGGGCTACACTCCCAGACCTCTTTTTACATGTTTTATTTGGAAACAGGGTCTCCTAAGCCAGCGCACGCAGCTGGCTTCGAACCTGCGCGATCCTCCTGTCTCTGCCTCCCAAGCGCAGGGATTACAAGCGTGCGCCACCACGCCCGGCTATCCATCTTTTTTATAACAAGTATTTAGTGGTTTTTAAGGAAAGCTGACTTGAAATTGTGTTTCTCATAAGTAGCAAAGATTTTTATCATTAATACCCATTGGTAGAAGCAGCAACTTATTATGGAAAAGCCAGAGACTGGTATTATTTTGAGGGGTTCTTGCACTACCACTGAATTTTTTATGTCTCTTAAAAATACCTTGGTGAAAGGAATGATAGGGCATATTAATGGGTTGCCCACTGGGGAAATAGGAATTTGAGAAATTTCAGGTGAGTTCTTGTGAAACCTCAGACAAATTCACTTTTACCTCGCTTATCACCTTTATTTGAACAGTCAGGGGTAGGGGTATGTGTGTGTTTATACTGGAGATAGAACTCAGGGGCATTCTGCCAATGAGCTACACTCTTAGCCTTGTTTTTTTATTTTGAAACGGGGCATTGCCAACCTGCCAAGATTGGCCTCTAACCTGTAATCCTCTGTCTCTGCCTCCTAAGTACTAGGAATACAGGCATGTACCACCAGGCTCAGTTTTATTTTTTACTAAATCTATTTATAAGGCTAAAATACAATTTATTTTTGCAAAAGCAGAAGCAGCATTTTTCAGATTATACTATAAAATATCTTTTATCTTGGTGTTTGTCAAACTGGAATAAAGAGCACTACAGTTTCTTAGACTGCACGATTATATAAACCCTACAACATTAACATTTTAGTAATGGGGAAAAGTAGTATGTCTGACTACTGGTGAGCACATTTTTCTTCAAATAGTGCAGTGTTCAACAAGATCCTCACAACATTTCTGCATGCTTGTGGAGTGTTTGATCTTTGTTCGACAAAATAGGAAAGTGAGCCACAAGAAAATCAAGAAGACACACTTGTCTGATTATTCAGTGTTTACCCAAGGGGCACAAGTAGTTGTCTGTTTTGTTCACTTTATTTTGTTTGTCTTCCATTAGTTAGTGAACTGGCTTTGGTTTGTTTAATTTCTTTTAAGTTGCCACTTGGAATCTGACAGGAGGCAGAATTGTTCTCTGATCATAGCTGTATCACTGTCTCCATCTGTTGGTGTGAAGAAGTAATGCTCTTAGCCAGAGTAAGCAAGCTATTTTAACTTTAAATTCAGAAACAAGGAATTGTGCTCTTAATGCATTTTCTTTCTTTGTGACAAGTAAAATCAGCTTGAAGATGCAAAACTGTCATAGGATGTCAGCTTTTATAGAAAGATTGTCTTTTTGTGTGTATGTGTGCACGTGTGTGTGATACTGAAGATTGAACTTGGGCATTCTAACTCTACATTACACTTCCTGCACTATTTTTATGTTTTATTTTGAAACATGGTCTTACTAACTTGTGGAGGGCCTCAGGAGATTGCTGAGGCTGGCCCGAATATGTGATCCTGTTTGGTTTCTCAGCTTCTCAAGGACTGGGATTGAAAGCATATACCACCACACTGGCTTTTTTTTTTTTTTTTTAAGGCTTTTAGTGAGTGATTTGAAACATGCCCAAATTATTTTAAAAATGATATAGCAACAATGCCTACATTCCTTATGTTTTGTTCATTAGGGAATTATAAAAAAATATATGACTACCTCAACTTTCTGTATCAGAGTGAGATCAGGCATCATTGGGCAACAGTATTTTAATAGCGAGAAATCTCAAAAATCCTGACAATCTTTGCACATTCACAGTTTCATGGGCTTTTGCATCATTGCTTCTGAATTGCTAATGAAGAGCTCAATATAGCTTCTGATGCATTTCAGATATTCTGGGTGGTGACTGGCTAGAGTGTTACTGACATCACAACACACAGCTGTTGACTTTCTATTGTCTCTGAGTCTCCAGCAAGTGCTTTAGACTGTGCTAGCAGCACTCCCAATGCCTGACTAGTCAGCTGGATGTGTGTGTGTGGTGCAGAGCTCTGTAGAGAAGCAATGCATCGCATCAGTTTACAGATACTATGGAAAGTACATCTTCGTTCACTCTGTATGATGAAGCAAATACCAGTGCAATGAAGGTATGTGACTCTTAACTCATTTGCTAAATGTGTATAAAATATAATCAGATATTTGAAGACTTATTCATGTTCCTTCAGTATAAGTTTTATTAGAGATATGTGTGATAAAATCCTTACCATTTCTAAAATGAAAGCCTTTTAAAAATGGTTTTATTAGTTTTCCAAAGATACATATGTTTAGGTTGATAGAATATAGAATAATCATTCTCAGCTGTAACACCAATTTTTTCTCTACCCTCACATTTTAATTTTTTGAACCTTGCTCATAGAATAACTTTTACCTCTGTGCTACTTGGATATAGCAAAACAAATTGTCAATTGGAAAAATTACTACTTTCAGATGCATCTTAAAATCAGCATGTTGTGTGGCTTTTTCGGTGTTTAAATTTTTATTGTGAAACAAATACAGTGTAAATGAAACTGTCGTTTTGAAAATTAAGAAACTAAGATATTGAACTTTTAAAACTAATTTTAATTTTTATACCCTTTTCTGAGGAAGAGGTGGGATAATTTTATAAGTGCATCTAACAAAGCCAAACCTAGATCTGTTATTTCTATGATTGTCATAATTAAATATCACATTGCAAAAGAGACCAAGTGCTTATCAAACTATGCGATTTTGAGGCATATATGATTTCTAATTATAGTAAGATAACTTTGACATTGAGCTTATTTTATGATTCTTCAAAACCAGAATCTCATAGGTAATAATGAATAATAAGAGAATATTCATTAGTGTGTAACTGAATTGTTTGTAAGGTTTTTTTAGAGCTTTGCCTGTTGTTACCTGCAATTGGCTGAAATTTTAACAGGATTTTGAATTGCTATATTTTCAAACAACCTACCACCCTACCATGAACAACTATTTAGTTCTTAAGAAATACCTCACTTCCTTTTAGAGGAGACATGAAGAACATCACTGAATGCCCTTTCCTTAACACACGATCTACTGCTCTTCTTTCTTTTATCTCCTTCTGATTTCCAACTGTATGAATGATAAGGGTCACGAAAATATTGATAATTATTATTAAATGAGGGCCTTTGATCAGGTGCATTTTCAACCTAATGCCAGGAGAATTTTACATCATTTTTTTTTAAGCTTCCGATTTTAAGTTTTCATTGAGAATTTCAAAAGACAAGAAAAAGCAGCTCATGCTCTCGATTCTTGCTGGCACCTGCTCCCACCCACGCTTGTCTCTACCTTCCTTCCTTTTCATTTCAATTCTCTCCTACACGTTTTTTGTGTGCGGCTCTCTTCTGGTTCTTGCTTCCTTGCCTGTTCACTTTCCCCTCTGAATTTCTGAGTATTTATCTCTTCTCTCCCCCACCTCCGCCCCCAACCCGTTCATCTCCCTACTTGGTGTCTGAGGATCTCTTTCCCTCTGATTCAATCCATCTTAATTTCTCTCTTCTTTCTCTCTCCCCACCACTGCCCCCTTCTTTTTCTCTCCCTTCCTCTCTCTCTTTTTGTATCCTGCCTTTTCCCTTTCTGCTAGTCACTGTCCATCTTTCCCTCTCCCTTTGTCACTGTGTGCCTGTCTTCCTTTTTCTTTCTGCCCCCTTAGTCCCTCCTCCTCTGACTCTCAGCCTCTTACTCTGCTCTGCTTCTCGCCTTACCTCTCTGCCCCTAATTGTGGGTCTCCCAGATCCCTCCTTCCCTGCTTGCTGACATTTCTGGTCAGTCTCTCTTGGTTTCCTCTCTCCTATTCTTCCTCTTCCTCTTCCTCCCTCCTTTTCTCCCCTCCCTTCTTACCCTCTCCCCAAACCTCTCCCCTCTCCCTTTAATTCTCTTCTCTTCATCTACTCCCATGCCTCCCATGCTACTCTACCCCCAGATCTTTCTTTCTTGTCCAAACTTCTCTCTCACACATATGCTCTCTAAATTCTCTCTCATGTATAGGTTTTCAATTTTCATTGGAACCTAGATTAGTACCAGACCTTTTGTTGTTGCTATTGTTGTTGTTGTTAACTGATAGCAATTACTGGTTGCATTTTAATTTATGGCAAACCCTATGCTTTCTATAGGAGACTGTTAGGTAAAGAATTAAATGCTGTATGCTAAATAGAAAGATTTTATCCTTAGCCCATTTTTTAATTTTTTATTTAATTTTTTATCTAAATAAAATGGAGATGGATTTAATTCCACTGGAGATGGAACCCAGAGGCATTCTACCTCCGAGCTGCACCTCCAGCTCTATTTTTTATTCTTTATTTTGAAACCAGGTCTCACTGAGTTGCAAAGGGGCTCAATAAGTAGCTGAGGCTGTTTGCAAACCGTGATACTCCAGTCTTAGCTTCCCAAATGCTGGGATTACATGCATGTGCCACCATGCCTGGCATCCATTTTTTTAATTTTAAGAAACTTATGCTTCAGATTTTTTAATTAGAAAGAAGTTAACACACATTTAAATTATTATTCAATACATTTTGTTTGTCTTCCCAAGATATCCATATTAGGCCATTTTGTGGAATTTTTTCTTAGATGATTTTTCTATTTATTTTTCAGAGTTTTTTAAAGCATTTTAATATGTTTTACTTTCAGGATACATAGTGTCACACTTCATAATTGTATTGCAGATTATAGATAGACTTGTAAGTTGTTTGGGGGGGCCTAGTTAGTCTCTTTATACAATTTTAATTTTCTAAATGTGTTACAGTAGAAGCCGAGCGTGGTGGTGCACGCTTGTAATCCCAGCATTTGAGAAGCTGAGACTGGAGGATCCACGTTTGCAAACAGCCTCAGCTACTTCGTGAGACTTTTCGCAACTCAGTGAGACCCTATTTCAAAATAAAGAATAAAAAATAGGGCTGGGGGTGTAACTCAGAGGTACGATGCCCCTGGGTTCCATCCCCAGTACCGCAAAATATATAAATAAATGTGTTACAGTGGATGTATACTAGGACTTTCTGCTTTTGTTTTTAGCTCTTATTATAAGTTCGGAGAAGTTGCAGAAATAATGTAGTGGTTTGTGTTTTTGTTTGTTTGTTTGTGGGTCTGGGATGGAATCCAGGGGCATTTGACATCCAAGCTATACCCCCTGCCCTATTTTTTATTCTTTATTTTGAAGCAGGGTCTCAGGAGCTTTAACATTTTTAATATGTTTTACACATGAATTTATATCTGGGTATTTGAAGAACAAAAGTTTTTACATTTGCCTGTTTATATAATCACAGACCTCAAAACTGTCATTAAATTATCCTGTTTTTTAAAGCAAATTGAGACAACAGTTTGATGAAAGTGTAGTATATATTGATACTAACTACTGTGACTTTGTGATAATTAATATGGTGCTCTCATGGTTCAAAACTAAATTTAAAAATAATGAGTTTTATATATATAAGTGGTATTCAAGAAGCAGAGATATATAAGATGAAAATCTTTTCCGTACTCATTTAAATGCTATTTCCACATATAGTCCTCATCTTTTTAAACCACTTCCTCAGGTGATACATGCTTGTAATTTGAGTACTTGGGAGGCTTAGACAAGAGGATCATAGGTTCAAGGATAGCCTCAGCAACCTCAAGAGGCCCTGTGCAACTTAGTGAAACCTTGTTTCAAAATAAAGTATAAAATAGGGCTAGGAATGTAGTTTGAAGGTAGAATTACCCTGGTTCAATCTCTAGTACCACAAAAATAAAATATAATAAAGCACTTCTTGTTTCTGCATTCTGGTGCCTCTTCTGCTTTGGATAGGTCTTTTCTGTGCTACAATCAAATTCTTGGGAGGGGATACTGGGGATTGCACTCAGGGACATTATACCTCTAAGCTATATGCCCAGCCCTGTTTTATTTTTTATTTTGAAACAAGGTCTCACTGAATTGCTTGAGGGTCTCTCAAGTTGCTGAGGCTGACTACAAACCTGCAATCTTCACGTCTCAGACTCCCAGCTACTAGGATTACAGGCATGCACCATCATTCCCAGCTCAGTACCCTTTTTTTTTTTTTTTCTGGTGGTACTGGGGATTGAACCCAGGGTCATTCTACCTCGGAGCTATAAGCCCTTTCTTCATATTGAAACAAGGTCTCACTAAGTAGCTAATGCTGGCCATGTACTTGCAATCCTCCTGTCTCAGCCTTCCAAGTACTGAAATTAAAATTGTGCGCCACCACGCCCAACTCCAGCTCAGTACTCCTGATTATGAGAATTACAAGATAAATGCATGAATAAGACCAAAAAAAAAAAAAAAATCATTGTCTCTAAATCTTCTGACATACCTTCAGAGCTGACCAGTCCTCATTCCAATTGATATGTGATATCTTTAATACAGTTGATACAACTTGAGCATCTCTAATTATAAAATGCTCCAAAATCTGCCAACATAATAGCACTAATAGAAAATTCTCACCTGTTCTCATGTAAGAAGTCACAATCAAAACAAAAGCACACTAAAAACATCGTGTAACCACTTTCAGACTATGTATATAAGGTATCTGTAAAACATGAGTGGAAGGACTTCCGGGAAGATGGCGACCGAGAAAAGCGGGGCTTAAGAGCCCCGCTAACAACTAATCTCCATTACCACAAAATCAGCGCCTTTCATAGCCAGAAAACACCATCACCAGAGAAACAAAAAAAATCACCAGGCTCCAGAGAGAAAGCGGACTGAGAACATAGCTCAGAGCCACAGAGGAAATACACTGGCTTCACGCCCGAGGCTGCGGCAGCAGCGCCATACTGCCGGCGGCAGCGGCGACTTCACCGGACGGCTACAACAAGCCGAGGTGAGCCTCTGCGGAACAGCCAGGCGGGATTTCTCGCCGCAGGTAAAATCTAAAGCTCCCAGTGGCTGAGCTCAGCACACGCTGCAGGGATTCAGAGTGGAAATCAAAACCAAGAAGAAAAACACCAGCCCCACAGCCGAGGGGGTAGCAGCGGCACCATTATGCCACCGGCGGCAGCAACAGAGAATTCACCGAATCCAGTACAGCTACATCTGCGTACTCAAGAACAGTGAGTCAAATTGCGGGCCACAGAGGAGAAATCCCAGTACTGTACTCCCTGGGACTTGACCCAGTGGGGGAGGGGCGGTGGCAGAGATATCACACCATAGGAGAACGTGCAACCTGGCACCCCCCACAGTCTAAAGCAGCCTCTATCGACTCTAGGTCGGAGACTCTGTGATACAACCCAGTAAAGGAGTAGTGGGGTCTGAGATACTACTGACTTGCGATCCAGAACACCTTAAGTGAAGTCATAGTGACCCAAGGGAAGAACCCAGAGAAGGCACAAACTTCCGAAATCATGGGAAAGAGGAATAATACCGGAGCAATGAATGCCCACAACCCCACAACATCAGAACCCGATAAAACAGAAAATCAGAGATTTCTAGAAGATCAAATCAGGAAAATAACTGTAGAAATAATAGAGGTGCTTCAAAAAGAACTCAGAGAGAGCCAAAAAGAGATAAAGGATGCAATTAATGAAGTAAAGGCCTCAATTCAAAGCTCAAACAACCGATTAGAACACATGGAGAACAGAATCTCGCTCTTAGAAGATGATCATTCCAAAAATGAACGCATAGTTTCTAATCTAGGAAAAAATATCCGACAGCAGGAATCCGATATTGAAGAAATATGGGCCCATTTTAAGAGAGCTAACCTAAGAATAATTGGAATAGAGGAGGGAAAAGAAAGTGAAACCAAAGGGATCAACAATCTCTTCAAGGAAGTAATAGCAGAAAATTTTCCAGACATAGAGCAAGAGGTCGATACGCAGGTCCAGGAAACTTACAGAACTCCCTTTAGACAGGATCGGAGAAGAGGATCCCCACGCCACATAATTGTCAAAATGACCAATGTGGAAGCCAAGCAGAGAATCTTAAAGGCAACAAAAACAAAGGGCCAAGTGACATTCAGAGGCAAACCAATTAGAATCACTCCAGACTTCCCAAACCAAGTCATGAGAGCCAGAAGGGCATGGAGTAACATATTCCAAACTCTGAAAGAAAACAACTTCCAGCCAAAAATTTCCTACCCAGCAAAACTTTCTATCAAATTAGATGGAGAAATAAGAAGCTTCCATGACAAACAGAAACTGAAGGAATTTATGTCTTCAAAACCAGCACTAGAATAAATACTCAAAGAGATTAACTACAAAGAAGAAATAGGTAACACACACCAGAACCAGAGAAACAAGATTTTCCATCCAACAGACAACTAAGATTGGTTATCTGTGGAGATCCATTATTTATGTTAGTCTTTTACCTATCTCTAAAGGGTATTGTTTGCCTTTATTGTTGTTAATCTTTAGGATTTCTAGTTGGAATATTAATATACCTTCAGATATAGCATTTGGAAATATTTTATCCCATTCTGTTAGTATCTGTTAACTCTGTTTACATTGTCTTTGGATATACAATATTTTTTTTTTTTAGGGAGTTTGTATACTCTTCTGTTGCCTGTGCCATTGAAATCATATCCAAGAAATCACTACCAATTCCAATGTTGTGAGGTTTTATGACCCAGATTTTCTCCTAAAAGTTTATAGTCTTAAGATTTATATTTAGGTCTTTTATCTATTTTGAGTTAATATTTGTATATGGGATTAGGTAAGGGTCCAACTTTATTCTTTTTCATGTAATTATTATGTTTCAACAATATTTAGTTAAAAGATTATTATTTCCATCACCAAATGTTCGTGGAAACCTTGTCAAAAATAACTTGACAATATAGGGAAGAATTTAGCTCTAGGCTTTTATTTAACTCCAATGGTTTATATATCTGCCTTTAGAATAGTACTACACTGTTTCAATTATTGTAGCTTTATATGGTTTGAAATCAGAAAATATATATCTTCTAACTTTGTTCTATTTCAAGATCGTTTTGGGTATCTAGAGTCCATTTTCCATATTAGGATAAATTTTTTCTTCTGAAAAATAAATATATAAATATATGATAGTTTCACCTTAAAAAATCGAAAAAAAATATTCTCTGGTAAGAAAGAAAGTAAAAAGAAATATTGAAATGTTATCTTTAAGTCATCAAAAGCTTGGTATCAGACAAATGAAACTGTTATGTGAGATTATCATTTTTAATTTTGGATAAATTGCTATAATACTAGATGTCAACCACTAAGCCAAGCATGGGAGGGAGGGATGGGGAGAGAATGGGGTGTGGATCAGGTGGGGGCTGACTGGGCGATGTGTGCATGTATGTCTACAAAAGTTTGTATCCCACTATGATGTATGAATACAGTGCACCAATAAAAAAAATTAAAAAATTAAAAAATTAAAAAAAAGAAATCATGATAGAAAGAAAAAAAAAACATGAGTGGATTCCATTTGGAGACTGAATTTTCATACCAAAGTTATTTTATCATGTATGTGCAGAATAACACTTTAAAAAAAAAAAACCCAACCTGAAAACACTTCTTATCTCAAGCATATTTACTTTTTCTAAGTTCCTCCAAAGCCAGAGTTCCACAAAGGTCATTCAGTAAATATAGGAAAAAAGTATAAAGCCTAGTTTTTTCTCTACCCAGTGTCACCTGCTGACTTGACAGAGTTGTTGGGTTGTTGGGGGGGGGGGGTGTTTTTTATTTTTTATTTTTTTTTGGTGTGTGTGTGTGTGTGTATGTATGTGAGTGTGTGTTAGTTACTGGGTATTGAACCCAGAGGCATTCTACCTCCTAGATACACTCCCAGCCATCCCTGTTTTATTTTTATTTTGAAACACTGTCTCGCTAGGTTGGTGAGATTCTCACTACTTGCTGAGGCTGTCCTTGAACCTGAGATTCTTCTATTTCAGCCTGCCAAATACTGGGATTACAGGTGAGCACCACCATTCCTGGCCCAAGCAAGTTTTTATAAAATATATATTTCTGTGTTCTTTAGAAACCTATACATGAGTCCTAGTTTGCAGCTCTTATTTTATATATGTATCTTGCATAATAAAATAGCCTACATTATGTATTATATAAATTTATTGCATGTGATATGCATTATGCAAATCTGTCAGTTACATAAATGTGTTTTATTATATAATGTATCTATTCATATGTATTCTATGTATATTTTTTGTGGCTAAGTACATATATATATATATGTATATGTAACATACATATATGGGATATAAAACAAGAGATCTTAAATAGGACATATAAAGAAGCTTCTAGAGAACAGAAGCCCCTAAAATTAGCACATGTGTAGCCATCTGAAGGTATATTTGTGAGAATGCACATGTTTGCCGCATTCCTGAATGGAAAATCCTTGGGTTTAGTAAAATTTTCAAGTCTCTCATTGTCTAAAAGAAATTAAGACTTACTACTTCATACTGTTTATGAATCATTAATCTGTACTTTAACTGTTATTTAATTTTACTTTAACTTTTCTCTCATTTATTTTCAAATGCTTAGAAGGGAATGTGGGTGCCTCCTACAATAGCAGACACTGAAGTGGGCATCACATGCATTTTTTTTCAAGTAATTTGAAAATATGCAGTGACTTATTACCAAGCACATAAGACTTTTAACATGGTATCAACAGAAAATGATAACAGGACATTTTATGATCCCAGCACAAAGTAGAAAATAAACAACAAAAACAAGACTATATGAGAAATTGTAAAAGAAATTCAATAAGTACTAATATCCACTAATGCAATTTGTTTTTTGTTTGTTTGTTTGTTTTTGTTTTTTGGTGGTACTGGGGTCCCTGGAAGCCCTTCTACCTCCGGGCTACACTCCCAGACCTACTTTTACATTTTTATTTGGAAACAGGGTCTCCTAAGCCAGCGTGCGGCTGCCTTTGAACCTGCGCGATCCTCCTGTCTCTTACTCCCAAGCACGGGGATTACAAGCGTGCACCACCACGCCGGGCCACTAATGCATTTTGATATGGTAGACATAGCTAGGAAATTATGAAGGAAAGTCATCTAAAAATAAAATCTGACCGGGCGTTGTGGTGCACGCTTGTAATGCCCGCGCTTGGGAGGCGGAAACAGGAGGATCGCACAGGTTTGAAACCAGCCTCACTGGCTTAAGAGACCCTGTTTCCAAATAAAAATATTTTAAAAAATAGGTCTGAGAGTGTAGCCCGGAGGTAGAAGAGTTTCCAGGAACCCCAATACAATAAATAAATAAATAAATAAATAAATAAATAAATATCTGGAGCCGGGTGTGGTGGCATTAGCTTGTAATCCCAGTACTTGGGAGGCTGAGTCAGGAGGATCGCAGGTTCACAGCCAGCCTCAGCTGCTTAGTGAGGCACTCCACAACTTAGTGAGACCCTGTTTCAAAATAAAGAATAAAAATAAAGGTTGGTGGTGTAGCTCGGAGGTAAAATTCCACTGGGTTTCATCTCCAGTATCACAAAACTAAGTAAATATCTAGTCAGACGTGGTGTCTCATGCCTGTAATCATTACTTGGGAAGCTGAGACAGAAGAATCACATGTTGGAAGCCAGTCTCAGGAACTTAGTAATCCTTTCAGCAACTATGTGAGGCTCTGTTTCAAAAAAAAATAGAGCTGAGCATGGTGGCGCATGCTTGTAATCCCAGCATTCAGTAGGCTGAGACCGGAGGATCGCAGTTCGCGGACAGCCTCAGCTACTTAGTGAGGCCCTCTGCAACTTAGTGAGACCCTGTTTCAAAATAAAGAATAAAAAATAGGGCAGGGGGTGTAGCTTGGAGGTCAAATGCCCCTGGCTTCCATCCCCAAACCCACAAAATTCTCACCTGTTTTCATGTAATAAGTCATAGTCTGAGGGTGTAGCTCAGATAGAATGCCCCTGAGTTCAGTCCCCAGTACCAGAAATAGAAATCAAATCTGAAACATGTTAAGCCCTTTGAGTTTGTGGAGGTTGCAAAGCCATAGGAAGTTGAGCCAATTAAATTGGACATTAGATACTTAAAATAGAAGTTACATCTGCCAGCTATACATGTACGATGTATAGCGTGAACCTCTAGTGACTCTTGAAATTCTCAGCAGTGCCTATCCATGCCCAGCAGTAGCACCTTCAACTTGGAAAATTATTTGAACTTTGTTGTATACATCCTTTTATAGAGTATGAGGGGAGACAATGGCAAGTAAAAGACAACATTGTACTAACTCAAATTCTTTTGAGTTATTTTTACTTACCACAAAATGCCCTTTGACTAAAAGAAAAAATAAAACCTTTTTGAGCCTTTTTCCCCTAGCAGAATCCCTAGGTACTTCCTTGAGAGAAGCCTGTGGTCCTTTGTTAGAAAGAATGTATTTGGCAATTTAAGTGAAGGGTGGCATATAGTAGTTATAAAATAGGATAGCTGCCTGTTATAACCTAAATTAAAACCCTGTGAAGGAAAAGGATTTTTGACATCAGAAGGAAATAGATCGTTTTAGATGTACTGATCCAAATACTAGAGAATGTGAAGTTCCCCGTGTTGGTGAAATATATTAAGGCATCAAAGAACAGTAGGATGCATTAAATAAATGTTTCAGGAGCCCAACATGAGTTTTGCTAAGATTCTTTGATGATAGAGCTTTCTACCCTTAAGACCCTCAAAGGATTTTCATTGTGGTTCTAGGATAGGAATAAAATGTTAGTCATGGGTAAAAAGTCCATACAGATAAATTCAGTTATATTAGTATAGAGAAAATATAAAGTAAAATTTTGAAATAGTGAGGGGAAAGCCAGCCACATCAGAATCTAGCTAAACTACCATGAAGATTTCTTATAGGGTGCCCTAGCAGTTTCAAGTATATGTACTAGGCCTACTCATATATGCTTAATAGAAGTAGCTGAAAAAAAGAAACCAAGATTATACTCAGGATGATGTTTATATTTATAAACTATTATCATGTATGCATGTATGAACCCTAACACAGAGCACACTGTGAAAAACATAATGGGAGTAAATATGCAAAAGGTCAATAACTATAGTAACTTTATCTTTTTTTTATTATTATTATTACTGGGGATTCAACCCAGGGACATTCTACTGCCAAGCTATACACCCAACCTGATTTTTGTTTTGATTTTGAAACAAGATTTCAGTACAGTGCTGAGGATGGCCTTGAGCCTACATCCTCCTGTCATAGCCTCCCAAGTACTAGGATTATAGGCATGAACCACTATATCCAGCTGCGTGTGCCTGAGTGCGCACACACACGTGGGTTACTGAAAATTGAACCCAGGGGCATTCTACTTTCGTTTCATCCCAATTTGATTTTTAATTTTCAAACAGGGTCTCTTAGTTGCTGAGGCTGGCCATCCTGTGTCAACCTCCCAAGTACTGGGATTACAAGGGTGCGCTGGTATGCCTGATTTCTATAGTAGCTGCTGACATCAGCTAATTTAGGGTCAGGCCAGACAAGTCCAAAACTGCCATCATTTTAGAAATCAGGCCACCCTTCTGACCAGCTGGCTATAAATTTGGGGGTCTCCACGTGCTCCCTCATGTCGGATAATTTGCTAGAATGACTCGAAGAACTCAGGAGAATGTTAAATTTAGGATTACAGTTTTATTGTAGCAAAAGAAAAGTAAATCAGAAACAGCCAAAAGGGAGAGACACAAAGGGCAAGGTTTGAGAGCATTTTGACAAGGTGCCTTGTCTTCTCACCTAGGGACAGGACTCATTATCTTTCCCACACATTGATACGTGACAGTATGCACAGTATAACCTATATGAGAAATTCAGCCATATTCCAGTGTTCAGAGTTTTATTGGGACTTCCTTATGTAGGCATGGTTAATTGAATTATTTGTCCCATAGTTGGATGTACTTTCCAATCATACTTTTCTCCCTAGAAGTAAGGTAAAAGCCCCAACTTTTAATCATAGGATTAGTCTTTATGCCTAGTCCCTATCCTGAATCATCTTAACATGCACTACCTGGACGCTCATGAGTCATGTCATTAAAATAAACTTTCAAGACCTACAATGAATGTTAAAGTCACTCCAGTCACTCTAGAAATTCCAAGGATTTAGAGGCTACCTAGCAGCGACAAAGCCAGCCAAATTTTTTTATACAATATCTTATTCTCTATTGATAATATCTCTGATGTTTGTTATTAAGGAAGTAATATACTTTTATAGTTATTATTTTTGAGGTCACTCTGAGATTAAGACTGAAAAGAAGATGGTTATCTTCCTGACCAGTTCCCTCTAGTTTGTTTTGATAGCTTAACAGCATCTCTAAGTAGATGATAGAGTATTTAAAGAATGAATTACAATCAGTTCAAACTTAATATGAAAGCAAAAACCCCTATGTTCGCTCTTCTTACATGCCCACTATTATAAGCTCTTCTCCCACATCCTCTTTAAAGCTAGTTCAGTTTCCAGAAATCTAAATTGTTTGGAATGGTCTTCAGTATTTATTTCCCAAAGGTTAGTCGGATGGTAAGATCATCTTTTTATTTCAATCCTGCATTTAACATATGTAGGAAGCTCCCAGTAACGTTGAGTGTAGTATGTTTAGAAGTAAGCCAAAATTCATTTTACCCTCATTAACACCATATTAGGAGGTAATTACTTTTAGTAAATCCTTTTAGTACAGAGTTACAGTAATGGACCTGGCTTTATTTATAGGCATTGTCTCTTTGCCTTCATATGCCAATATCTAACCCCCTCAGAATCCCACCAAATTATCCCCAGGATTCTCCAAGTTCTTTCCCATGAGTTCATAAACAGCTTTTTCATGTTCTTCTAGTTTTGTCCTTCTCTGCCCACTACCATCTTTATTAGTGCTCACCATGAATTTGTTCATATCATCTTTAGTCTTCAGGTTGCCCTATCTCTTTGTTTGTTTGTTTGTTTGTTTGTTTGTTTGTTTGTTTGTTTTGCAGTACTGGGGATTGAACCCGGGGGCTTTCTACCTCCAAGTTACACCCCAGCCCTATTTTCTTGATTCTTCATTTTGAAACAGGGCCTCGCTAAGTAGCTGAGGCTGGCCCTGTTTTCTAAACTCTTCTGTGCACTAGCACCATGCCATCCTCAGAGAAGTGGGGCAAACCCTTTCCCTGCTTCTGTGCTAAATATGGTTGCCTAGGCACCATCAGCTACTTATCTTCTGCTTCTTCCCTATTCAGTTCTCAAAAGAAAATGCCTTCTTTACCTCCTGCTTTGACTCAAACTAGCATCCCTGTTGCATTAAGTTATATGTAGAAAGCTAGTCATGATGACACAGACCTATAATCCCAGTACTTGAGAGGCTGAGACAGGAGGATTGCAGGTTCAAAGCCACCTGAGTAACTTGGTGAGATCCTGTTTCAAACTAAAAAAATAGGGGTAGAGATGGAGCTTAGTGGTATAATGTTCCTAAGTTCAATTCCCAGCACCACCAAATAAATAAATAAATAACATGTAGAGGGTTGAGTACTCTAACATTCCTAACCTCCAACACACACACACACACACACACACACACACACACACACACACACACACACACACACATGGAGAGTTTGCTAGATATGAATTCCCTCCATTTCCCACCACATCCCTTAAGTTTCTAAGCACAGTGAATACTTTTTTTTTTTTTTTTTTTTTTTTTGGTAGTACTGGGGGTGGAACCCAGAGGCTTTCTACCTCCAAGCTATACTCCCAGACCTATTTTATATTTTATTTGGAAACAGGGTCTCACTAAGTAGCCGAGAGCCTCACTAAGTAGCTGAGGCTGGCTTCAAACCTGTGTGATCCTCTTGTCTCAGCCTCTCAAGCACAGGGATTATAAGCGTGTGCCACCACACCCGGCTACAGTGAATACTTTTTTTTTTTTTTTTTTTTTTTTTTTTTGGTGGTACTGGGGTTCCCGGAAGCCCCTCTACCTTCGGGCTACACTCCCAGACCTATTTTTACATTTTTTTTTAAATTTGGAAACAGGGTCTCCTAAGCCAGCGCGTGGCTGGCTTCGAACCTGCGTGATCCTCCTGTCTCTGCCTCCCAAGCGCGGGGATTACAAGCGTGCGCCACCACGCCCGGCTACAGTGAATACTTTTAAGGCTTATCCTTCCATTGGTGCTTCTGACACCATTTCTTCGTTTCTTCCCACTTCCGATTTTGATTTTCCCTCTTAAATTTCTTGAACCTACTTTTTCTGCTGGCTTCTTTGTCCTACACATTTTCTATCCTGAGGACCTCCCCTAACTTTGTATCTCCTGTTAACCTTGTCAGATACAAGTAGACATCTTTTGGGGGAAAGGAGGAGGGGTCTTCACCTCTCATTTCTAAAGGATTCAGCATTCCCTAGGCATTCTGTCCAAACTCACTTCTCTTACTCCTATGGACAGCTTCATCTCCATTAATAATTCAACAATTCACTTTATAATGGTGTTTCTCCTCCAAATAAATAACATCAGCCCTGATTATTCTTCTGAGCTACAACTCCATATATCCACTTTTCTGTTCTATATTTCTACCTGAGTGTCCTGAAGACACCTTAAACTTCCTATATACAAAACTCAATCATTCTGCCACAATATCCTCTCTTTCTCTCTTAAATTTTTCCTGTATTAGTGAAACACTATCTGTGCCTTCAGTGTCCTTTCATAACTTTCAGTTATCACACCATAATCTTCCCTGAGCACTATGGAATTGTCTTTATATTATATTAACCCATTTGTTTTCAGAAGCAGTTCAAACAGTGACTAATAAATAGCACAGGGTTGAGCCAGGTATGGTGGCACACATTTGTAATCCCAGTTTTTCGGAGGCTGAGACAGGAGGACCCAGGTTCACGGACAGCCTCAGCTACTTAATGAGACCCTTTGCAATTCAGTGAGACCCTGTTTCAAAGTAAAGAATAAAAAATAGGGTTGGGGTGCAGCTCTGAGGTAGAATGTCCCTGGATTCCATCCCCAGTACTGCCAAAAAAAAAAAAAAAAAAAAAAAGGCACACAGTTGTAGTAACACCTCTGCTTTTCACTAATCTTACAACCTTGAGCAAGCTACTTAATCTTCCTCTGCCTCAGTTCCCTCATCTGCAAAACAGAGCTAATAAGTGAACCAACATTATAGGATTTTTGAGGTTTAAATGAAAGCATTGAAAATAGCACTTGGTAAGTAATAAACTATTTAAGAGATTACTTGGGCTTTATTAATTTGGTTTTTCTTGGTCATGGGTATTGAACCCAGGGGCATTCTAACTCTGCGCAGTACCCCCAGTTCTCCCACCCTCTTTTTAAATTTTTGAAACAAAGCCTGGCTAAGTTGCTCAGGCAGATCTTGAACCTGAAATCCTCCTGTCTTAGCCTACCAAATCCTGGGTTTACAGGCCTGCCAAGGTATTCACAAAGAAATTATTAGTTTTAAAGTAATCAGTAATTACTCTGTACATTTTGTCTCCACACTAGAATAGTACCTTAGGTTCTGGAATTCTGTCTTCTTGGTTCACTACTATATCCCTAATACCTAGAATAATGCTTGTTACACAGTATCTAGTTAGATCCCCCACACCCAGTACTAGAGAGTGAAGAGTGAACGCAGGTGCATTCTACCTCTGAGCTATATCACTCAGCCCTAATAGGTTCTCACTAAGTTATGGAGGCCCTCTCCAAGTTGCTGAGGCTGGTCCTGAACCTGCTATCCTCCTTTCTCAGCCTCCCAAATACTGAGATTACAAGTATGTGCTACCATACCCAGTTTAGAAGATTTAAATGAATGTAATGTCCTTCCTCCTCTTAAGCTTTCACTTTTTAATTCTTTGGCTAAACCCTAGTCACTTGCTCTCACAACTATCAACATTTTTCTTTCTGGAACAATATTTATATTTTAAATAAAATCATTCTCAATGATTTATCTTAAAATATGTGCAAAAAGATTCAGAGAAACTGAACAATTATATATTTCCTGGAGTTCTGAGAGTTCAGTAGTAAATGATCAATAAGACCACTAATAGAAAATCAATAGTGTTCCTTTGCAAAAAGAAAAATAGTGCATAGATCTTGTCCATGTGAAAAGGATAAACTTACCTTCTGTTTTAAATGCAGTGTTAACTCTGTTTTAAATGCAGTTACTCTTAAAAGCTTTATAAACACAAATTGTCCCTCTTTCTGATACATATGAATGATACGGTAATGCAGAGAGGATCCCAAAGTTTATTTTAAATTTTGGATCTATTTTCTTTTGATGCCTTCTAGAATTTTGTGTTGTACTTGGAAAGGACTTTCTCACTCAATAATTATAAAAATATTTACTATATATCTAGTACATTCATAGTTTTACTTTGATTTAGGTTGTGATCTTTAATATTTTATTTTTACTTATTTATTTTGTGTGGGGAGTACTTAGCATGGATCCCAGGAGCCTTCTACTTCCAGACTACACCCCCAGGCTTATTTTATATTTTATTTGGAAACAGGGTTGCTGAGGCTGCCTTTGAACCTGCAGTCCTCCTGTCTCGGCTACACCCCAGCTCTATTTATTTATTTATTTATTTATTTATTTATTTATTTATTTATTTTTGGGTTAGGGTCTCACTAAGTTGGTGAAAATCTCACTACTTGCTGAGACTGTACTCAAACCTGTGATGCTCCTGTCTCAGCCTCCCAAGTACTAGGATTACAAACTTGCACCACCACAGCTTAAACAGATGTTTTTCTTTCTTTATTTCTTTTTTTATTATTTTTTGATAGTAGTGATACTGAAGATTAAACCCAGGGCTTTGCATATGCTAGACAAGTGCTCTACCACTGAACTACATCTACATTCCTTAATTTTATATTTAACTCCTTTTTTTTTTAATGTTGCCAGGTAGGTATCACCCTTTTTGTGCATATGTTACTGAAGGGTTTATTATAAATGCATGCATGTGCTGAACATGCTGGCACACACTTGTAATCCTAGTACTTGGGAAGCAGAAACAGGATTGCAGGTTTGTGGTCAGCTTCAGCAAACAGTGACACTTATCAACCTAGCAAGACCCTGTTTCAAAATAGAGCTGTGGGTGTGGCTCAGAGGTAGAAAGCCCCTGAATTCAATCCCCAGTGCCACAATAAATAAACAAACAAACATATACATGTGACATTTACATTTCTCTTATTGACTATCTGATAACACCAAAATTATATGTGATCAAGTTTCTGACCTGTCCCCAAAAAATTAGCAATTTAATGATTACAAAATAGTTTTTTCAAAGTTAGATAAAAATTTTGAATCCATTTGTCTTTCTTAGGTTGAAACATTCAAATTTCTATTTTTAAATATCAGCTACAGAGTCTGGGATATATATATATATATATATAATTTTTTTTTTTTTTTTTTTGTGGACCTGGAGTTCCTGGAAGCCCTTCTACACTCCCAGACCTATTTTATATTTTATTTGGATACAGGGTCTCTTAAGCTAGCAAGGCTGGCTTCGAACCTGGACGATTCTCCTGTCTCTGCCTCCCAAGCGCGGGGATTACAAGCGTGCGCCACCACGCCCGGCTTCGGATATAGATTTAATAGATTTTTTTTCTTTTTCTTTTCTTTTCTTTTCTCTTTTTTTTTTTTTTTTTTTTTTTGAGGGTCTGGGGGTGCAACCCAGGGACATTCGACCTCCAAGCTACACCTTCTGCCCTATTTTTTATTCTTTATTTTGAAACAGAGTTTCAATAAATTGCGGAGGGGCTCACTAAGTAGCTGAGGCTGTCCACGAACTGCATCCTCAGTCTCGGCGTCCCAAATGCTGGGATTACAAGCGTGTGCCTCCACACCTGGGGTGCCCCCCCACCACGCGCGCGCTCGCTCGCTCTCTCTCTTCTCTCTCTCCCCTCTCTTCTCTTCTCTCTTTCTCTCTCTCTCTTCCCTTAGGTATTTTTCTATTGTAGAAATTTCCCAAGTTTTTTAAGTTCATATATTCACTTAAGTATTGTGGCAGATACACAATGTGCCTTGTCTATTTTGTGGGTTCCTATGCTTGATTCCCACATTTCCACATAACCTTCAGTAATCCCAGAAGTATAGGCTTCCTGCCCACATAAAAGGGTTTTTGTTTTCATGGAAAGTAAAAGCCTGGAGCATCCTTTTTTTTTTTTTTTTTTTTTTTTTTTTTTTTTTTTGTGGGTCTGGGGATGGAAACCAGGGGGGTTCTACCTCCAAGCTACACCCTCAGTCCTATTATTCTTTATTTCTTTATTTTGAGTTGCAAAGGGCCTCACTAAGTAGCTGAGGCTGTCCGCAAACCATGATCCTCTATTCTCAGCCTCCCAAATGCTGGGATTACAAGCGTGAGCCAACACGTCCAGCTTAAAGCATCCCTTTTACCTAAAGATTTTTAGAGGAAAAACATTAAAAATTAGTGTACTTATATTTTGGAGAGGAATGCAAGGTCTGTATGAATTTTTAATGTTCACTTAGATATCTCAGAGTGAGAGCCCCTTGAGGCCATGCTTCCAAGCAACTAAGTACCCCTTCTACCCATTTATGTACACATACTCCACAGCATCTGGTGGCCATTCTTTAGTGGGCTTGTAGGATAAATACACCAAAAGGATTGAAGTATGCACAGCCCTGGCTTTGTCTGTTAGCCTACATACTTATGTAAAAGACCAGGATACAGCATATCCAAATTCAGCCAGCTGCTGGTCTAAAGTCACTGTGCCCTTGAAGGAGAATTAAAAAATTTGGAGGGCCCACTCTGGGAGAAGTTGTGGAGGGTGCTTTATATTTAAGTCAGTGAGCCTTCACAACAAATGGAAGAGCCAGCTATACTTTTTCCCACCTTGCACATTAGCAAAACTGATTTAAACTCATGTCTAATGCTCATTCACCTGATTTCTCTATGATGCCATTGCCTCTTTCTCAGGCATTATACTGGTCATTTTAATTGTGAGTCATGCATATTAGCAAGTAGTAGCCACATATATTGGTCATGTGACTGTGGACAAGTCATTTGACCTGGGAGCTAACTTGCATGCTGAATTATAATATTGGAATAGGAATATAAAACTCTAATTTGTCAGGGCCCCATAGGACCTTGAGATTCTAGGAGGGTCTTCTGAGATGTCTGCTTCACATTATGCCCTTTCTTATTCTCCCTGCAACTGTGGTGTGTGTGTGTGTGTGTGTGTTACTGAGGATTGAATCCAGAGGCATTTGACCTTCAAGCTACACCCCCAACTCGATTTTGTTTCTTATTTGTAAACAGGATCTCACTAAGTTGATGAGAGTCTCACTACTTGCTGAGGCTGTCCTCAAACCTGTGATCCTCCTATCTCAACCTCCCAAGTAGAGGGATTACAGGCGTGCACCACCATGCCTGCCTCTTTTGTGTAAGTGGATTTAAACTTTGCTTTTAAGCAATTTCAATTTTAAAGAATTTGTAATTGAATCAGTCCCTTTAAAGCCGGGCATGGTGGCACACGCTTGTAATCCCAGCATTTGGGAGGCTGAGACCACAGGATCATGGTTTGTGGACAGCCTCAGCTACTTAGTGAGGCCCTGTTTCAAAATAAAGAATAAAAAATTGGGCAGGGGGTGTATCTCGGAGGTCAAATGCCTCTGGGTTCCATCCCCAGACCCGCAAAAAAATCAAATCAAATCAAATCAGTCCCTTTACCAGAAATAATATTTGACTTCTTGGTAAGTGCTGCCATCTTGTGTCTACCATTTTATGACAGAAAAAGTTAAAATTGAGAAAAATTATATTGAAAGATGTTTTGGTGTTGATTTAAAAATCCCAGTCATTTGACTTATTGGCCATCTTGGTTCAGATTGAAATGGCATAGTATCAGTTAAAAAAACAAAAACAATGCCGGGCATAGTGACGCACGCTTGTAATCTCAGTGTTTGGGAGGCTGAGACAGGAGAATCAGACGGGTTTGAAACCAGCCTCAGTTACTGAGTGAGGCTCTCAGCAACTTAGTGAGACCCTGTTTCCAAATAAAGTATAAAATAGGTCTGGGAGTATAGCCGGGAGGTAGAAAAGCCCCTGGGTTCTACCCTCAGTACCACAAAAAAGGTAAAAATAAAAAAACAACCCTGGCTTATTGTTATTTGGGGGTTTTGTTTTATGGTACTAGGGATTGAACCCAAGTTTGTTCTACTTTTGATCTACACCCCCAGCTCTTTTTATTGCTTTTGAAACAATATCTCACAAGGTTGCTCCCAGAGTCTTGCTAATTTTTTGAGGATGTTCTCAAATCTGCAATCCTTCTGTCTCAGCATCTCAAGTACTGGGATTACAGGCATGTGCCACCATGCCTGGTAACATTTGTTTATGATACCCCTTTTTCTCTTTATTAGCCAAAGTCAACTGTAAGGAAATAAAGATATGAAAACTAATATGAAGACATCAGAGTTCTAAATGATTTTTTCTATTTTTTATTGGTGCATTATATTCATATATCATATTGGAGTAAAAAAAACTTGTGTGTACATACATGTACACATCACTGATTTAACCCCTTCCCAATTCCCACCCCATTCCCTCCCCCGTCCCTCCTTCCCTTGCTTGGCTTAGTGGTTGACTTCGATATGTTTAAATACATTGTGTGTTTTAGAGATTTTCCTCTTCCCCCCCTCCTTTCTCCTCCATTAGGTTGCTTGTTTGCTCCTCTATAGGATTTCCTTTTTAATTTAGAGTACCTCCTATGACCCATTTCTCCCTATCTCTCACATATTAGGGAAAGCATCTGCTTTCTCATTTTTTGTGACTGACTAATCTCACTTAGCATAATGTTCCATCCATTTCCCTGAAAATGATGTAATTGAGTTTTTTTTTAATGGCTGAGTAAAATTCCATTGTGTATATATCCCACAGTTTTGTAATCCATTAATCTGTTGATGGACATCTTAGCTGGTTCCATAGTTTGGCAATGGTGAATTGTGCAGCTATGAACATAGATACACATATATTAGTTTGGTAGTTTGGTTTCCTATCTTTTGGATAGATACCCAGAAGTGGTATTGCTGGATCAAATGGTAGATTTGTTCCCATTCTTCTGAGGATTCTCCATACTGTTTTCCAAAGTGGTTGCACTAATTTGCAATCCCACCAACAGTGTCTTAGAGTTCCCACTTCTCCACATCCTTGCCACCATCTGTTGTTTGTGTTTTGAATGATTGCCATTCTAGTTGCAGTTAGGTGAAATCTTGGGATAGTTTTGATTTGCATCTCTCTGATTGCCAGTCATGTTGAGCATTTTTTCATGCATTTATTGGCCATTTGAATTTCTTCTTTTATGAAGTGTCTATTTAGTTCATTTGCCCATTTTGTTATTGGATGCTTTGTTTTCTTAGTGTTGAGTTTCTTGAGTTTTCTGTATATTCTAGATATTAGTCCTCTATCAGAGGTGTAGGTGGAAAAAATCTTCTCCCATTCTGTTGGCTCTCAATTGAGGTTCTTGATAGTTTCCTTTGTTGAACAGAAGCTCTTCAGTTTCATGCAATCCCACATATTGATTCGGCTTTTAATTTGTTGTACCTTTGGGGTCTTGTTGAGAAAGTGTTTATCTGTGCCTGTGTGTTGCAGTTATCTGTGCCTGTGTGTTGGACCTATGCCCTCTTCAAAGAGCTTCAAGGTCTCTGGTGTGATTTCCAAGTCTTTGATCCATCTTGAATTGACTTTTGTACAGGGTGAGAAAGTGGGATTAATTTCCAATTTTCTGCATATGGTTAACCAGTTTTGCCAACACCATTTGTTGAACAGGTTGTCTTTTCTCCAGTGTATGTTTTTGGCCCCTTTGTCAAAAACCAATTGTCTGAAAGTGTGTGGACTTGTTTCTGGGTCTTCTATTCTGTTCCACTGGTCTATGTATCTGTTTTTTTCCCAGTACCATGCTGTTTTTATTACAATGGCTTTGTAGTATAGCTTAAAGTCAGGTATTGTGATTCCTCCTGCATGGTTTTTGTTGCTGAGGACTACCTTGGCTGTTCTGGGCTTTTTGTTATTCCAGATAAATTTAGGGACTGATTTTTCTATGTCTGTGAAGAATGATCTTGGTAGTTTAATGGGCATTGCGTTAAATCTGTAGATCACTTTTGGAAGGATGAGCATTTTAATGATATTTATTCTGCCAAACTATGAACATGGAAGATCCTTCCATTTTCTAAGATCTTCGATTTCTTTTTTCAGTCTCTTATAATTTTCTTTGTAGAGATCTTATACCTCCTTGGTCAAGTTTATTCCTAAGTATTTTATTTTTTTGTGGGAGATCCTGAGTGGAAGTGTTTTCTGAATTTCTTTTTCAGTGGATTTATGGTTGATGTACAGGAAAGCTTCTGATTTTTTAAGATTGATTTTGTATCCAGATTATCTGCTGAATTTGTTGATCAATTCTATAAGCCTTTTGGTTGAGTTTGTAAGGTTTTCTAAATATAGTATCATGTCATCTGCAAATAGTGGAAGTTTGAGTTTTTCTTTTCCTATTTGTACTCCTCTGATTTCCTTTTCTTGCCTTATTGCTCTGGCTAGAGTCTCTAGTACTATATTGAAGAGAAGTGGTGATAATGGACATCCTTGTCTCGTTCCGGTTTTTAGGGGGAATTCCTGTAGTTTGTCCGCATTTAATATGAAGTTGGCAGTGGGCTTATTGTAGATTGCCTTAATAATGTTGAGATATGTTCCTTCTATTTCAGTTCTCTGCCGTGTTTTTATCATAACTGGATAATGACTTTTATCAAATGCTTTTTCAGCGTCTGTTGAAATGATCATGTGATTTTTGTCCTTGATTCTGTTTATATGGTGAATTACATGAATTGATTTTCGTATGTTGAACCAGCCTTGCATACCTGGGATGAACCCTACCTGGTCATGGTGTATGATTTTCTTGATGTGGTTTTGAATGCATGTTGCTAGTATTTTGTTTAATAGTTTTGCATCCAAGTTCATCAGAGATACAAGCCTGTAGTTTTCCTTCCTTGAACTGTCCTCATTCGGTTTGGGTATTAGTGTGATTCAATGTATTTGGGAGAGTCCCGGTTTTTTCTATTTTGTGAAATAGTTCGAGGAGTATTGGGGTTAGCTCTTCTATAAAGCTTTTATAGAATTCACTTGGGAAACCATCTGGTCCTGGGCTTTTCTTTGATGGTAAGCTCTTTATTGCTGTTTCAATCTCTTTGATTGTTATTGGTTTGTTTAAGTGTTCTATATCTTCTTTACTCAGTTTAGGACGGTTGTATTTATCTAGGACGTTGTCAATTTCCTCCAGATTTTCCATTTTGTTGGAGTATAGTTTTTCAAAGTAGTTTTTGATAATCCTCTGGATTTCTACACTGTCAGTAGTAATTTCTCCTTTTTCATCCCTTATCTTCATAATTTGGGTTGATTTTCTCTTTTTTTTAGTTAGGTTGGCTAGTGGTTTATTTATCTTGTTAATTTTTTCAAGAAACCAGCTTTTGGTTTTGTTGATTTTCTGTATTGTGTTTTTATTCTCTATTGCGTTAATTTCTGCTCTAATTTTAATAATTTCCTATCTTCTACTGGCTTTGGGGTTCGATTATTCCTGCTTTTCAAGGGCTTTGAGGTGTGTCGTTAGGTTATTTATTTGAAGATTTTCTGTTTTTCTCACTCAGTGCTATAAATTTTCCTCTTAATACTGCCTTCAAAGTGTCCCAGGGGTTTTGATATGTTGTATCTTTATTTTCATTTGTTTCTAGAAATTTCTTGATTTCGCCTTTTACATCTTCTATGACCCATTCTTCATTCAGAAGTGTGGTGTTCAGTCTCCACATGTTTATGTTGTTTCTCTGGGTCTTCTTATAGTTGATATCTAGTTTCATTCCATTATGGTCTGAAATGACACAGGGAAGTATGTAACATTTTTAAAATCTGGTAGTGCTCATTTTGTGTCCCAGGATGTGATCTAGTTTGGAGAAGGTTCCCTGAGCAGCTGAGGAAAATATAAACTCCGCTGTAGTTGGGTGAAATATTCTATATGTGTCCAACAGGTCCATTTGGTTAATGGTATTCTTTAGTTCTGGGGCATCTTTACTGACCCTTTGTCTGAAAGATCGGTCTCGTGTTGTGAGAGGTGTGTTGAAGTCTCCCAGTATTATTGTATTGGGATTTATGTGTGACTTCATGTCACAAAGAGTTTGATTTAAGAAAGTAGCTGCCCCTATGTTTGGGGCATAGATGTTGATTATTGTTATTTCGTCTTGCTGGATCATTCCTTTTACCAGTAAAATGTGACCTTCTTTGTCTCTTCTAATAAGTTTGGTTTGAGGTCTTAACTTGTCTGATATCATAGTTGCTACTCCTGCTTGTCTTCGAGTACCATTAGTATGGATTACCTTGCTCCAGCCCTTTACCTTGAATTTGTTCCTATCTTTACTTGTAAGGTGTGTTTCTTGTAAGCAGCACATGGATGGATTCTGGTTTTTAGTCCATTTTGCCACATTATGTCTTTTTATTGGGGAGTTGAGGCTGTTTACATTCAGTGTGATTATAGAGAGATAATTTTTAATTCCTAACATGTTAAGATTTTATTTCTGTTTGAGATACTGTTTATTCCTCTTTGCTTAGTTGTCTGCTGGATGGGAAATCTTGTTTCTTTGGTTCTGGCATGTATTACCTATTACTTCTTTGCAGTGAATCTCCTTGAGTATTTTCTCTAGCACTGGTTTTGAGGACATAAATTCCTTCAGTTTCTGTTTGTCATGGAAGCTTCTTATTTCCCCATCTAATTTGATGGATAGTTTTGCTGGGTAGGAAATTTTTGGCTGGAAGTTGTTTTCTTTCAGAGTTTGGAATATGTTACTCCAAGCCCTTCTGGCTCTCATGACTTGGTTTGGGAAGTCTGGAGTGATTCTAATTGGTTTGCCTCTGAATGTCACTTGGCCCTTTGTTTTTGTTGCCTTTAAGATTCTCTGCTTGGCTTCCACATTGGTCATTTTGATAATTATGTGGCGTGGGGATCCTCTTCTCCGATCCTGTCTAAAGGGAGTTCTATAAGTTTCCTGGACCTGTGTATCGACCTCTTGCTCTATGTTTGGGAAATATTCTGCTATCACTTTCTTGAAGAGATTATTGGTCCCTTTGGTTTCACCTTCTTTTCCTTTCTCTATTCCAGTTATTCTTAGGTTAGCTCTCTTAAAATGGGCCCATATTTCTTCAGTGTCAAATTCCTGCTGCCGGATTTTTTTTTTTCTAAATTAGAGACTATGCGTTCATTTTTGGAGTGATCATCTTCTAGGAGTGATATTCTATTCTCCATGTGGTCTAATCGGTTGTTTATACTTTGAATTGAGGCCTTTACTTCAATGATTGCATCCTTTATATCTTTTTGACTCTCTGAATTCTTTTCCAAAGTCCTCTATTATTTCTACAGTTATTTTCCTGATTTGATCTTCTAGAGATCTCTGAATTTCTGTGTTATCAGGTTCTGATGTTGTGGGGTTGTGGGCATTCATTGCTCCATTGTTATTCCTCTTTCCCATGATTTCGGAAGTTTGTGCCTTCTCCGGGTTCTTCCCTGGGTCACTACAACTTCACTTAAGGTGCTCTGGATCTCGAGTCTGTGGTATCTCAATCACCTCTACTCCTTTACTGGGTTGTATCGCAAAGTCTCAGACCCAGGGAGTCAATCGAGGCTGCTTTAGACCATGGGGGTGCCAGACTGGGCATTCTCCCATGGGAAGCTGCAACTATGGTGTGATGTCTCTGCCGCTGCCAATCCCCCACTGGGTTGGACTGCAAAAATCTCCGACCCGAGGAGAGTATCTGCGCAAGTCCCTGGGAATGCAGTACTGGGATTTCTCCTCTAGGGGCCACAATTTGACTCACAGTTGTTGAATGCGCTGATGGAGCTGTAGTGGACTTGGTGAACTCGCTGCTGCTGGCAATATGGTGCCACTGCCACGCCCTCAGCCGTGGGGCTGGCCTATTTCTTCTCTGGTTTTGAGCTCCACTCTGAGTCCCTGCAGGGTGTGCTAAGCCCGGCCCCTGGGAGCTTTAGATGTTCCTTGTGCCTAAAAAAACTGCTGAATTTTGCCCGGCTGTTCTGCAGCTGCTCACCTCAGCTTGCTGTCCACCCCTCTTCTTGTCCTCGGCCATGAGGCTGGCATATCTCCTGGTTTTGAGCTCAGTTCTGAGTCCCCCTCCTCTCTGGAGCCTGGTGCTGCGAGGGAAGATGGCGCCAGTGCAACTCCGCCCCATGGCTCTGGCCTCGGCACTGCAGGCTGGTTTTTTTTTCTGGTGTCTGGTTGTTCTTCCAGCCCTCTTTTTCTCTGCCCTTTTGTATTTAGTTTTTATTTCTCTGCTGACAGTGTTTTCTGGCTATGAAAGGCACTCATTTTGTGGTAATAGAGATCAACTGTTAGCAGGACTCGTAAATGCCACTTTTCTCTGTTGCCATCTTCTTAAAAAAATCTAAATGATTTTATTTAATAATAGTTTTTTAACTTAGTATTATACATGAATAGTTCTATGAAATATGGTTGTATTACTATTAGATTTCTTTATGCTTTGACCTTATTATGGGCAATTGTTTAACCTTAAATTGTACCATTCTACTTATTGCCAGTAAAGTTGTCAGAGGAAGATGGAAGAGCCATATAGCTTTTTTAGAGTTGTTTACTTGCTGTAAGGTTTTTATTTGCACCAAATAAATATAAAATGAAACTGACTTTAAAAATATGACATGTAAGCCAGGTTTGGTGGCGCACACTTGTAATCCCACCATTTGGGAGGCTGAGACCTGAGGATCGCAGTTCATGGACAGCCTCAGCTACTTAATGAGGCCCTCTGCAACTCAGTGAGACCCAGTTTCAAAATAAAGAATAAAAAATAGGGCAGGGGGTGTAGCTCGGAGGTCAAATGCCCCTGGTTTCCATCCCCAGACCCGTAAAAAAAAAAAAAAGAAGAAGAAGACGACGACGACATGTAGAGAGTTTTGGCAATGCTTTTTCAGATGTTATTAAAAATAACATTCCGGCCGGGCGTGGTGGCGCACGCTTGTAATCCCCGTGCTTGGGAGGCGGAGACAGGAGGATCGCGCAGGTTCGAAGCCAGCCGCGCTGGCATAAGAGACCCTGTTTCAAAAATATTAAATAGGTCTGGGAGTGTAGCCCGGAGGAAGAAGGGCTTCCAGGAACCCCAGTACCACCAAAAAAAAAAAAAAAAAAAAATAGCATTCCGCACTTTATTCACATTTTCTTTTAACGGACAATATGGGTTTCTTTTAACAGACTATGGGTTTTTCTAAATATACTAAATAGCTTATTACAGGCTTTTGTTCTTTCATACTTATATAGGACTCTTGTTTAGGACAAGAAAATAAAGCTACTAACTTATTGTGCAATGTTCCATTTTTCCCTGCTTGTTTTGTTAATGATTTCTTCTTTTAATTTTAGGCCACTGAAAAGTATGATACATTTGATCCAAGACAGCCCATTTCAGTCCAGGAATCTACAGTGGTGACAAGGACATGGGACTCTTCCTGCCAGATTATAGATGGTTCAGTGCAATTGCCATCCTGGCTGACAGCTGTGAAAAGGAACCTTCGATTATTTTATTTTATTTTTGTGGAACACTGCAATCTCAGATCCTTAGAACATATCAGGTAATACTTCTTGTCCCCCAAGAAAAACACATCCTTATAGAGGTATCGATGGCAAAGAGTACTTACCTAGTATGCACAGGGCTTTAAAGAAAAAGATTTTTCCTTTATATATATGATCTTTTATATATATTAGGAACCACAGTATTTTTAGTACCTTCCTACTCTCTCCCCACTTTGCAACCTTACTATTTCCTGAATGAGCTAATTAACTTTTAGTATGAGTTTATTTAAGGAAGTCATTTTGTTTGTTTATTTTGTTTTTTTTTTTATATAAAGTTTCACTATGTTGCTCACATGCTGGCCTTATCCTAGTCTCAAATTATCCTCCTTTGCCACCTAAAGTCAACATACCGAGCCTATAAAAGACTTTTTTTTTTTTTTAGTGCTACTGGGGGTGGAACCCAGAGGCTTTCTACCCCCGGGCTATACTCCCAGACCCATTTTATATTTTATTTGGAAACAGGGTCTCACTAAGTTGCTGAGAGCCTCACTAAGTAGCTGAGGCTGGCTTCGAACCTGCGCGATCCTCCTGTCTCAGCCTCCTAAGCGCGGGGATTACAAGCGTGCACCACCACGCCCAGCTTTAAAAGACTATTTTTTAATCCAGATCATTCTACCTATAATTTCAGAATCTGTTTTTCTTTGACTTTTTCTTAACATTTCAGATGTATTTATGTATTCCTAAAATCTCTTTAAATATTTAATTGTAAAACTTTCTTTCATTAACTCTTAATTTTTCCAAATTGTTACAGCAAAGAAAATTGTGCTATTTTATTCCCATTAAGATTTTATTTCAGAGCCAGGTGTGGTGGCACAGGTTTGTAATCCCAGCATTTGGGAAACAGAGACCAGAGGATCTTGGTTTGCAGACAGCCTCAGCTACTTAGGGAGGCCATTCGCAACTCAGTGAGATACTGTTTCAAAAATAAAAAGACTAAAAAATAGGGCTGATAGTTCGGAGATACAGTGCTCTGGGTTCCATCTCTGGTACTAAAAAAAAAAAAAAAAAGATTTTTCAAAAATATAGAAAAATTAGAATTTCAGTTTAGCTTCAACTCATAAACAATCTTGTGATTGTACCATTAGCATTTTACAAAACTGCCTTGACCTGTTTCCATATTCCTCTACATATCCATTGGTTTTAAATTATTTTGTGTTTTCCAGAACAAGTTGTTTATATTAGGTTCTGCTATTTTAGATACTCTTTTTATATAGTACTGAGTATTGAACTTAGTGATATTCTACTTCCAAATTATATTACCAGCCCTACTTTTATTCTTTATTTTGAAACAGGATCTCACTAAGTTGCAGAGGACCTCACAAATTACTGAGGCTGGCCATTACCTGCGATCCTCCTGTCTTTGCCTCCCAAGGACTGAGATTACAAAGTATCACCACACCTGGCTTTATTTTTATTTTGAAGCAGGGTCTCACTATTGTTAATGAGATTCTCAGTACTTGCCTTGGCTATTCTCAAACCTGGGATCCTCCTGTCTCAGCCTCTCAAGTTACTAGTATTACAGGCTTATGCTACCACATTTTTTATAACATTTTTCACATGTCCTAAAATGGCAATCTTTATTTAGGCTTAATCTATGATACATTCCTATTTGATATCTAGTGTGAAGTTTCCAGTATTTTCTTCAACTAGTGATGTAAAATATATATACTTCTGTATTTGATTTCCTACGAACTCCATTTTCTAGAATGCCTGTAAGTATATGTTCTTTGGTCTTGAATCACGTAAGTCAAAGTCTTCAGTGCCTTACTTACATTGTTGAACCAGAGTTGTTAAGCCAGATTTACAAGGATGTTTTGTATAGAATGTTGCTTTTATTTTTTTTTTTAATTACTTCCTTTAGAAATCCAGTGTAACTTAAGGAATTTGGAACTGGGCATGATAGCTTATACTTGTAATCCAGCTACCTGAGAGGCTGAGACAGGAAAAGTACAAGTTCATGGTCAGTCTCCACAATTTAGCCAACCCCTCTATAACTTGTTTCAAAATTATGCTGGGCATGGTGGCACACACTTCTAATCCCAGTACTTGGGAGCCTGAGTCAGAAGGATTACAGGTTCACAGCCAGCCTCAGATAACTTAGGCCCTCTGCAGCTTAGACCCTGTTTCAAAATAAAGAAAAAAGAACAGGTCTGGGGGTGTAGCTCAGAGGTAGAATGCCCTTGGGTTCAATCACCAGGACCACACAAAAAAAATTTTTTTAATTAAATAGGGCTAAAGGGTATAGGTTACAAGTAAAATGCCCCTGTGTTCACTGCCCAGTAACCACACACAAGAAAGAGCAAGAGAGAATATTTTGGAATTTTAGGAATACAAATAAAAGTTATAATAGGAAAGTATTTTTCTTACAGGATAGTAGTTATAATATTCCTTTGGCTTAAGAGACCCTGCTTCCAAATATAAAAGTATTAAATAGGTCTGGGAGTGTAGCCCAGGAACCCCAGTACCACCAAAAAAAAGAAAAGGAATTCTTTGTTTGTTTGTTTGTTTGTTTGTTTGTTTGTTTGTTTGTTGTGGTACTGGGGAATCACACCCTGGGGCATTCTACCTCTAAGCTATACCCTAGAACTTTTTATTTTGAAAGAGAGTTTCACTAATTTACCCTGCTCTGGCCTTGAAATTGCAGTCCTCCTGGTCTGGCCTCCCAAGAACTGTGTTTACAGGTGTATATCACCACATCTGGCTTTACTGTCTATGCGGGGAGTGGGGAGGATTAAAATCAAGGGCTTTCTACCTCCAAGCTATACCGCCTGTCTTGTTTTTGTTGTTGTTGTTGTTGTTGTTGTTGTTGTTGTTGTTGTTGTTTAATAGTACTAGGGATTGAACCCAGAGTTATTCAAACTCCAAACTACATTGTCAGTCCCATCTTATTTTTTATTTTAAAACAGAGTCTCACTAAGTTGAAGAAGGCCTGGCTCAGGCCAGCCTCGAACCTGCCCTCCTCCTGTCTCAGCCTCCCAAATATTGGGATTACAAGCATGCACCACACCACTTTGCTCGGCTTTTACCTTTTATTCTAGTATGGATCATTCCTTACTGTTTTGGGGGGTTTTTTATTTTGTTTTGGGGATTTTTTTTCTTGTGGTACTGGGAGTAGAACCCAGGGGCATTCTACCTCCGAGCGACACCCCTAACCCTATTTTTTATTCTTTACTTTGAAACAGGGTCTCACTAAGTTGCAGAGAGCCTCACTAAGTTGTTGAGGCTGGCCACAAACCCACATCCTCTGGTCTCAGCCTCCCGAATGCTCAGATTACAAGCATGTGCCACCATGCCAGCTCCTTACTGTTTTTTAAGAAGACTCACAAGTAATAAAAGTTACCCATATCACCTCAACTCTTACAGTTCTTGCCTCATTGTATTGTCATTTTTTTAGAAACATTCACCACAACACATAGGATAGTCCTTGAAAGCAGAATTTTGCTTCTATCTATGTATATCCAACATTATTTTTGGAACATAGAAGGCAGACAGTTCAGTAACGGATGCAAAAAAAAAAAAGTTTCAAACTGAATTCAAATTTTTTATCTTTCTTTTTAAGGCTTCAAATTCCCTGTAGAATTCTAAAATAACCTTTGCTAATGAGGATGTCTGGTACTGTTACTATAAAAGATGAAACTGAAACAATGAAGGATTTGGAGGCAGAAGTGAAAGATACAACCAGAGTTGAAAATCTTATCAAAGCAGAAAACTATGGGAAGATTTTGGCAGAGAAGAATGAACATTGTATTGACAAAAGTATTGATTTACAGGTAAACAGAATTTCTTACTTGACTACATATACCTGATAATCAGTGTGTAGTTATGCTTCTTTTCATAAAAAAAACTCAATTTTCAGAATTCTAAAAGGGTAAGTTGACTCTTCGAGACATGCTTACCAGCTGTCTTTATTAATCATCTGAGTTTGCTTCCTAAGTCTTGGTCTTTTTTTATACATTTCTTTTTATTTGTATATAACCAGTGTGTTTTTGGCTTTCTGCCTTTTCATTCTACTTTTCCCCTAACTACCAGTGCTGTGAAAGTTCAAAATTTAACCTACAATCTCTTAGAGAAGAAAGAGATTGAACCTGGAGAAGATCTGTTGGCAGTAACAGGTCCTCTCTTGGATACTCCATCAACCATGACTGAGTAAAGAGGATGATGAGGGGAACTGACACTTGGTGGTTTAAAAAACAGAAAGGAATGAGCCAGACCAAAATAAAATTTATGATGACTTAGAACTAACCACTGAAAAGGCTTTTAATCAGGCATAAATTCAGTTGGTCAATAGATTCAAGATAGATAAAAATGGTTTCAAGTGTTATTTTTAGTATTCATCTCCTTTAGGTGTAATTTAAAAGTGAAGTGCTAGCAATTTTTTATTTATTTATTATTTATTTTTGTGGTGCTGGAGATGAAGCCCAGAGGCTTTCCACCTTCGGGCTACACTCCCAGACCAATTTTCTATTTTATTTGGAAACAGGGTCTCACTAAATTGCTGAGAGCCTCACTAAGTAGCTGAGGCTGGCTTTGAACCTGTGCGATCCTCCTGTCTCAGCCTCCCAAGCATGGGAAGCATGCGCCACCATGCCTGACTAAGTGCTAGCAATTTTAAAACAGTTTCCAAAAATAATATTTGTGAGTCAGAAAGTGAAACAAAGGTTAGCTGAATTAATTTTCTATTCTACAAGGGATATCCAAAGAAATGCCTTGCTGCTATTTAACTGGGTAATGACCTGTCCTGGATGGTGTAGGGCCACTTTTCTTACATGTCTTGCACCTTGATATGAATGGCTGGAAAGGTAGGTTTATCTGAACCTAGGAACACCTGCCTC
This sequence comes from Muscardinus avellanarius, assembly GCF_963383645.1. NCBI lineage: Eukaryota > Metazoa > Chordata > Mammalia > Rodentia > Gliridae > Muscardinus > Muscardinus avellanarius. The sequence goes on along the minus strand of NC_137787.1, from coordinate 99,485,630 downwards.
TTCATGATCCCTCCAATATATCAGGTGGAAGGGAGTCAAGCTGTTTATGTGCTAATTCAGGGGTCCCAAAGAGAATGTTCCAAGAAATAAGAGAGCCAAACAAAGCTTTGAACTGGACTTGTACATCCCAGAATATTTCTTTCACTATATTTTACTGGTAAATGTCAATGAAGCCAGCCCGGAGGAAGGAGTTTTTAGCCGCCTTTCATCTTCCACAAAAACTTATCATAAAATACTATCTTTATCACTAATATTTTGGTTTGGCCTTATGAATAAATAATTCTTTTTGGAGGTGTTAGCCTTGTGAATAAGTAAGTTTTTTGGAGAAACTATTCTATCATTCTTTCTGTATCCTAAAGATTTTAAGGAGTACATACCAAATATTGTAGCTTCATTTTTTTCTAAAGATAATTAAGGAAAATCCCCTTAATTATCTTTAGAAATTTCATTTCTTTATTTAGTCAGAAACTTTGTTTATTCCCTATTTTGTGCCGGACACCGTACTAGACAATAATACCAGCTCCAACAGCTATAAAAAAACATTTAGGCCCCACTGATGAAGTCAAGTATTAATTATCTAAGAAATTAGGAGAAATCCCACATTTTTTCAGTCCTTTTTAGCAATAACACTCTTCAAAATTACAAAAAAAAGAATTGCCATACCTGTAATCAGTATACTCATTGATGACATTGTACCACTATCCTGATTGCTTCAAAGAAAATATGCTGAATTCCACGCTGGGCGTGGTGGTGCACGCTTGTAATCCCCACACTTGGGAGGCGGAGACAGGAGGATTGCGCTGGTTGAAGCCAGCCTCCCTAGCTTAAGAGACCCTGTTTCCAAATAAAAATATAAAAATAGGTCTGGGAGTGTAGCCCAAATGTAGAAGGGTAGAGAGAAAGAGGGAAAGGGAGAGGGAGAGAGAGAGAAAAAAAGAAAGAAAGAAAAAAGGAAGGAGAGGGAGAGGGGGAGGGAGGGAGGGAGGGAGGGAGAGAGAGAGAGAGAGAGAGAGAGAGAGAGAGAGAGAGAGAGAGAGAGAGAGAGAGAGAGAAAGAAACTCGGTGAGACCCTGTTTCAAAAAATAGGAGCCAGGGGTGATGGCGCACACTTTTAATCCAAGCATTCGGGAAGCTGAGGCTGGAGGATCATGGTTTGCGGACAGCCTCAGCTACATAGTGAGGCCCTCTGCAACTCAGTGAGATCTGGTTTCAAAATAAAGAATAAAAAATAGGGCAGGGGGTATAGCTTAGAGAACGAATGCCCCTGGGTTCCATCCCCAGATTCGCAAAAAAAAAAAAAAAACATAGGGCAGTGGGGTGTAGTTTGGAGGTTGAATGCCCCTGGGTTCCATCCCCAGTACCACACACACCAAATAAAAATACAAAAGGTTTTATTATTGTCACTCTTTTGGGGGTGTGAGGAATTCTGGGGGTTGAACCCAGGGGCATTCTACCTCCAAGCCATACTCCTACCCCTATTTTCTTTTTTGTTTATAAACAGGGTCTTGCTAGTTTGCTGAGAGTACACTTGAACCTGTGATCCTCCTTTCTCGGCCTCCCAAGTATGTACTAGGATTATAGGCATACACTACCACGCCCTACCTTGGTCTAATGTATACTCTAATGTATACCAGGTCATGTTTATCAACACGTGATTAACTTGGATTATTGCCATTTCCTACCATATTTATTGTGTTCCCCTTGGCAGTAAGCATAAGAACATTCTAATGACCACTAAAACATCATGGCTTAGTTGTTTGTACTACAGGAAAATTTCATTCATTGTTCAGATTTGTTGTTGTGTTTGTTTTGGTGCTAGAGATCAAACCCAGTGCCTTCTGTGTGCTAAACAAGCACTGCCCAACTGAATTGTACCCCAGCCCTATCCAGTTTTTGAAAACGTATTCTGTGCCAAGAAATACTATACAAATCACTTCATGTTAATTCACAAAATGCTCTATTCACTATTCTTCAGATATTTATTTAGAATTCACTGTAAAAAAATATGAACTCTGAGTTTTTGAGGTCCAAGATGCCTTCATTAGAGGCACCTAGTAAGGGACATACTACAGTTGATATAACTTGTGCTTAAGAGAGTTAAGTAATTGAAATTGGGAATGGAAGTAAATAAAACTAGAAAATAATTTTTCCTATCTTCATGTAAAATAATGTAAAAATCAACTGTGTAAACTTCAACAAGGAAGGGCATATTATGTTAGAGAGTCTGATTAGTATTGAGTTTACTTATTCTAACATACTAGACCTTTCTTCCTTTGGCACCTCTTAAGTTTCTGCATAAAAGTTTTATATACACACAATTCAAAACATTACTGGAACTGTTCAGACAAGTCCCCCCACACACACACACACACTACTAACAATAGAATTGCCAATCCAAATTGCATTGGTAATACTTGCTATGGAAGTAAGAGTTGATTTTTGTTAACAAATAAGCCTTGAAGCTTCTAGTATATATGAATGAATTTTCCACATAGAGTTCTTTTAAAGTAGGTGCTTAGTACACTCAGTATCTGTAGTAAGCCCTTTGGTAATCCAGATGAGAATTGGCATAGTCTGCTTTTCATTGTTGTGACCAAAATATTTGACAAGAGTATCCTGGAAGAGGAAAAATTTGCCTTGGCCCACAGTTATAGAGGTTTCAAGCCATGGTTGGCTGGCTTTATTGTTTTGGGCCTGAGATAAGGCAGGGTGTCATGGCAGAAGGGTGTGACAGAGGAAAGCTGCTCAGTCAAGGGCAGCCTGGAAGCAGATAGAGAATGAACAGATGGATGGAGGGGGAGAAAAAGTGTGTGAAAGGGTGAGAAATGGATACAGTCCCTACAGTCATGTCACAGTTGACCTACTTCTCTATTCATGCCCCACCTGCATGTAGTTTTTAACCACCTCCCAGAGGTCAAAGCCTTCATGATCCAGTCATTTCACCTGTGACCATTGCTACATTGCCTAACACATGAGTTTTGGAGAGACATGTCAGACCCAAACTATAACAAAAATCTAACATCTAGCTGGGCGTGGTGGCACACACTTGTAATCCCAGTACCTTGGAGGCTGAGACAGGAGGATCTGGATTTGCAGCCAGACTCAGCTACGTAGTGAGATACTTTGCAACTTTGGGAGACCCTGTTCCAAAATAAAGGGAAAAATGGGCTAGTAGTATAATTCAGAGGTAGAATGCCCCTGGGTTCAATTACCAGTACCACCAAAAAAAAAAAAAAGTGAATCTAACATCCTATTACAAGTGAGTTCTAATTATAAATTAGTTAACAATCATTTGTAAGTTTGTAAGTTAGTTCCAGTCATTTCACCTGTAACCATTGCTACATTACATAACATGTGAATTTGGGGGGGGGGGACATTTCAGATCCAAACTATAACAAGAATCTTGCATCTTATTGTAAGTTAATTTTAATGCATTTCTTTAAAAGGGAATGGGAAGCCAGACATGATGCCACATACATACCTGTAATCCTAGTACTTGGGAGGCTAAGACAAGAGGATTGCAGGTTTGAGGGCAGTCTTGGCAAATAGTGAAATATTCTTTCAAAATAAAGATTAAGAAATAGGGCCAGGTTGTAGCTTGTAGGTAGAATGCTCCTGGCTTCAGTACCAGAAGCGTTATAAGAAGCAAGAAAGCAATGGGAGGCGAACAAGGCTGTCAAAAATGCAGGGCACAGAGCAGTAGAGTGGGCAGCAAATTCTCAATTGGTAAATACAAAGATATTTGTTTTTTGTTTTTCTTTTGTGGTGCTGGTGATTGACCCCAAGGGCATTCTACCCCTGAGCTATACCCCCAGCTCTGTATTTTATTCTTTATTTTGAAATAGGGTCTCACTAAGTTGCAGAGTACCTCACTAAGTAGCTAAGGCTGGCTTTGAACCTGTGATTCTCCTGGAGCCTCCCAAGTACCGAGATTACAAGCGTGTGCCACCACGCCCAGCTATTCTATCCTTTAAAAACTAACATCTTTAGCCAGGCGTGGTGGTGCACACTTGTAATCCCAGCATTCAGGAGGCTGAGACTGGATGATCACAGCTCATAGACAGCCTCAGCTACTTAGTGAGGCCCTCTGCAACTCAGTGAGACCTGGTTTCAAAATAAATAAAAAATAGGACAGGGGGTGTAGCTCGGAGGTCATATGCTCCTGAGTTCCATCCCCAGACCCGCAAAAAATAAAAAAATAAAGGCTAGAATAAGAGTCTATATCTAAAATTATGAACATTATAAGGCAAGCGTTGGTGGCCCACACTTGTAATCCCCGCGCTTGGGAGGCGGAGACAGGAGGATCACGCAGATTCGAAGCCAGCTTCTCTGGTTTAAGAGACCATGTTTCCAAATAAAATATAAAATAGATCTGGGAGTGTAGCTCAGAGGTAGAAGGATTCCATTCCCAGTACCACCAAAACAAATAAAATTAGGAACATTATATTCTATTTATTTGTCAAAAACTAAAAAGCATGTATGTATATATCTAGTACATACAGCCTAATAAGTGGGAGTTGCTGTTAGTATTATTATAAATATTATAATTATAATTATTACTAATTATTTATGAGATATAACACAACTAAATGGCTTTCAAATTTGTCCCTTTATTGTCATGCAAGATAGCTTTTTTTTTAGTAATAGAATAAAAAGTAAAGCTTATTTCTTGACACAAGGTCTCTAAAATTTTAACATAAAAATTTTTGGTTTTGTTAGCCCTATTTATATGCTATACTTTATTGTCTTATATTAGTATTGAATGCATTCAGCTTTTTAAGACTTACATTTCACTTCCCATAGTACACTTTACATTTTTTAATTATTTCTAGGATTTGGTAATCTTTCAGTAACTTGGGTTACATAGCATGTATAATAGCCCTTTTAAATGTTTGGTTTTCATAGTACAGTGACATGATAAAGATATTCACCATGTGTTATAAACATAGAAATGCTTTTACATATTAGATTTATATTGGAGGATTTTCATATGTATCTCCAATGGAGTAGAGACCCTTTGTCTTCATTTAATATTCAGGGTAATCAGAGAACCTATGACATTAACTGGAAACTTAGAATTTGGAACTTTGGATTTTAACTCTATGCTCTGTGCTTCAAAGGGAAGCACATGGGAAAAACAAATAATTGCCAATTACATTTGGCTTATTAGTTTATTGATTTAAGAAGTCAACTTTAGAGCTGGAGTTGTAGTTCAGTGGTTCAGTGATGAATCATTTGCTTAGCATTTGCAAAGCCCTTGGCTCCATCTCCAGTACTTTCTCTTATTTCAATAAAAATTCAAAGCCTGGCATCTTTTGATTTTAGTGCTCCTGACCTTTAGCTAAACATTTATTCATCAAATGCTTCCACATAATTGCAATTATCTAGAGAAGTAGAATTAGTAAGCTCTTACAGATATATTTAAGAGCTTTAGTTGAACGCTTTCAACCATTGCAACTTATTTTGTTCATAGTAATTATTAATTACAAAGAAAAGTGATTCCTGTTTTGTAAATCAGATTTCCTTTATGATATTTGATTGGTGGTTATTTTTATGTTGCATATTCTATAGGCTGGGCATGGTGGTGCACGCTTGTAATCCCAGCATTTGGGAGGTAGAGACCGGAGGATTGCAGTTCAAGGATAGCCTCAGCTACTTAGTGAGACCCTGTTTCCAAATAAAGTATATTTTAAAAAATAGGTCTAGGAGTATCGCCCGAATAGAAAAGCCCCTAGAAGAGCCCCTGTGTTCCACCCCCAGTACCACAAAAAAAAAACCTGAAAAATAGGGTTGGGGGTATAGCTTGGAGGTGGAATGATCCTGGGTTCTATCCCCAGTCCTGCAAAAAAAAAAAAAAAAAAACATATTCTATAACCCAAGAAGATGACTGAATTTCTGTTTTACTCTATATTCTAGTAACTGCTAGCTTTGACAATATTATTAACAGTTTCAAACTGAGATTATTAAGAATGTTTCAGTTGGGCGGGTGGCACACTCCTTTGTAATCCCAGCATTTAGAAGGCAGAGACCGGGGGATTGCAGTTTACGGACAGCCTTAGCTACTTAGCGAGGCCCTTCACAACTCAATGAGACCTTGTTTCAAAAAATAAAAAGATTAAAACAGTACCAGAGGTGTAGCTGGGAGGTAGAATGCCCCTGGGCTCCATCCCCAGTACCACAAAAAAAAAAAAAAAAAAGGAATGTTTCATGTCATTGCACCCGTTTGTTCTAGTTTCTGTAACATACTTCAGTTTATAACAGTAAAAATTATAAATTAAAAAATTTGCCCCTAAGCTTTCTATTTTTTGGGGGGTGGGGGGGTTGGGGATGGAACCCAGGGGCATTTGACCTACGAGCTACATCCCCTGCCCTACTTTTTATTCTTTTTTTTTTTTTTTTTTTTTTTTTGAAACCAGGTCTCACTGAGTTGCAGAGGGCCTCACTAAGTAGCTGAGGCTGTCTGCAAACCGCAATCCTCCAGGTCTCAGCCTCCCTAATGCTGGGATTACAAGCGTGCGCCACCACGCCCGGCCTAAACTTTAACTTAATTACTATGGACTAGTAAAGCTGTTTAACATGCTGCTACATATTTAGTCACAGTGAAGTTCTAAAGGTGAACATGTGCTCAGAATAACAAAACCACTTTTAAAATTTTTATCAAATTGGGAGAAATCCTATTTAAAGTCAAATATGGCTGCCAAATTGATAACAAAAATGTAAAATAAAGGGTATTTAATAAAAAGACTTGTTTTCTCTGCTTTGTTGTGTGTGCATGTGTATTGCAGATTTTAAATATTTTAGTTTCTATTCAGTATTTAAAATGAAATATAAGTAACTTTTTTTTCTTTTTTGCAGTACTGGGGATGGAACCCAGGGACATTCCACCTCCAAGCTACACCCCCTGTCCTATTTTTTAGTCTTTTTATTTTTTGAAACAGGGTCTCACTGAGTTGCGAAGGGCCTCACTAAGTAGCTGAGGCTGTCCACGAACTGCCTGCCATCCTCCTCCGGTCTCTGCCACCTGAATGCTGGGATTACAAGCAGGCTCTACCACTCCCAGCTTTATAACTAACTTTATTAAATAATGTCACTTTGGCAGTTTATAGTTTACTTAAGTTGTAGTGTATTAGTGTTACTCCATAGCAAATTACCACAAACTTAGAAACTTCAATCAACACCCATTTATATCAGCTCACAGTGAACTCAGCTGGGTTTTCTACTTAGGTTTTTACAAGACCAAAATCAGAGGTGTCACCCAGATTGAGCCCTTTACTGAAGAACTGAGGAAAGAATTTGCTTTAAGGCCCATTCCAGTAGTTGGCAGACCAGTTCCTAATAGCTTTTGGTCTGAGTTCTAGGCTTCCAGGCTGGCTATCAGGCTCTCTTCGTATAGGGTTATGCGGTCCTCCGCTGGCCTCTATTTTCAAAGCCAACAACAGTGTATTCTCTAACTTTCTCTTTTGCTCTCAAATTGAAAATATTCTGCTTCTAAAGAACTTTAGCTGGGTGTGGTGGCACATGCTTGTAATCCCAGTATTAGGGAGGCTGAGACTGGAGGACCACAGGTTTGAAGTCAGCCTCAGTTACATAAAAAGACCCTCCCCAACTTAGTGAGACACTTTCAAAATAAATAAAACTGGACTGAGGGTATAACTTGGAGGTAGAAGGCCTGCCTCTGGGTTCAATCCCCAGTACAAAAACAAAATAAAAACAATAAAGCACATACTTACTTGATGGGTCCAACTCACTCTAACCTTAAATCTGTATCTTAAGATCAGGTGACATGCAGGGCGTGGCAGTGCATGCTTGTAATCCCAGCTTTTGTGAGGCTGAGACAGGAGGATCACAGCTCAGCCTCAGCTGAACTGACAGCCTCAGCTACTTAGTGAGACACTGTTTCAAAATAAAGAATAAAAATCAGAGCTGGGGGTTTAGCTCAGGGGTAAAATATCCCTGGGTTCCATCCCCAGAACCACAAAAAATAAATAAATAAAAATAAAGAATAAAATATAGGGAGTATGGTTTGGAGGTGGAATGCCTCTAGGTTCTATCCCCAGTACTGAAAAAAAAAATTAGGTGACTTGGGGCTCAGTTACTTCTGTAAAATCTCTTTGTAGAAGAACCTAGATTGGTATTTTATTAAATAATTAGAGAATGCGAATCCTTTTGGGGAACATTTTACAGTTCTTCTACCACGAGTACATGCAGTTCACAACAAAAATACTTTTTATAGGTGTGGTGTAAATGCTCTGAACTAAGACTCTGAAGTTCTTGGACTCTTTCCTTATTTAGTAACTCTCATTCTGGGCTGCATGGTCTTTGAGACTAGACCTTATACCTTCTTCGTTTCATATCCCTAATGCTGGGCACAATGTATGATGTATAACAGGAACTCAAAGCATATCAGTTAAACAAAGGCAAATTAAGATAATTTTATCTCATCTTTCTTCATCATCATCAGAAGCTTTTTGTAAATTAAAACCAAGATAGTTAATCATGTGTGAGTCCATGAGTATTCTAAAGCAATACTATAGGAACAACATACAACATCATCTTCATTTTATAGATTATAAAATAGCATTTGATGTGTACAGTAATTTATCTTCAGTCTCATGGCTACTCAGCAGAGATAGGGCACTGGTTTTCTGATGCCTGGCGCTTTCAAGTTTACAAAGCTACCTTTTTTTTCCTTTTAAATCTGCTCTTTCATTGAGTATGTTCAAGAATGCTGTGAATTAGTACATCTAGTAAGAACTTTTTACGGATAAGAGTAAACTAGAATAGTTTGACCAGGGTCACCTACTAGTAAAAGGGAAAGCCAGAAATTTAAGTCTGGCTCTCTGCATATGAATGCAACATTTACTTTGCCAGTTAATTATCTCTTAGACATTTTTAAAAGAATATTTTAAACAACTAGTACTTAAATTGCAAGGGATTAAAGCAGAACAGAAGCTAAGTCACAGATCCTTTTCCTTTCTGCTTCTCAAAATTCATTTAGTCAGTGCATTTTTCTAGTATTCATTCATTACTTTTTTTCTTTCCTGTAAGCCTTTACTCTTTGGTAGTACAGCTTTTACTTGGACATTTTTAGGTGCTGCAGAGGCAAAAATCCTTTTCTACCATATTAAAGAAGAAAGCAAATAGAGAATACAGTACCATCCTGCAGAAGTGTACTGAGGCAGCATTGCCACGTGTGCACATATACCGTGTTTTCTCCATAAGAAGCAAAAAGTCCACTTTTCTTATTTTTCCCTTTTTTTTTTTTTGTTATCTTATTTTAAATTTGTTGGTCCAGAGTAAAAAATCCTAAGAGTGGCATTCTTCTGATTTTTGGACTTAAAATAGGGAGCATGATATGAATATGCTATAGATTCTTGTTTCTGTTGGTTCTGTAAAGAAGGCTTTTATGGATGTTAAATGAAAATAGTGGGTGTTTGGGGGGGATTATTTTTCTTATGTGAAGCATTTTTGTCTCGAGTGTTAAGGACTTTTTGTTTGTTTTTTGTTTGGTACAAAACTGTCTCCCTAGTATCGAGTATAAATGATTGATAGGTGAACTCTGTACTGTTTGGGGTAGGTTTGGAGTGGGAGATTAGAAAGATATAGGAAGAACGATTGTTTAAAATCTATCCGATTCTGGATTCACAGGCATCACTGCTTGGCTGCTTTTTCAAACCAGTGCCTGGCATCACAAGATGATGGGTTCCTAGTGGGTTCCCCAGACATGTAACTGATAATCTGTCATTCATGCTAAGCATCCATATTGGAAGTCTGCCCTCTTCCCTTCATTTCTGCTCCATTGCCTTTCTCCTGACAGGACAAGGATTCTGTCGCTAATAAACTAGTGGGATACTTCATTTAGCACTGAAAAGGCTCAGTAGATGTGTGGTTGAATTTTGACTCTTTTGTCCATTTGAAACATTCTCCTTAGTAAGGTTGGAACTTTTCTGAGCTTAGCTATGTAAAATTGCTGAGTTGTTTGCAGTTTCCCCCACAACCTTGACTATAGTGCATTATACTGAAGTATATTTTATTTTGTTCTTTAATCACCTTATAAGCTCCACTGAGTTCAGTTAACACAGAAAGTATGGCTATTTGCTGACTTAAAGAAAAACTTCAACCCACAGAAGGATTTTATAGAATCTTCTGCAGGTATGCTTCTGGGAGGAATCAATATTCTTTGAAACCAACATTGATTTCCTCATTTTGCATACTTTGTGCACAGGTTTGCTGTGATTTAGGTTTATGGATTAAACACATTTTCTGTCTCAGTGTGAAATTTAATACAAATCTTTCTTGTTGCATATTCAGCGGCCCCTGCAGTCATTTGGACAGACAGGAAAAAGGTCTAAGGTATAGTAAATATTTTGGTGTGCTGGCATGCCAAGGTCCTTCCTTCATGCTTGATGAATCCTTGTTTTCATATGGCACAATATTCAGTTTAGTTTTTTCATATTTTGTGTGGAGCAGAAAGCTTTTTTTGTTTTATTTGGGGGTTTTGTCTTGCCTAGTTGCTTTTGTGCATTGCTTTTTTAACTTGGATTTTTTTTTATCTATACAGAAAATCGCTTTCTCATCATCCTTGAGTTTGGCAGTTGGAATAATTCTCATTCTTGCTATTGCTATAATTTCTAAAACAGTAATTTGCTTTCCCTCTTAACAAAGGGCTTTAGTGATGTTTAATGATATGTTTAACGTGTACATTTCATCTGCTTTTATACATGGCAGAAACTATAACGCAATTTAGGAACTCTCTGCAGGGGACTTTTGGATATGCCCTAGACTTGTGAAATGTAGTGTTAATTTTAAATACTTCTCTCTAGTCAAGCTCAAAGTTAAAGCTAGTTCGAAGCCTTGCAGTGTGTGAAGAATCTCCACCATCTCCTGCAGCAGACATATCACAAGAGAACCAGGTAAAGAGCAAAACAAATTTATTATTTGAAGACGTAGTGGAACTGGAGAAGTTTTTTCATATGGTTAAATAAAAGTTAAATGTGTCTGCGTGTGTTTATTTGTACTAAGTGAAACTGATTTGGTAATACTTGACAACAAAGATTCAGATGAAAAGTTGGAAAAACACAGCTTTAGTCTAAGGCTTAGGGCAGTTGTTTCTCTTTGGGGAAAAATTTAGGTTCAGTTAACTGGAGATTGAGTTTAAGAGAATTATAAATTATTATTGAAAAGTTACCAAATACTAAGCTGGTCCTTCCCATGAGTATAATCATGGTGAAATTTGCCCTTTTAGTTTTGAGATTTAAAATTTTTTCAAATGCTTACTGATTCTGTGTAAAGAAACTGCCTAAGACTTTTGCCTGATGTATAATATGTTACTTAACATAAATGCATGGTAAAGCCAGTTTTCATTTTACCATAGCTCTTTAATAGTTGTCTAATACTTCTAATTTCTTTTCAATTTATTCTTGTAAAATAATAGAACAAGATTCAATCAAATGATAGTAGTTTGTCTCTTTCTTTTTGATGCTATGACTTTACCTTTCTATCAGTCTTAGCTGCAAATTCATCTTTGTCTTGGTAAATTTGGTACATTTGTGCATAAATGTTTTTAGACTCTTGCAATGTTCATCAGTGTGAGAACTTGGGCTGTTAATAGTTTGTTCTACTTTATAAGAGTTCTAGCAACCTAAAATGCCCCTGTATCCCAACACATTCTATAGAATAGGGACATCATTGTGGTTATTTAAGAAGCTGAGACTGATTTTAAAAAAGAATTATGACATATTTCATATTTTTAAAAAAATATACCAATTGTATATTTGGCAATTTAAGCAAAAATTGTTATATTTTCCCTTGACTTATGTGAAGCTGACTATAAATACTATATTTATGATACGCACTGCTTTGAAGAAGCACTATACTTTGTTTCTAAGGTACAAGGAAAAGAAATTTTTTAAAAAGATTTTGTTAATGAAAAGTGTGTGTGTGTGTGTGTGTGTGTGTGTGTGTGTGTGTGTGTGTGTGTGTGTGTGTGTGATGTGCTGGGGGTTGAACCCAGGGGCATTCTGCCTCCAAACTATACCCCCTAGCCATATTTTCTTTTTTTTTTCTTTTTTTTTTTTTTTGGTGGTGGTGGTACTGGGGTTCCTGGAAGCCCTTCTACCTCCGGGCTACACTCCCAGACCTACTTTTACATTTATATTTGGAAACAGGGTCTCCTAAGCCAGCGCGCGCGGCTGGCTTTGAACCTGCACGATCCTCCTGTCTCTGCCTCCCAAGCGCAGGGATTACAAGCGTGTGCCACCATGCCCAGCTTATTCTTTATTTTGAAACAAGGTCTCACTGAGTTGCCGAGGGTGAAAAGTTCTTAAAAGTCTATTTCCTTTGACAGTAAGTGTTAAGAATATATGATTCAAAACTCATTTGCACTTTTTAAATGTAGATACAAAGGAGACAGATGTGTGTATTTATTTGATAAAATAGCTGTACTTTAGCAATAAGATAGCAGACTTTCTAGTAAAAGGCAGAAATACAGACAAAATATTTTACTACGTACTATTGTCCGGAGAACACTTTCAAATATATGGATTTCCCATGGTTGTTAAGTCTGAAGAGTTATGATATGCTTCAGAAGAAAAGAAGGGAAAACTCAGTAAAATGTTTCCATATATATTTTTTTTGGGGGGGGGTACTGGGGGGGTAGAACCCAGGGGCTTTCTACCTCTAGGCTATACTCTCAGACCTATTTTATATTTTATTTGGAAACAGGGTCTCACTACACTGCTGAGAGCCTCACTAAGTAGCTGGGGCTGGCTTTGAACCTGTGCAGTCCTCCTGTTTTAGCCTCCCAAGCACTGGGATTACAAGCATGCGTCACCACGCCCAGCTCTTAATATAAATTATTAAAAGTTCTATGTACCTGTTAAACTTAAGAATGCATCCATAGCACAACAGTAGACTGTATATTATTGTTCTTTGAAAAATTTTGTTCTTTTGTTTATTTTATATCATGGCACAATAATTCAAGGGGACTGAAGAAGTAAGAAGGGATAGGAATTTATAAGCATGTTAATGCAAGAAAAGTATTTTTTAAACTGTTAAAATCTTTTTGTCTAACATTTCCTACCATATGTGAAAAATGTTGAAGGGAAAAATGTTTATGCTACTACATAAATCTGGCCAGTAAAAATTCTTATGGGAAGCCATGGTGGCGCACACTTGTAATCCTAGCATTCAGGAAGCTGAGACCAGAGGATCGCGGTTCGCGGGCAGCCTCAGCTACTTAGTGAGGCCCTGTTTCAAAATAAAGAATAAAAAATAGTGCAGGGGGTATAACTTGGAGGTCGAATGCCCCTGGGTTCCATTCCCCAGACCCGCCCCCCAAAAAAATTCATATGGGAAAAAATTAACAAGGATATATGGTATATTAATGTGTACATTATTAATCACAGGTAACCTTTGGTAACTACAGTTCAGAAAGATGAATTGTATCATGTGGATAATTAATAAGAGGTTTATATTAGAATTTAATGTAAGCACTGGCTTGTAATCTCAGTACTTGGGAGGCTGAGATAGGATTTCAGTTTTGCGGCCAGCCTTGGCTACTTAGTATAGTGAGGCCCTTCACAATTTAGAGAGACCCTGTTTCAAAATGAAGAATAAAAAAGAGGGTTAGAGCCGGGTGTGGTGACGCACACTTGTAATCCCAGCATTCAGGAGGCTGAGACCGGAGGATCACGGTTTACAGACAGCCTCAGCTAATTAGTGAGGCCCTCTGCAACTCAGTGAGACCCAGATTCAAAATAAAGAATAAAAAATAGGGTAGGGGGTGTAGCTTGGAGGTTGAATTCCCCTGGGTTCCATCCCCAGGCCTGCAAAGAAAAAAGAAAAAAGAGAGGATTAGGGTATAGAATATTAGAGTCAGAATGCCCCTATGTTCAATTTCCAGTAACACAAGGGATTAAAAAAGGAAGACATGTAAAGAAAGAACAATAAAACAAAAAAAGTTGAGTCTGTTAAGAGATGTCTATAGGCCTGATGGTGGCAGGAGGGAAGTGGCCTCCCTGTTAGGTGTTAGGACAAGTGATACCTAAGGTTGATAGCTGCTGATAGATACTTAGCCAGGAAAGATTGTGTATAAGGACTTCAGCATTTAAAATATATCTTACTCATTCAATGCTGAAAACAAATGTTCAGCCCACTAGAATTATTTATGTAGTACTAGAGACTGAGCCCAAGGGTATTCTACCACTGAGCTACATTCTCAGCACTTTTGTTTATTTTGAAATGTGATCTTGCTAAGTTACTATGCACTTGCCTCAAACCTGTGATTTTACTGTCTAAACCTCCCAAGTACTAGGATTACAGGAATGGGCCACCTCACCTGACTAAGCCTACTAGATTATAAAATATGACTTATCATGATAAAATAGACTAATATGTATAAATATATGGCCTTGGAAGGAGAATTTAGAAATTAGAAATGCCTTCTAGGCCAAGTGTATTGGCACATATGCCTGTAATCCCAATACTTGGGTGCCTGAGAAGGGAGGATCCCAGGTTCAAGGATAACCCCAGCAAGTAGTGAGGCTCTGTTTCAAAATAAAAATAGGTCTGGAAGTGTAGCTCGGAGGTAGAATGCCCAGGTTCAATCCCTAGTACTACACACACCAAAAAAAAGCATTGCCTTTTAGTGAAGGATAAATTATATGAAATCTTTTCTCCCAACCTGAATTCCATTGGATTGAGTAACAAGAAGCTGTAAGTCAGGAAAACTCCTAAATATTCTAATTATGAAAAGTAATTCTTAGATTCACTTCTGAATATATTTCACAATGTGGAAAGAATAAGGGAAATGCCATAGGAAATGAATCCTAGCGAAAACACTGGTTGAGTTGAATGTAATGGAATTGCCAGTGTTTGGTAAGCAAGATAGAAAGGACATACAGTAGTGTTCATCGTCCAGGTGAAAATTACCAGTACATAGTATTTACTCCATATTCTGACACAAATATAAACTGAAATAGAATGAAGAAAAGAACCAAAAGGGTCTGAAAATAGCAGTTAGCAGTCCTGCTGGGGTAAAAATGTATTTGACCTATACTCTACCAAAGATTATGTTTTTAGTATTATGTGAGGAAAAAGAGAAGCTTAACAGACATTCTGCTCCCAAGTTTGAGTATTCTGAAATTTATATGCTCTTTGATTTTGACTTAGGGCCTCTACTACCCCCACCACCATCCAGGAAATCTCTGGTTGATGTTCTTTATTACACAGGAATAACACTGTAATTTAGTCCAAAAACAGGCTGCAGTTTTTATCTTTAGTAGAATTTGTCTAGAATTTATTCTAGCTTTATAAC
The DNA here is from genome assembly GCF_963383645.1 of Muscardinus avellanarius. NCBI lineage: Eukaryota > Metazoa > Chordata > Mammalia > Rodentia > Gliridae > Muscardinus > Muscardinus avellanarius. The sequence goes on along the minus strand of NC_137787.1, from coordinate 99,470,314 downwards.
TTTGCCTGAACAAACAGAACTCAACATGATTATCTTTTCAGACTGTGCGAATTAATTTTCAAGTAATCTGTTTAAATTTTGAAATTGCATGGATATATTGTTATTAATATGCAGTTAGTCTTCCATTTTAGTCCTAAAGAATGAAATTACTTTATAATTCAACACTACATATTTGGAAGGAATATAATCTTGTTTAAAATCTTTGTAAAAAAAATTTGTGGTGATTGAAAGATGCATAAGCCTTTGGTTTTGGAAATTTTTGTATTTTATATTTGTATATGGCAGAAAAATGAAGGAAACGTGAGCTTATAATGGTACTCAAAAGTCAAAATTTTATTAATTATTGACTGGACACTCATGTATTCCTCTTGTCATGATTAATGATAATTATACTTTTGATTGACATCTCCATTGAAAAACCAGGTTAAGAAGACTTCAATTCTGATCCCCAGGGATTTTATAACTAAAAGCAACTAAATTAAAATGGGAAACATTTATTTTCTCAAAAGTAATTTTAAGCTGATGTACATTAAAATTACTTAAGTGATGCACGCTTGTAATCCCAATACTTGGGGGACTGAGACAGGAGGATCACAGGTTCGCAGTCAGCCTCAGCAATTTAATGAGGCTCTCCACAACTTAGTGAGACCCTGTTTTAAAATAAAGAGTAAACAATAGGGCTGATCACGTAGCTTAGAGGTAAAATGCCCCTGGGTTCAATCCCCAGTACCACAAACAAAAAAATAATAATAATATAATAATAATAATATTTTCAAGGTTATGTTTCAATTCAAAAAGTTTAAGTGGAAACATTTTTTAAACATTTTTACTCAAGACTGATCAAAATAATGAAATATTTTTAAGTTGTTTCCTAGTTTGAAGTATCTAACTGGGTAAAATAAAAGTCTTTTTTCTCCATATAGTTTTTTGTTACTCAGAAGATGATAATGTATGGTATTAAATGAATCACTCTTTTCATTGAATAACTGATTTTCCTTCCAACAGGAAAAAATTCAGATCCAGTTAACACAATCATTTGAAAAAGAGGAGAAGCCCTCAAAAGATGAAGCTGAAAAAGAAAAAGGCAATGATAAGTTGCCCAGAAAAATGTTATCAAGAGGTTTGCAAATTTTTTGTGTTTTAAACATAATTTTATCCTTTGTCCCAAAAGTAACTTTATATATGGTATATCTGTATTTAAAATGATGCAAGCTGGGCATGGTGGTGCATGCTTGTAATCACAGCATTCGGGAGGCTGAGATTGGAGGATCCTGGTTCGTAGACAGCCTCAGCTACTTAGTGAGACTCTCCATAACTTAGTAACACCCTGTTTCAAAATAAAAAATAAAACACAGGGCAGGGGGTGTAGCTTGGAGGTCAAATCACCCTGGGTTCCATCCCCAGATCCAAAAAGAAAAAAGAAAAGAAAAGATGCAGCCTGAGCTACTTAGTGGGGCTCTGCAACTTAGTGAGACCCTGTTTTTAAAAAAAAAAAAAAAGGTCAGGGGATATAGCCGTATAGCCCAGAGGTAGAATTTACCTGGGTCCCTTCCTTAGTACGAAGGAAGGAAGGAAGGAAGGAAGGAAGGAAGGAAGGAAGGAAGGAAGGAAGGAAGGACTGAATACATCTAATGTAACACAGTTCTAAACATCAGTCAGATGCTTTTGCCAAATATTGGAACACATACTGAGTCACTGAGGAAGATACACATCTGGATCTCTTGATGATCTGTCTTTCATATTTATACTGCAGCTGTTATAATTTGTATATTGGTTCCACTAAAAACATTATTACTCATTCTTTATGAATTGATACCATAATAATTATATTCAAAATTAATATTCATGAAAACCCAGAATGTTTATCTTTCAAAAAATATTTTGAGGATTTTTAACATCAGTTAGCAGTGTAGGCAAATAAAAATGCCGTATTAGTTTATAAATTTGATTTTGTTGACCAGTGTTAAAAACAATATAAGGGCATTATAGTTGAAAGAAAGAAACATGAATATTCAAAAAAAAATTTTTTTTTTTTTTTTTTTTTTTTTTTTTTGGCAGTACTGGGGATGGAACCCAGGGACATTCTTCTTCTGAGCTACACTCCCAGTCGTATTTTTTATTCTTTATTTTGAAACAGGGTCTCACTGAGTTGCAAAGGACCTCACTAAGTAGTAGCTAAAGCTGTCCTTGAACCGTGATCCTCCTGTCTCAACCTCATGAATGCTGGGATTACAAGCATGCGCCACCACGCCCAGCTTTCAAAAAATATTTTGAAAGCAAGCCTTTGGTAATACGCCTGATAGAATTCTAAATAAGTAAATTATTCCTTCAGTACAAAAATTTCTATCATTTACCTCCAAATTACTTCTTTTAAATAAGTGAATTAAGCTCTTTTAATTTGCTACAAAAATACTTAATTATCTAAATCATTTGAATTTTTTACATGAGGAGGCATTTTTAACATGATGATGTGGTGAGTATATAAGATCTTTAAAATTTCAGAGTAAATTAATCTGGCATATGTTAGTTATATAAATCCATCTCATGCACCTTATATGAGAGAAGAAAAATTGTAAAAAAAAAAAAAAAAAAAAAAATTCAGTACTAGGGATAGAACCCAGGGACATTTTATCTTCAAACTACACCCCCAGCCTTTTTTTTTTTTTTTTTTTTTTTCCAATACTAGGGTTGGAACCCAGGGACATTCTACCTTCAAGCTACACCCCTGGCCCTATTTTTTATTTTCTTTAAAAACAGGGTCTCACTGAGTTACAGAGGGCCTCACTAAGTAGCTAAGGCTCTCCACAAAACACGATCCTCTTGTGTCAACCTCCCAAATGCTGGGATACAAGCATGTGCCACCATGCCCAGCTATATTATTCTTTACTTTGAAACAGGGTCTCACTAAGTTGTGGAAGGCCTCTCTGAGTAGCTAAGGCTGTTCTCAAACCTGCAATCCTCCTGTGTCAGCCTTCCAAGTACTAGGATTACAAAGGTGTGTCACCACACCCAACTTGTAATAATCTTAATTTGTCATAAATTTCCTTCTCCTACTTTGCCAATTTTTTTATTGTGTAGCATCTCATTTTTTATATAATGTGTAAAAGGAAAAGAGATTTGTTTTCAAACACCTTTATATTGGTTTTTGTGTTGTTTTTTAGATTCCAGTCAAGAATACACTGATTCAACTGGCATAGATCTACATGAATTTTTAGTAAATACATTAAAAAACAATCCCAGGTAAAAATTAAACTTATAAGTTTTACATTGCTTCTAGAGTACCTTATTTCTGTTATATATGTTATTATTGAGTTAGAAGATTAGAATAAAATTACAGATATTTGAAGTATACTAGTAACATACTAGTTTCTCATGGTTGAGATGTTAGTCTGCTAGATACACATGTATAAATTATATATGTCATTACGATTTAAAAACCTATACTCGCCGGGCGTGGTGGCGCACGCTTGTAATCCCCGCGCTTGGGAGGCAGAGACAGGAGGATCGCGCAGGTTCGAAGCCAGCCGCGTGCGCTGGCTTAGGAGACCCTGTTTCCAAATATAAAATGTAAAAAGAGGTCTGGGAGTGTAGCCCGGAGGTAGAAGGGCTTCCAGGAACCCCAGTACCACCAAAAAAAATAAAAAATAAAAATATAAATAAAATAAAATAAAAACCTATACTCTTAGGTAGGAATTTTGGGAAATACAAAGCTGCCAAGATAGGCTCTAAATTGAGATTAAGAGATAGCATTAATCATGAGAAAAACAAGAAAGAAATATACCTTCCTGTAATGTACCCAGCCAAAATAAGAACCTAGTATATTCACTTACAATGAGGTTTTTAACTTTGTTAAATGCATAATTTTTAATTCCTGAGTTTATAAGCCTATGCTCCAAAGCTTGTTAAGGTTCTTATTTGTGTCAGTGCTTTAGTTGTGAAATCTTTTCTTTTGCCACTGTACTTGATGAGTAGAATGAAACATTTTGTCAGGTCCTAAACTCCTTTAAGGCCCACAGAAAGGCTATTCTTCAAACATCTCACCAACACTTCCATGGGGTAAAAGGCACGAATGTTAAAACCCTGCCTCTGCTTGTTAGCCTCTCAGTGTAGGAAGCTATTTGACTGCAGTGAAATAAAAATAGAATAGTGTCACAAGGTATGAACACATGGAAGATAACATGAACAGTGTTTTTATATAAAGTCTCACTTTTAAGTCTCCCTTATCCCATGTCCAATATTGTTTCAGAATAATCTTTGATTTCATTCAAGATTTATTGTATTCAATACTGTCTTCTGGTTTGCAGAAACCAGAAAACTTGGGATTGATGCATAGACTTTCAGGTGACCTAAACAGGGGCTACTAACTCCTCTTTAAAATTTGAGACAATTCTCCTATATAGTATTTCTTTGGCCCCTTTGCCTCATTTTCTTGTTTTATGAAATGTGGGAACCAAAACTGAATGATAGCCGGGCGTGGTGGCGCACGCTTGTAATCCCCGCGCTTGGGAGGCAGAGACAGGAGGATCGCGCAGGTTCGAAGCCAGCCGCGCGCGCTGGCTTAGGAGACCCTGTTTCCAAATATAAAAATGTAAAAAGAGGTCTGGGAGTGTAGCCCGGAGGTAGAAGGGCTTCCAGGAACCCCAGTACCACCAAAAAAAAAAAAAAAAAAAAAAAAACCTGAATGATAAGTAAAGCTACTTCTTGCTTTAAAGTTCTATGCGTTTGGTTTTTTGTCTGTTTTTCACATCCACATGAAACTTGCAGTGAGCATAGGAAAACTCTAGAGCTGTGTTCTTGATGTGTGTGAAAGTAAGATCTTTGTGAAGTGGTATCATTAATTTCTTACAACCTAAGAGTTCTAAATAGGACCCTAGTAATCTAATTAGCACGTGAAGATACTTGGAGTATTTATATGTTAGATGGATGTCTTTGGTTTGCTTTGGCTTTTATAGGAAAATTTCTCAACGCATTAAAAATGCATCATAGCAGTTTACAGAATGAATTGAAAGGTGTTCTTGAGATATTCAATAATACAGTTCACACTTACCTGCTATATTCCCAACTGTGTACTAGCCTTGGGTTCCCCTAGGAGTATTCCTGCTATTACTAGCATTACATGCTCTTTGGAGTACTATGGAATCCAGCATGATAATAAAGTTATGGGCCTAACTAAAGATAACTCTTTTTCTGCTACTTCTCAGGTTTATTGAATGAAAAAGTAAAAAATATTCTACTGTTATATACATGTATGCCTCTAACATCTTGTACTCCATTAAGATGTATGACTACAATACACCAATAAAAATATATTACCTATATTTTTATAGCACAAACTCCAATATAATGAAACTTGGCACATGCAAATGCATATAAGAATAGCTACGTATGTTAATAAGTATTAAAGTTTGGTGATGGGTATGTTACATTCTCTCTATATTAGTGTGAAAATTTCCTTAATAGAATAAAAGTTAAATGTCTTTCACTCTTAAAATATTGTTTAGAAAACATATAAGTATCCTAGCATCAAGCTTATAATAGTTCTCAATGTGTAGTTTTTAAGGAGGAAAAATAGCTATTTAAATTAATAAACTATAGCCGGGCATGGTGGCGCACACTTGTAATCCCCGTGTTTGGGAGGCAGAGACAGGAGGATCGCGCTGGAGTGCTGGTTCAAAGCCAGCCTTGCTGGCCTAAAAGACCCTGTTTCCAATTAAAAATATAAAATGGGTCTGGGAGTGTACCCTGGAGGTAGAAGGGTTTCCAGAAACCCCAGTACCACCAAAAAAAAAAAAAAAATCATAAACTATTGGTATTTATGATTATTTCAGTGTTAAGTTCTACATATAAAAGTCTTCATACTTTCTTTCAGGGACAGAATGATGCTGCTGAAATTGGAACAAGAAATTTTAGATTTCATTGGTAATAATGAGTAAGTCCTGACATTTAACAAGAAAATAAGTTGTTGTAACAATTCTTATTGCTTTGCTAAATCTTTTCTTTTTTTTTTTTTTTTTTTTCACTTTTAGATCTCCACGTAAAAAATTCCCCCCAATGACATCTTACCATAGGATGCTATTACACAGAGTAGCTGCTTACTTTGGATTAGACCACAATGTTGATCAGAGTGGGAAGTCTGTCATAGTAAACAAAACTAGCAATACAAGAATGTAAGTGTCAAGAGATATAGGTACATGTCATATGTCTGTGTACTAACACCTTCCTACGGTAACTTTCATCTGAGGTTTTTTCCCTGTGTTTTAGCAGTCCAAATAAGTTCATGATAACCTTATATGATACGACCAAAAAATACATATAGCTTTCTAGGAACAAAATGTACCAGTCTGAACTAAATAAGGAAGATCAGTGAGGCTGGAGCACATGTTTTATAAAAGTAACTCAGAGGGCATAATAGCAGTGTTTGACAACTACTATCATAATGGATTTTTTTTTTTTTTTTTTTTTTGAGGGTCTGGGGATGGAACCCAGGGGTATTCAACCTCCGAACTACACCCCGCCCTATTTTTTTATTCTTTATTTTGAAACCATGTCTCACTAAGTTGTGGAGGCCTCATTAAGTAGCTGAGGCTGTCTGCAAACCATGACCCTCCAATCTCAACCCCCTGAATGCTGGGATTACAAGCATGCGCCACCACACCTGGCTCATAATGGATTTTTAATTAATGTAATTAACATAATTATAGCCACCCTCAGGCAAATTTGTGTGGTTTTTTTTTTAATGAACAGAATTTGTCTTTGCCACCCTCACATTTAATTAATATTTTGCCACTTTACTGTTTCTTCTAAAAGCACGTTTTTGCTTCCTATCTCCAATAAATCTCAAGAAAATGGTACTGTTCATGAATATAGTGTCATCTAAGCTGGGCATGGTGGCATATACCTGTAATCCCAGTATTGGGAAGGCTGAGACCAGAGGATCAAAGGCTTAAGGCCAGGCTCAGCAAAAAAAAAAAAAAAAAAAAACATAGTCTAGGTGTGGTGATACATGCTTGTAATCCCAGTACTTACTTGGGAGACTGAGACAGAAGGATCACAGGTTTGCAGCCAGCCACAGTAACTTTGTAAAGCCCTTGGCAACTTAATAAAACTCTGTTTCCAAATAAAATAATAAAATAGAACTAGGGGTATAACTCAAAGCAATAATGCTCCAGGGTTCTGTCCCCAGTGCTAGAAAAGAAAAATAGGACTAGATAGGACTAGGGGTGTGACTCAGTGACTCAGGGGTAGAATTCCCCTAATTTCATCCCCAGTACCACACACATATAAAATAAAAATGTAAATATCGTCCATATTGTATATCCTTTTTTCGGCTGTGTATAATATACTGAGGAATTTTTGTTGTTGTTCTTTTAGTTTTTTATTTGTTTGTCTGTCTGTTTTCATGCTGAGGATTGAACCCAGGAGCTACCTTTGAGCTATGCCCTCATCCTTATTTTATTTTATTTTTTAATCTTGAAATAGGGTCTCACTAAGTAGCTACAGCTGGCCTCAAACTTGTAATCCTCCCATCTCAGCCTCCCAGGTACTGGGATAATAGGCGTGTGCCACCATGCCCAGCTGAGGAATTTTTTTTTTAGTAGTTAGGAAAAGACTTTTACTTCAGAAGTAATTGCTTTATAATGTTGGCAAAGTAGATCATTGGTGCTGATACTTTGGAGCAGAAGGGCCAGTACAGTCATTCAACTCATAACATGTACATAGCATCTATTCTGCCCCTTTGTAAGGCTTATCCTAAAGCAACTAAAGTTGATGAGTTCAGTTAAAATTTATCCTTTGGTAGTAATGAGTTGCCTAACAAAAGGATTTTCTATTATCAGTTTCTTACAAGGCAGCAGTTGGGCCTAAGGTAAAGGGCAACAGTCAACCTCAGATGCTGTAAATAATATTCTTGAGAGCTGGGTGCGGTATTGCACAGTAACTGGGGGGGCTGAGATGGGATTGTAAATTTGAGGCCAGCCTCAGCAATTTACTGAGAGTGTTTGTTTGTTTGTTTGTTTGTTTGTTTGTTTGTTTGTTTTGGAAACAGGGTCTCTTAAGCCAGCGAGGGTGGCTCCGAACCAGCGCGATCCTCCTGTCTCCGCCTCCCAAGCACGGGGATTACAAGCGTGCACCACCATGCCCGGCTGAGACTCTGTTTTAAAAATAAAAAATAAAAAGGGCTAGAAGTACCTGGGTCCACATGGTGGCTTGTGCTGGTACTTCAGAGACTGAGATAGGAGGATTATGGGTTTGAAGCCAGTGCGTGGTAACTTAGCAAGACCCTGTTTCAAAGTAAAAACTAACCAGATATGGGCCACCTAATTGGCTATCCTAGTACTTGGGAGACTGAGACAGGAGCAACTTAGCAACTCTTAAAATGTAAAAAAGAGTTCTAGGGGTATAGCCCGGAGGTAGAATCCCCAGTACCACATAAAATAAAATAGGGCTGGAGGGTGTAGCTCAGACATAGCATGTCCCTCAGTTTAATCGCTACTAGTACATCACACATACAAAATGCTCTTCAGTCTATTATTTTGCTGCCTTTCCTGAAGTTGAACTTCTCTTAGGGTCTTGTCTATGAACTCCTAAACTAGCAAAGTTGTATTTAGTTCATCTGTGTCTCTACTGTTATTTTGGCCTTTTACCCTTTACTGTCATATTGCTTGCTGGAACTAAATTGGTTTTCTTCTATTTCAAAAGTCTATAAACTAAATAGATACATTTAGTATTTTTAAATGAGTATCCTTACAAATAAAATTCATAAAAGTAGTTATCTTGGGGGAAAAGTCCTCTCTATGGATTACCTGAAAATGTGAATCTGATTTGGTTTTCATTTTCCAGTCCCTTAGTCTTAAAATATCTTTATCAGTCTTTTCCCAATTTCATATATATGGGATAAGGAGGATATTAACCATTAAGATGTGAGCTGACTAAAAATGAGTAGAACTTTTTCCTTAACCAAAGCATTTAACCAGTACCTTTCAACATTACTCAGAGCTGCTGGAAACCTAAACACATGTACATTAGCAGGCATTTGACTAACATTTTGACTGATGACTCTCTAAGGTTTTCAATATAGTGTAACTTCAGTTATTTGAATTCTCTGAATGATGTCAGAAAGCTTTAGGTTTTCTTTATCAAAGTGATCAAAAGTTTAGCTAAGCAGAGATATTTTTGATGTACCACCTACAGAAGCATGGGTTAATAATGTAATTATAACTAAACATTTCAGATCACTGAAGTTACACTGTATTCTTACTTTATATCTTCTGGGATATGAAGAAGACTATAAATCAGAAAACCTTAGAGATCTGCTCCACATTGAATAAAAACAAACTTACCTTTTCCTCATAGGGAGATTACCCGCTCCAGCCTTGAACCAGTGGTGTTGTGGATGTCAACAACCCGGTGTCCACTGGGGTGTCTCAATGGAGCGGGAAGTTGGCGATTGCAGGGCAGTAAATTCAGGAATCTATAAAAGAAAGAGGTAAGACAGTCTTAAGGTTAGCAGAAATGCCTGCCAATGCTCTTTGGTGTGGGAATCCAGCTGCTCTTAGAAAAGTTGCCAGGTCCTTGGTTAAACCACAGAGTTCACTTTTTAATAGTGATCTCTCACCCAAGTATAAACTCCTTAAATAAGAAATTGTGATTTTAAACATCTACAGAAACAGACTGATATAAGTAAATGAAGTGATTGTGTAACAATTAACATACTGCCAGAACTAAATAGGTGATCCTTCAGACCCCAAAGAAAGCAATCTTCCCACCATTTTGCTCATGAAGCTATTTGTACTCTTGTTCTTCTTTTTGTATATAGCTTTATGTGGATATCAGCTCTTTGTTTCATTTATCTAGTTTGCTTTACAGTAGAGATTTTTTTCAGCTTTCTTAGATATTTCTTTTTAAATCTGCTCTTGGAAAATTTATAGGAGTTTGTCACAGTACTTTATTAAACATTCACTAGGTTAAAACATATATTCAGCAGTGTTCATTGAGTCTTATATATAATGAAATATGTAGTCTTAGTTTGCCAAAAATGTCATTACTCGGGATTAAAAAATTTTTAGAGTATTCATGTATACTCTATGCCTATATAATGTGTATGTGTGTGTGTGTGTGTCTGTGCATACACACATGTATTTACACCATATTTTTAAGATGACTTAGAGATTCAGATATTTTATTTCATAAATTGTATTATTTTAAAAAGAAATTCCAGTTTTATAATAGAGTGACATTAACTCACAGAATGTTTATTGGATTAATTTTTTGAAGCTGAAAGTATATTTTGGTAGGTGAAATTTCATATAATTGTAATTTTCCAAAGGCCACAATCATATATCGCTCTTCTAGGTCTTAATGGAACTTGCAACATTTCTAATCAGGAAAGACCAAACTGCTATAAAATATATTGCTTAGATTTCACAGTCATTGCTTTAGGTTCCAGTGCTCCAAAAGGAACTTATCTAAGCCAGGCGTGGTGGCGCAGGCTTATTATCCCAGCATTCGGGAGGCTGAGACCAGAGGACTGCGTTCACTGACAGCCTCAGCTACTTAGGCCCTCTGCAACTTAGTGAGACCCTGTTTCAAAATAAAGAATAAAAATAGGGCAGGGAATGTGTCTCGGAGGTCAAATGCCCCTGGATTCCATCCCGAGACCCACACAAAAAAAAGAACTTATTTTTTCTAGTCTGTTTCAGTTAATGTAAAACAAAGCAATAATGTAATAACCCTGCTGTAACTAAGAATTTCTAGTAACTGAGGTATATTTTGAAGTAGTCTCTTAAGTTTTCTAATTAAGTGAACACAAAATATTTAATTACTTTCAATAGTATAATAATAATCGTGCTGTAGTATTTTCTTTGTCCAAGCATGTTTTGTATATTTAGAGGAGGCAATGTAAAGAGGATAATAGGCTTTGGCTCTGCTCTTCCAGTTGTGGCTCAGTCATATACTTTTTTGTTGTTGTTGTTGTTGTTGTACTGGGTTTCCTGGAAACCCTTCTACCTCCAGGCTACACTCCCAGACCTATTTTCATACTTTTTTATTTAGAAACAGGGTCTCTTAAGCCAGCATGGCTGGCTTCGAACCTGCCCGATCCTCCTGTCTCTGCCTCCCAAGCAGGGGATTACAAGCGTGCGCCACCACGCCCGGGCTATACTTGATCTTTGACCTTACACAGTTGCTTCAGCCATTTGAACCTCAGTTTTCTCAATAATATTTATAAAATCCAAAAACTATTGTTAAATGTTAGCTGTTTTAAGTGCTATTCCTATGTTAATTTGTTTCATCTTCAAAACAATCCTTTAAGTTAGATATACTATGATTCCCATCTTACAAATGATAAAACTGGGAAATAAAAAAGTAAAGTAACTTGTTCAAGTCCTAAAGCCACTAGAGTGGTAAAGCTTGATTTTTGAACCCAAGCAGATTCACTCTAGATCTTATGTTATATTTTCTATTACCTCTCAACCGTAACATGGGATAGTTGGTGCTTTCTCATGAGATTATTGTGAAGACTGACACAACATAAGTATCTATGAATGGCACTAATAAATGATTAACTTTTTGCACTCGTGGTTAATTTTTCTATAAATACTATGCATTATCTTTTTTAATCCTTTCTTTTATTTTGTTTTTTCAGACCTGATCAGAAATTTAATGAGCATATTAAGGATGATAGAGGTGAAGACTTTCAAAAGAGATATATCCTTAAGAGAGATAACTCTAGCTTTGACAAAGACGATAACCAGGTAATCTAGACCAAATATGGCATTTGTATAGTTGCAAGTAGTTCATTTTTCCAAGAATTAATTGTTCTCTTTTCTTCAGATGAGAATACGTTTGAAAGATGACAGAAGAAGTAAATCTATAGAAGAAAGAGAAGAAGAGTACCAGAAAGCTAGAGACCGAATATTTTCTCAAGATGTATGTACTGATTTCTATTTAGGACTTCATGTTAGAATACATTTTAGTGGCAGTGCAGTATCAATCTCCCTTCAATTTATTGGTCACACTTATTTTTAACCCTACTTGTTATATATAAGGTCACCTTTTAAAACTATTGAGACTCTTGTTCATATTAATAATTTAACAGTTCATAGAATACTACAATGCAGTAGTAATGTAAAATTTTTCAAAAGTTAGCAGGTGGAATATAGGACTCAAAGAGATTACTAGACTGAGTATAAATGGTATAATTTTTTTTCCAGATTTCTGACAGACTTGAGATCTTTACAACATTGGTAACTATCTATAAGTCATATATTCTACATCCTGTTTATTTTAGTGACCTTTCCTTGACAAATAATCAGCTTTTTCTTTTAAAAGCTAATTTGCTTATCATGGTGATGCATGCCTATAATCGTAGTATGTAGAAGGCTGAAACAGGAGAATCACAGGTTCAAGGACAGCCTCAGCAAGTAGTGAGATTCTCATCAACTTAGTGAGGCACTGTTTCTTTCTTTCTTTCTTTTTTTAATTTGGAAACAGGGTCTCTTAGGCCAGCGAGACTGGCTTCAAACCTGCGCGATCCTCCTGTCTCCACCTCCCAAGTGCGGGGATTACAAGCATGTGCCACCATGCCTGGCGAGACATTGTTTCTAAATAGGAAATAAAGTCAGACTGGGGGTGTAACTCGAAGGAAGAATACCCCCAGTTTAATCCCTAGTTCACTAACACCAACTGATTTTTTATTAGTAGTCATTTTCTTCCTTATACATGATTATATGAGACACTAAATGATTATTTAATGTATATTGGCCAGAAGAGAATCAATTTGGTTTTACCAACATTTGATAAGCACCTTTTCTTCGCAATACATAGTACTCTTCAAGGACATATGAATGTATATAATGTGGTAACACTGCCACAGATAGAAATTTTCTGTGTTAAGAAACATAGCTCAGCCGGGCGTGGTGGCGCACGCTTGTAATTCCCGCGCTTGGGAGGCTGAGACAGGAGGATCGCATGGGTTCGAAGCCAGCCTCAGCTACTTAGTGAGGCTTTCAGCAACTTAGTGAGACCCTGTTTCCAAATAAAATATATTTTAAAAAAAAAAAAAAAAGGTCTGAGAGTATAGCCTGGAGATAGAAAGCCTCTGGGTTCCACCTCCAGTACTACCAAAAAAAAAAAAAAAAGAACATAGCTCAAAGCCAGGTGTGGTGGTGCATGCTTGTAATCCCAGTACTTGGGAGGCTAAGACAGGAAAACTGCGCAGGTTCAAAGCCAGCCTCAGCTACTTAGGCTCTCAGCAACTTTAGTGAGACCCTGTTTCCAAATAAAATATAAAATAGTGTAGCCCGGTGGTAGAAAGCCCCTGGGTTCCATACCCAGTACCACAAAAAGAAAAAAAAAAGATAGAAAGAAACAGAGTTCAAATAACATTAAAATGCAAGACATCAAGTCAGACACAGCGGTAAACACCTGTCATCCAAATCCTTGGAAGGCAGAAATAGAATCGCAGGAACCACAGGTTCAAGGACAGCCTCTGCATTTTAGCAAGGCCCTCAGGAACTTAGTGAGATCCTGTTTCAAAATAAGAAATAAGGCCAGGCCTGGTGGCTTGTAATCCCAGCGCTTGGGAGGCTGACATAGGAGGATCACACAGGTTTAAAGCCAGCCTCAGCTACTTAGTGAAGCTCTTAGCAACTTAGTGAGACTCTGTTTCCAAATTAAATTTAAAATAGGTATGGGAGTATAGCCTGGAGGTAGAAAAGTCCCTAGGTTCCACCATCAGTACCACAAAAAAAAAAAAAAAAAAAAAAATAGAAGAAGAAGAAATAAGTCTGGGCGTGGTGGAGCACACTTGTAATCCCAGTATTCAGGAGCCAGAGACTTGGAGGATCATGGTTCGTAGACAGCCTCAGCTACATAGCGAGGCCCTTCGCAACTCAGTGAGACCCTGTTCCCAAAAAATAAAAATACTATCCGGGCATGGTTGTGCACACTTGTAATCCAACGCTTGGAAGGCTGAGACCAGAGGATCGCACAAGTTCGAAGCCAGCCTCAGCTACTGAGTGAGGCTCTCAGCAACATAGTGAGACCCTGTTTTCAAATAAAAAATAAAAATAGGTCTGGGAGTATAGCCCAGAGGTATAAAAGCCCCTGGGTTCCAACCCCAGTACCACAAAAACTAAAAATAAATAAAAATATTAAAAAAAAAACAGGACTAGGTGTGTAGCTCGGAGGTACAATGCCCCTGGTTCCATCCCTAGTACCTCAAAAAAAAAGAAGGAGGAGAAGGAGGAGGAAGAATAAGCCAGGCATGGTGGCACATGCTTGTAATCCCAATACTTGGGAGGCCGAGACAAGAGGATCACAGGTTCACAGCCACTCTCAGCTACTTAGTGAGATGCTCTGCAATTTAATGAGGCCCTATTTGAAAAATAAAGAATAAAAAATAGGACCGGGGTGTAGTTCCGAGATAGATTGCTCCTGGGCTTAACTCCAGTTTCATAAAAAAAAATAAAATAGGGCTGACTGTGAGTATAGCTCAGAGGCACAGTGACATCCCAATACCATAAAAAAATAGAAAAAAATATTAAGGTCATGAGAGTTTATAATACTCAACAAATCTTATTGAACATACATACTGTGCTAAGGACTGAAGAACATCTGTGGACAATGATAATAATTTATTCCCAAACAACCCTCTATGGTCAATACTATGAATGTTTTTGTTTTATAGATAAGGAGTGAGGCACTAGGAAGCTAAGCAAAATAGCCAGAGTACACATAGCTAGGAAATGGCAGTGCTGGGATTTTAGCCTAGGGCTGCTGAATGCAGAGCCTGCCCTCTATTTTTCTCTCACTATTTTATAAAATAGATGAGAGGTCTCCGTCCTTGTTAAGTAGTGAAGTAATGACAGTATGTGTGTGGCTTGTATAGACATGAAGGTACAAGAGTGGATACAGCCAAGAAGCACCACAAATTATAGAACATGGCAGAGAAGAACCACAGGTCAGAATGGGGGAGAGGATAGGAGAGTTAGCTTCTGAGAGAAGGCGCATAGGAGTGAAGAGTTCCAAGTAGAGAGTATTTGCAAAGGCCCAGAGGTAAGGAAGAACTTAACACTTGAAGAATTGAAAGATTCAGAATGGTCAGATTATAGCTGGCCCAATATAAAAAGTAAGGAAAGCTTAGATTAGAGAAATTATCAGGAACCAGATGACTTGGGCTGTGGAAGTATGTGAAGATTGTGAACTTCAGGTTTTATTGGTCAGCCAACTTTTTCTGTGCAGAGCCGTATAATATTTTAGGCCTGTTGACCCATATAGTCTTCACATCTACTCAAATCAGACCGTTTAAGTCTGATTTGAACAGCCATAGAGGATACATAAATAGTCATGGAAATGTTTCAGTGAGACGTTCTTAGCAGAAATAGGTGGCCAGCAAAAGTTTACTGACCCCCATTCAAAATCTAGGAGCCATGCAAGATGAAGTAGTGTGATTGGGGTGACATACTAGATTACTCTGGCTTCTTTTGTATGAGGTGAATGAAAAGGGCAAAAAATGATAGCTAGGAAACTATTTGGAAGGTTGTTCTATTAGTACAAAGAAAACCGGCACTGCCTGACTGGGGCGTCAGCAGAGGAGTTCCACTGTGGCCCCGAGGAAGCGCACCTGCTCCTTCACTGCCACATCAACAGCCAGAGGTCTGGTGATCAGAGACATGTCAAGTGAATGAGGCAGAGTCTGCAGACTGATTTATACCCTGAATACATGATAAAGAAAAGGGATAATTTTCTCGGAAGAGAACATTTGCATTTCACATTAATGAAGACCACAGAACAAATGGCAGTAAAAAGTAAACCTAGCATTTCTAAGCTATAAAAAATTCTAGTATTGTTTATTTGTCTAGTCTATCCTTATCACCAACTTGGAGTTTGGGGGAGGAGGTGATTTTTTTTTTTTAAGTGACTATTTTTGTTGCTTTTTTGTTTTTTCTATAATACAGGGAGTTGAACCAAGGAGCATTCTTACCTCTGAGCTATGCCCCCAGCTCTTTTTTTTTTTAACTTATTCATTTATTTATTTACTTATTTATTTATTTATTTATTTATGATAAAGGGTCTCGCTGAGTTGCAGAGGGCCTCACTGAATTGCTGAGGTTGTCCACAAACCTGAGATCCTCCTGTCTCAGCCTCCCAAGTACTGGGATTACAAGTGTGCGCCACTATGCTCAGCTTAAAATATTACTACATATGCCATGCATGGTGGAGCACGTTTGTAATCCCCGCACTTGGGAGGCTGAGACAGGAGGATCACATGGGTTCAAAGCCAGCCTTAGTTATTTAGTGAGGCTTTCAGCAACTTAGTGAGACCCTGTTTCCAAATAAAATATAAAATAGGTCTGGGAGTATAGCCCAGAGCTAGAAAAGCCCCTGTGTTCAATCCCTAGTACCACAAAAAAATTTAATAAAAAATAGGGCTGGGGATGTAGCTCAGATGTAGAATGCCCCTGGGTTAAATTTTCAGTACCACACACACAAAAAAAGTTACTACCTATGAATTTTGTTGTCATCATTCATTTACAGATGACATTATGTATTTGACAAAAGCTCGACTTTTTATATCTCTTCTTTCTTTCTAGTCCCTGTGTTCCCAAGAGAATTATATTATTGACAAGAGGTGAGGGAATTTTTAACATCTATTTTGGTAACTGTCTGACTGAAACTAATAAAAATTAAAATGTCTTATTAAAATGCCAACAGAATTCAAGACGAGGATGCTAGTAGTACCCAGCAGAGGCGCCAGATATTTAGGTATTGGAAGCATGTTTTCAATACAATATGGAATTAAAGAAATTTTTCTTGATCTTTACTTTTTTTTCTCCCTATTAGCTTTTCAGAGTTTTATTTCTACATTACAGAGTTAATAAAGATGCTTCAGGGAGATCAACAAATAGCCATCAAAGCAGCACTGAGAATGAGTTGAGGTTCTCAGAGCCACGGCCATGGAGCAGCACAGACTCAGATAGCTCCCTGCGAAACATGAAGCCCGCTGTCACCAAAGCAAGCAGCTTCAGTGGGATCTCAGTCCTGACTCGAGGTGATAGTTCTGGAAGCAGCAAAAGCATAGGCAGGCTTTCAAAAACAGGTATAAACATTGCTTAGTCCTATGCAGTCTAAGCACTAGTTTACTTAATGTTATCATATGGGTTTTTATTATCCTTAAATGCAAAATTACTACCTGCAGTGCACTGACCACCCCCTGAGTACTTAAAGGGTAATATCTTTACTGACATTAGGATTTATTCTCTGTTCTGGAGATAGGTTTACAAATACCAATTAAGAATTATTTTCTGCTATGACATAAATTTAATCAGGTAGGTTCAATGATTTGCCATCTCTCATTTGAATGTCCAGAGATGATTCAAAATTATCCATTGCTTACCCATAACTTTTAAAAGGTAGAGTATATCCAAAATGTGTAGCCAGGCATGATAATCTCAGTATTTGGGAGGCTGAGGCAGAAGGATCGAGCAGTTTCAAAGCCAGCCTCAGCTATTTAGTGACACTCTCAGCAGCTTAGCGATACCCTGTTTCCAAATAAAATATAAAATAGCCTGCTAGCCGGGCGTGTTGGCGCACGCTTGTAATCCCCGCGCCTGGGAGGCTGAGACAGGAGGATCGCACAGGTTCAAAGCCAGCCTCAGCTACTGAGTGAGGCTCTCAGCAACTTAGTGAGACTCTGTTTCCATATAGAAAATCGGTCTGGGAGTATAGCCCAGAGGTAGAAAAGTCCCTAGGTTCCACCCCTAGTACCACAAAAAAAAGGGGTG
Organism: Muscardinus avellanarius; assembly: GCF_963383645.1. NCBI lineage: Eukaryota > Metazoa > Chordata > Mammalia > Rodentia > Gliridae > Muscardinus > Muscardinus avellanarius. The sequence goes on along the minus strand of NC_137787.1, from coordinate 99,452,531 downwards.
TGTGTGTGTGTGTGTGTGTGTGTGTGTGTGTGTGTGTGTGTGTGTGTGTGTGTACATACATACATAACGTACATACACACACTGCTTGGTCATCAGAAAAAAAGACTATTCTTGTATCATGAAAATAGTCATTTAGATACTTCCAGACTTAAACATTTTAAGAATATGTACTATAAACATTCCATATTATCTTCAAAAATAAAAATATGCAGACATAGTAGCACATGCCTGTAATCCCAGTACTTGGGAGGCTGAGACAGGAGGATCATAGGTTTGATAACAGCCTCAGGCAAGTGGTGAGATTCTCATCAACCTAACGAGACAGTTTCCAAATAAATAAAATCAGAGCCGGGCATGGTGGCGCACACTTCTAATCCCAGTATTTGGGAGGCTGAGACAGGAGGATCATGGTTCGCAGCCAGCCTCAGCTACTTGGTGAGGCCCTCTGCAACTCAGTGAGACCCTGTTTCAAAATAAAGAACAAAAATTGAAATAGGGTGGGGGGTGTAGCTCAGAGATAGAATGTCCCTGGGTTCCATTCCCAGTACCACAAAAAAAGAAAAAAATAGGAAAGAAAGAAAGAAAATCAAAGCTGGGCTTGGTGGCACATGCTTGTAATCCCAGTACTTGGGAGGCAGACAGGAGGATCATAGGTTTGTGGCCAGCCTCAACTACTTAGTGAGGCCCTCTGAAACTCAGTGAGACCCTGTTTCAAAATAATTAAAAAATAAGGATGGGGGTGTAGCTTGGAAGTAGACTGTCCCTGAGTTCACTCCCTAGTACTGCAAAAGGAAGAAAAGGAGGGAGGGAGGGAAGAAGAGAGAGAGAAAGGAAGAAAGAAAGAAATCAAGCTGGAGTTATAGCTCAAAGGTAGAATGCCTCTGGGTTCAATCCCCAGTATCATCAAAAGATAGATAGATACGTAGATAATAGATGAGTTAATCCTTTAACATGGAAAATTATTTTTTTGTTGTTGTTTCTAGGATAAATTCACAAAAGTTTTTGTTTATTTTTTATTTTTTTATATATTTATTTTTTGGTGGTACTGGGGTTCCTGGAAACCCTTCTACCTCCGTGCTTCACTCCCAGACCTATTTTATATTTTTATTTGGAAACAAGGTCTCTTAAGCCAGCAAGGTTGGCTTCGAACCAGCGCGATCCTCCTGCCTCTGCCTCCCAAGCACAGGGATTACAAGCTTGCGCCACCACGCCCGGCCTAAAAGTTCTTGTCAGTAGTCATTTTGTCACTTAAAATAGAAACTAACCTTCAAAAGGAAATCTGTATAGTATATCACAGTTGTTTATTTCATTCACTAAAGACTCTCTTTTCCAGAGTCCTGATTAACTATGTGCATTATCCAAGTATTTTCCTTTCATTGTCTCATTATCCATCTTTGCCATTATGCTAAAAGTCAATAACATGTCCAGTCTCTAGGTAATAGAAATTGAAATTGATTGTAGGTATGAAAGCAGTCAGAAATCAGCTATCAAATTAGCTAATTAAATTGGTAAGCAAGGAATCTTAACGCCGATGCTGATATAAGTACTTGGAATTTTTTAATTTTATCTCCGTTGATTAGAAAAAAATTAAAGTTGAGTTTACATTTATAGGAAGATGCTATGATTGTAAACCAAGAAATGAAGTACTGCAATGAAACTTGACAATTATTTTTCCTAATAGATAATCTATTATTTATTTTTTACACTACTCATAATCTTTCTGTGTTCTCATAGATAAGGGGTTTCTGAGTTAAGATGTTTTGGTCATTTGGCCGTGCTAAATTCTTTTTCCTGGGGGAAAACTATAATCTGTATATTCCCTAAGTGTTAATCTAAAAGGTAAAATGTACATACCTTTGTCCTTTTGGGAATGTAGGTTATGTGCTTTTCGTGGCTGTCTGTGGCTGGTATTACTATAAACTTGCTTAAGCTGCATGTTTTGGCTATGACTTTTCTGACAACTTTTATGTGGTCAGTTTGTTTTATAAAACTTATTTGTGTTGGGGAGGGTAAGCAAAATTGGACATTAAATTAAAAATAGCCATTGCCTTTATGTGGTAATTGCATGTTATATAGTGTGAATTTTATTGTTAAAATTTTAAAGCCTGTGTTTTTTATGGTTTAAAAAATCCATATTTTTTATTACTCCTCCCTAGGTTCTGAATCTTCTGGTAGTGTAGGGTCATCTACGGGCTCTCTTTCTCACATCCAGCAGCCTCTTCCAGGTACAGCTCTCAGCCAGTCTTCTCATGGCGCACCTGTCGTCTATCCAACTGTCAGCACTCATAGTTCTCTTTCCTTTGATGGTGGCCTAAATGGGCAAGTCGCATCTCCTAGCACTAGCTTCTTTTTGCTTCCCTTGGAAGCGGCAGGCATACCACCTGGCAGTATTCTGATCAACCCACAAACAGGTTGGTATCCAAAAAAGGTGTTTATTTCAGTTGAGATAGCAGAAATTATCTGAAAATTAAGATACTATTTAAATGTATCATCTGTATATGTGTTAGAAGCTTTTTACTTTTCATGAATATTTAGCATTTCCTGGAGAACTTTAATAAAGATACTAGAATATGTTAAAAAGATATATTTACATTAGAAGGTATTTTTCCTCTGTGACATTTATTAGGTTAAATAACAACCTATAATAAAAGGACAGTTCGTTTCCTAGAAATGAGTCAACCACCTTGGGGAGGACTTTATTTGATAACAATTTTATTCTGTGGAAAATAGTATGCATTTTATAAACAAAAACCAAGTAAGCAGCTCTTTTTTTTTTTCTTTTAATAGTCTCAGTAAATTGCTGAGGGCCTTGCTATGTTGCTGAGGCTGGTTTCCAACCTGCAATCCTCCTGTTTCAGCATCCCAACTACTGGCATGCACCACCACACCCAACTGCAGCTCTCTTAATCATATAATGAAGTGAGGAAAAAACCGTAATTAGTCACCCTTCATAATGTGGTGATTATTTTCTACTGAGAAACTAAAAGACATTACTGGAAAACAAAAATGGTTATTATGAATTACTATGAACGTCTTATTCTTTAAAGTTTAATAATAATTTATATCTGTTGAGTGTTTATTATATGCCACATGCTGCATTAGGTGCTTTAAATACTTGTAATCTCTATAACAACCCCCATTAAGTAGGTGAAATTTTCATAAAACTCAAAGAGGTAAAGAAACCACAAGTACATTGTATGAAGGGTAGCAAAAATAATTTATGTAAAGAAAACATCTTTTGCCAGGCGTGGTGGCATACACTTGTTATCCCAGCATCCAGGAGGCTGAGACCAGAGGATTGTGGTTCTCAATCCCCAGACCTGCCAAAAAAAAAATCATTTTTAAAAACCACAGAAATTCAGTCTCTACTGAAAACAACATGACCCAATTATTTGGAAAGGTAATGAAAATCTTAATCTTTGATGTCTTCAGTTTAAAAATCAAGAAATTAGCTGAAGTGCTCACATCATAATGTCAGGAGATAGGCCAGACAAATAGAGTGTCCTTGGCCCCTTTTGTTTGTAATAGAGAAAGCCATGGCTTGTAATTTATTGACTTTGAATTTTATTCACATCTTCTTTAAAAATACAGCATGGTAGTTCATACTTATATTCCCAGTATTTGGGAAGCTGAGACAGGAAGAATGAAGGTTCAAGGACAGCCTCAGCAGGTAGTGAGATTCTCATCAACCTAGAAATAAATTGTTTCAATATAAAAATTGGGCTGTGGGTGTAGCTTGAGGTAGAATGCCCCTGAATTCAGTCCCCAGTACCATAGGGGGGGGGGGGAATGATAAAGATGTCAAACATTTGTTTCTACCATAATTAGTTTAATTTTTCAGAAATTAAATTTTGTCTAATAATTATATTCTTATCCTTTATATGTATTAGATTGCCAAACCTCTTGGGTTTGGGGGAAAGATATAAGATGTTGTAATATTTTACTCTTTCCTATTGTATGTCTCTCAAAACACATAAATTGACAGGCATGGTGGCACATACTGTAATCCCAGTGGTTTAGGTAATCCTAAAATAGCAGGTATCTTAGGTAATCCCCTAAGATAGCAGGATGGCAGGTTCAAGGCCATTTTTTAACAACTTAGCAAGGCCTTATTTCAGAATAAAAGAAAAGGGCTGGAGGTATAGCTCAGAGGTAACAAGCCCCTCGTTCAGTCCCAATACCAAAAATTTAACCTTAAGTTAAATTATATCCTTAATTTCATATGAATATAAAAGTGATTTACTTGGGTTTTGAGATCGGTGTTAAAACACATCCAACTTTTTAACAGATAGTCTTTAAATTACTTTTGACCTAGCTTTCACCCAAATCTGTTTTTTTCCCCAAAATTACTAAGCAGTCAACAACCACCTAGCATGACTTGTTTTCATTTATCTATAACCATCACATAAATTATCAGAATGCTAAGTGATTAGGGTAATTTTTACTCTGGTAGGCTTTTTCTGTGCCTGATTGCAATAAATTAGTATATTCATTTCTCTTAAGTACTATTTTATTGCATGCCATAAATGTTCTCAAAAGGAAATGGTCTACCATATAAGAAAGGATGTTTTAAGAGCATTTTTTTTTTTTTTTTTTTTTGTGTGTGTGTGGTACTGGGGGTGGAACCCTGAGGCTTCTACCTCCGGGCTATACTCCCAGACCTATTTTATATTTTATTTGGAAACAGGGTCTCACTCTAAGTTGCTGAGAGCCTCACTAAGTAGCTGAGGCTGGCTTTGAACCTGTGCGATCCTCCTGTCTCAGCCTCCCAAGCGCGGGGATTATAAGCTTGCGCCACCACGCCTGGCTTTTGAGAGCATTTTAAAAAAATATTAAGTTTTTCTGTTCTTTATATTCTTCTCATTCTAAATGAGTATCATAGCAGTTTATTTCACAGTTTTCTGTAATATTTTAATAACAGTCCAGTGTATAGTAAAGTACTAATCTTTGACTTTATTTATTCCTTTTTTGAAAAAGGCTAGAATAGATCCAAATGTTAACTGTACAATTATGGGCGATTTAGCCGGCGTGGTGGCGCACGCCTGTAATCCCCGCGCTTGGGAGGCAGAGACAGGAGGATCGCGCAGGTTCGAAGCCAGCCGCACGCGCTGGCTTAGGAGACCCTGTTTCCAAATAAAAATGTAAAAGTAGGTCTGGGAGTGTAGCCTGGAGGTAGAAGGGCTTCCAGGAACAAAAAAAAAAAAAAAACTATGGGAGATTTATTTTTATGCCTATTTGTTGGTTATTTTCCTATAATAAAATTTATATCTTATAATAAGAAAAAGTTGCTTAGAACACATGCAGAGTATTATCCTCAATTTCCCCATCCTTAGTAATTAATAAGCAGTAAGAACAAAGCCTTAAACAATACTGATGTTCATTCTTGTTTTATTACTTACCAATGAATACTGGTCACTGGAATTAAAAAGAAATTATTTTAGAATGTTATTTATCATTTAAAAGAATTTATTTACAAATTTAAGAAGTTAAAAACTAAAAAGACACTGCCATCAAACTCACTATTTGAGCCCAGGTATGGTGGTGCACACCTGTAATCCCAGTATTTGGGAGGCTGAGACAAGAGGATACCAGGTTCCAGACCAACCTCAGCAACTTAGCAAGACTGTTTCAAAATCAGAAGTAAAGAGCCAGGCGTGGTGGCGCATGCTTGTAATCCCCGCACTTGGGAGGCTGAGACAGGAGGATCACACAGGTTCAAAGCCAGCCTCAGCTACTGAGTGAGGCTGTCAGCAACTTAGTGAGACCCTGTTTCCAAATAAAATATAAAATAGGTCTGGGAGCATAGCCCGGAGGTACAAAGCCTCTGGGTTCCACCCCCAGTACCACAAAAAAAAAAAAAAAAAAAAAATCAGAAGTAAAGTACTGTGGATGTATTTCGGGGTAGAATGCCCCTGGGTTCTATCCCTAGTACCAAAAAAAAAAAGAACCCCACAATTTGAACTTTGAAGCAATCAATCATTTTAATTTTCATTCTGTATTAATTAGTGAAATACATGCATTGCAGCCTGTAAATTAAATATTTTCTACTCCCTGTTAAACACTAATGAATAATTGTCCAATATCCTGAAGCCAAGCATTTTCTTTGAACTGGAATGTGTTCTAGGTTTATAGAACCACAATCTTATAACTGAATTTTCTGGTCATAATCTGTATACTTTCCCAGAAAATATTATGGCCAGACATGGTACCAAACAAAAGGAATTTTGGAATTTTAGGTAAGGGATTTATGGACATGTTTTATACATTGTTAACAGAATGACTTATTTTCTAATGTAATTTGGTTTTTTCCTTTTTTAATTTTTCAGGTCAGCCCTTCATAAACCCAGATGGGAGTCCAGTTGTGTATAATCCTCCTATGACTCAACAGCCAGTTAGAACCCAAGTGCCTGGACCTCCACAGCCACCTCTGCCACCTGCACCACCTCCACAACAAGCAGCTAATCACATGTTCTCACAGGTGCACATATCCACGGTTATATATACTAAGTTTATATGAATTTGCATATTTGGGACTAAATGTACTAATTATAATTGAGATAGCCAAGTAAGTATCTCTTAGAACTTGAATAATCCACCACCAGTGATGTCTCACTCACTTCTCACACACACAAAAAAAAGACAATATAAGGACTTTCAACTAATAAATACTGGAAACATATTGAAATAAGGAAATGCTTTTATTTCATAAACCTAACTGGTAAGTATTTTATCTTTATTTTTCAACAACAAGAAATGGACAAAAAAAGGATTTAAAACAAAACAAAGATTGTACATTGGCCCAGTAAACAAAGTGAGTTATTTTAAGAATCAACAAATCAAGCAGATAGAAACTTGGATGGCTGGACGTGGCGGCGCCCACCTGTAATCTCATTACATAGCAGGTGGAACAAGAGCAGCCTTAGCAATTTAGCAAGACTCTCAGCAACCTAGCATATCTGTTTAAAAAAAAAAAAAAATCAAAGAAGGGCTGGAGGTGTAGCTTGGAAGTAGAATGCCCCTGGGTTTCACCTTAGTACCAAAGGAAAAAGAAGTAGTAAAAACTGAGGTGACTTACCCATTCTGAAAAGTACTTTCCATCTATTCCACCTACCTGGCATGAGAGAGATACAGAGATTCTGTGAGGTAGAATTCCCAGAAGTACTCTTACTAACATTTTGAATTTCTTTAAACATTTACAGTTTACACATACATTTTCACATTCAGTTTTTTCCCCTAAAGATATGTTCTCCATCTTTGAAGAATGTGATTATACCAATATAATTACTCTTTATTGTCATTCCAACTTTTAAAGATTGTATAATAAATATATCAAACATAGTTTATACAGTTAGTTGCACCATTTTTTCTCCTGCAAGACTTTTAAATATTCCACTGGTGAGAATATGCAAGGTTAATTTCTTTTGAAAGAAATAATGGCAGCAGACTTTAACTACAGAAATAACCTTAGTTTTGCTCACAAGAGATGTTGTTTGTATTATAGGGATGAGAAACATAAGCAGTTTAATTATGTTATCAAATAATTAAAAGTCATCAAAATAATTGACCTTTACCAACTGAGACTCCTGGACAAGGCAGCTGTTCTGGGTTCTTTTTGTTTATTTGTTTGTTTGTTTTGCGGTACTGAAGATAGAACCCAGAGGCATTCTACCTCTGAACTACACCCCCAGCACTATTTTTTATTCTTTATTTTGAAACAGGGTCTCACTGAGTTGCAGGATTTTTTGTTTTTTTTATTTTTCAGGTAGTACTTAAAGACTTCAGATACTTCTAAGATTGTACAGAGAGTTTGTATATGTAGAAGAGAATGCCTAAAACTCTTCCAGAGACTTCCATAGCTGTTTTCCAAATCCATTTAGTTGTGTATTCAGACTACATAAACCTCCTTTTCTGACCTTCTCTGCCTTGGCTTTATTAAGCTTGATTCCAGAGTTTCCTTTTTGTTTTACTTAGATGTAATTGTCTTTGGAACCTATGTATTTCACCAACTCTTTGGAGGGCCAACTTTGATTTATATCATTTTTATTTAATTTCATGGAAATAGTCCAGCAGCTTCAAATTATTATAAGGATTTATCTGAGGTTATGTACTTCACATTATTATCTTTGATAACTTTATCTGATAATTATAAAGACTTAATCTGATAACAATTATAAAGACATAATCCTAAATGATGGTCTAGGTAGAGTAGTTTAGAAACATGTGCCTTAATGAGCAATAATTTGAAGTCTTAAGGCATGCATCAAAATTTATAGTTGAAGCCGGGCGTGGTGGCGCATGCTTGTAATCCCAGCATTCGGGCTTAGATGGGAGGATTGCAGTTCGCGGACAACCTCAGCTATTTCGTAAGGCATTCTACCTCAGAGCTACACCCCCAGCCCTATTTTTTATTCTTTATTTTGGAACAGGGTCTCACTGAGTTGCAAAGGGCCTCCCTAAGTAGCTGAGGCTGTCCGTGAAGTGTGATCCTCCTGTCTCAGCCTCCCAAATGCTGGGATTACAAGTGTGCTCCACCACACCTGGGTAGTTGAGAGGTTTTATGAGAAACCAGAGGCTACTATACAGATTGTTCAGCCTTTCTTTTTTCTTTGTGGTTTTACGTTAATACTAGATTTTATCTCTGGATTCTTAGTCGATCTAACTCTTTCGATTTTTTTTTTAAACCCCATGTTGATTTGGTGCTAAAAGGGCAAACTCATTATAATAATTCTTAGTTGTCCCAAGAATTTCTTCTTATTTAGAGTATTTTCTTAGTGTTATTCCATTAGTTTGTCTTGTATTTTTACATTATTTTCTTCAAATAATTGTCTGAATATTCTCCACAGCAATATTGACTAATATACCTTTTAAACAAATAAAGGTTTTCCTCAGATAAGATTACCTAGGTTCATCATCTGCTTATTTATCTGCTTTTCTTTTTTGTTTTGTTTTGTTTTTGTGGTACTGGGAGTAGAACCCAGGGGCTTTTCTACTTCCAGGGTATACTCCCAGACCTATTTTATACTTTATTTGGAAACAGAGTCTCACTAAGTTGGTGAGAGCCCACTCAGTAGTTGAGCCTGGCTTTGAACCTGTGCGATCCTCAGGTCTCAGCCTCCCAAGTGCTGGGATTATAAGCATGCACCACCATGCACGGCTTGTTTTGTTTTATATGGAATATTAAACTCAGAGGCATTTTACCTCCAAGCTACACCCCCAGCCCTATTTTTTAACTTTTCAGCTTGAAACAGGATCTCACTAAGTTGCTAAAATGTCTCAGTAAGTTTCTGGGAATGATGTTAAACTTGTGATCCTCCTGTCTCAGCTTCTCAACTACTGGGATTACAGGTGTGTACCACCACACCTGGCTGTTTATCTTATTTTCTACAGGTTATTTCTTAGTCTAAATGCCATCCATAAAATATATCACAATAGTATTTAAGCCAATATGCATAATACCCCTTTTGTGATCAAATATATAAATGGAAGATTGGAAGATTAAATCAGATATTAATGTTAGCTTATAGATAGCCAGGTATAGTCCTAATAGAAATTGAGCCTAGGGGCATTCTACTTCTGATCTACATCCTCAGCTCTATTTTTTCTTCTTTATTTTGAAACAGGATCTCACTGAGTTGCAAAGGACCTCACTAAGTAGTAGCTGAGGCTGTCTGTGAACTGTGATCCTCCTATCCCAGCCTCCCAAATGCTGGGATTACAAGTGTGCGCCACCATGCCCAATTTAGAGCACTTATTTTTGAATGCCTCCAAGAAACATATAAAAATGTTTCTTGGAACCCATGAGTATTTCATTAGTGGATAGAGATTTCTAGGAAATAGTTTCTCAGCTCCTAACATATACTTTCCTATTAAGATATGTTTAGTTACAAGTATTTATCTTCCTTATATAAATAGAGAGATGAGTATGTGTCTGCTCATATGTCTACATGTATGTATATACTATCCCTGAGGTTATTATTTTAAATGGTAATTATGATACATTTTTCTTACAAATTTGCTAAAATTTAGAAACTTTGGTTCTAAAATAGTATTTAATAGTGCTTTTTCAAATAGGGTAATTGATATATACCTATATTATATAAATTATTGCTGTCTGATAATAAGAATTAAGTTTTTGCCAGGCGTGGTAGTGCATGCTTGTAATCTCAGAATTTGGGAGGCTGAGACCGGAGGATCGTGGTTCACAGACAACCTCAGCTACTACTTAGTGAGGCCCTCTGCTACTTAGTGAGACCCTGTTAATAAAAAATAAAAAATAGGGCAGTGGGTGTAGCTCAGAGGTCGAATGCCCCGGGTTCCATCCCCAGACCCACTCATTTATAATTTAGTATTACATAGCTAAATAAGGCAACCCCTTTATGAAAACCAAGGAATCAGTATAAGCAGTTTTTCTTCTACTGACTTAACCAGGGAGATCATAGGATTTGAAATAGCTAAATTAACCAGGCATGTTGGCACATGCTTATAATACCTGTTTCAAAATAAAGAATAAAAAAATCTGAGCATTGAGGATGTTCTTACTGAATTTGTACAGTATGATTTTTCTAGAACAAATATTTTATAAAAGGAAAAAATAAGAATAAAATAAGGTTGGGGTTGTAGCTCAGAGGTAGAATGACACTGGGTTCAATCCCCAGTACCACAAAAAAGAAAAATTAAAGACCTAAAATAATGAAATGGCTAAATTACCTGTTTTCATTACTCTGTAGTAAAGAAGTATTTTTATCACAAAGAATTGTCTTTCTAATTTTGAAGTCAATTAAGGCATAAGTTGTGTTCTCAAAAGTTTTACTGTGTAGAGTTTCTTCATTTGGTATTGTTTTTGTTTCTTCTATTTTAAATGGACATTATGAATGTTGCTAAAACTATTGCCCCAAAAGTATAAATTTCCATTTTATGCTAGTCTTTAACATTTTATTCTGCCATTAACATTGTTTGCAAACCTGTTATCCTTTAGCCTGTTCGTCCTCTGCAGTCTTCTTCTCAGCCTGTTCAGTGCTCTACAGCCCCTTACCCATCCCCGCTCCTGCCAGTCTCACCCACCCAGCAATACTCCGTGGTACTATATTTCTATTGGCCTCCTGTGTTGTTTCTGTGGTTGAATGTGTGGATGGATGCTCAATAATGTAACCAATGTAATTGATCTTTTGTGATTTTCTAAACATCAGGGGTACATACGTACTAGAAAAAGTATTTTCTGGTCCATAATGGTAATAACTAATTCTCTTCCATGAAATAGTGGTTGTATTAGCTTGGTGTAGCAATCATTTAGATCCTAATCTTTTCCTTCTTTTTCATAATGAGATCATTTTCAGGCTAACTATTCTAGTCCTTAGATTTTTAGCTACTTTTATTATTGAAGTTAGTGTAGGATCTGTGCAGCTTTCATTAAAGTTCAGACTTTTCTGTCCTGTGCTCAGTACCCAGTAGACTGAGTGCCAGTCATTAGGATGAGTTGTAGCTTACAGTTACAGAGAATATTTCCAATGAAGAACTCTAGATACTTAAAATATAAAGTAATGGTACATCTTTTAGTCCAAATTATATCTCTAAGATCTCAGATTCACACTACCACATATTAACTGCATGATAACCTGAAACAATAGTATAAAGTACCTTCTCTAAAATATCTAGCATGAAGTAGGTGCTAAATAGTTACCTTCTCTTAAAATGAATTTCCTAACACCCTATGTACTCTTCTCAGTGATACTGCTATCTTTAAGATTATGTGGTTATTTTGTTTGAAACTGCATTCCAAGCCAGATTACAAACTATATCTGAAAATCATTTCCAACACTTTTTGGAAACATTTTGTTTTATTGGGGGTATTTGTGTTTTGAGTGTAGCAACATTATTTACCAGCCTTAACTTTCAATGATTTTCAAAACTCACTTCCAGTTTTAGAAAAAGAAGGAAAAAAAAACTATGTTGCCAGCATTAAGGTTGAAATATCCAGAAAATAATAGGAACAAGCCTCAAAAATGTTCTGGAAACTTTCATTGGAATAAGGAAATTACTCTTTCAAAGTGACTTTGAAAGTGGTGTATAGTTATTTTTGTAGGAATATGTTAACCATATTACTTTGTGATTACAGCTAGCTTTTTCCTTTTGGAGCCCTTCACTGAATTTGTCTGGTAGTGCTAGAGTATGTCAGAGTTACTATTTGGGAAAATTAAACCATACATATTGTCATTCCTTAAGTTCAGGTTCCCCTATTTCAGTCTTTTCTTCTCCATAACCTTAATTTATTTGCACAAATAAGCAGACTAGATAGAAACTGTAGATATATCAACTTTGATCTAGCAACTCATTTGCCACAATTTTCTAAATCAATGTTGACCTTGTAATGAAAGATGATATATTTTGCCAATCTGTGGCAACCTGGGACCCGAGGAATTTCATTTTAAAGCTCATACTATAGTTTTAGTGTTATTTTTCTAAATAAGTAAGAGCTCCTTATGTTGCCGAGTCAGAGAAACATTTGTCAGATGGCACATAAATCATAACCCCTGTCTTGGCCTGGTGCCATTGGTTGCTCACCAGAGAGAAAAGCAGCAGGAAACTGTCCTTTGGATTACATTTATCTAACATCTAACTTAAGTAACAGACTGAGAAACACTAGGAAAGAATAGAACATATGGCCAAATTATTTTTGAGAGGTTAGAGAAAAGGACTGGGCCAAATGCATAGAACCTGAATCCTGCCTTTAAGGAAAGAGGAAATAGTTTAAAGAGTAGTTACCATTTTACTCATTACCTTGTCTTTTCTAATTCTAATTCTAATAATTTTCTAATAATGCTAATTAATATAACAATGTTCAGTTTCACTTCTACATCCTAATGGACATTAAATCTTCATTTAGTCTTTTCATTTTTTTCCCTAATATTTTCTGCATGCTATCATTTCTATTATTTGTTTTATACATAATGTGTAAGAACATTTGTAATATTGCTCCCTTACTTCCTTAGAGTTCTCATATTCTTGAAGCTGCTCTTGTATTAACATTGTATCTGACATTTGACATCCATATTATATACTATTGCAACACAATTAAAAATAAGATAAAGTACTTTTTATTGATAGGTTTGGCCTATGTATACAAAGCTTACTGATTGTTACTTTTCCTTTTTTAGCAGGATAACCTTGGTTCTCAGTTTAGTCACATGAGTCTTGCCCGCCAGACATCTGCAGATGGTTCTGACCCTCACGCCACCATGTTCCAGTCCACTGTTGTTCTTCAGTCTCCACAACAGTCTGGTTATATTATGACAGCAGCACCTGCACCACATCCTCCACCTCCTCCACCACCACCTCCTCCTCCTCCTCCCCTACCATCTGGCCAGCCTGTTCCTACTGCCTGCTTTTCTGCCTCTGGTCATTCTGTCAGCCAGCCTGTGCTCCAGCAGCAGGGATATATACAGCAGCCCTCACCACAGGTGAGGACTTCTCATCTTTTCTCCCTCCTGGGAACCTCTCATTTAACATCAGATTCAACTTTAACGTCCTGATATATAAAATACCCTGGAGCTGGGCATGGTGGTGCATGCTTGTAATCCCCACGCTTGGGAGGCGGAGACAGGAGGATTGTGCAGGTTCGAAGCCAGCCACACTGGATTAAGAGACCCTGTTTCAAAAAATAAAAAAGTATAAAATAGGTCTGGGAGTGTAGCCCAGAGGTGGAAGGGCTTCCAGGAACCCCAGTACCACCAAAAAAAAAAACCTGGAAAGACTTTCTGACATGTATAGACATACTTATATTCCTCTTATTCTGGAGAGTTTTTTTTACCATGTGATAAAAAGGTAAATGCTTCAGTTGGATGGTTAAACTGTGTCACCTTGGAGTTTCCTTCTGACTCTTCAAAGGTGTATATGAAGCTGGGCATGGTGGCGCATGCATGTAATCCCAGCATTTGGGAAACTGAGACCGGAGGATCATGGTTCATGGACAGCCTCAGCTACTTAGTGAGGCCCTCCGCAACTCAATGAGACCCTGTTTCAAAATAAAGAATAGCACCGGATTACTCTTGTAATCCCCAGGCTTGGGAGGCAGAGATAGGAGATCTCACTGGTTCTTAAGAGAATCTGTTTCCAAATAAAAATATAAAATAGGTCTGGGAGTGTAGCCCAGAGGTAGAAAGGTTTCCAGGAACCCCAGTACGACCAAAAAATAAAGAAAGAAAGAATAAAAAAATAAAAAATTGGGAAAGAGGTGTAGCTCAGAGGTCAAATGCCTCTGGGTTCCATCCCCAAACTCGCCAAAAAAAAAAAAGGTGTATATGTAGGTGCGTGTGTTTTAATTGGCCTAAGTAAAGCACAATAAGTGAAGGGAACTGATTTTTTTTCTTCTATACTGTGGATAGAACTCAGGGCCATTCAACCTCTGAGCTACACCCCCAGCCCTATTTTTTATTCTTTGAGACAGGATCTCACTAAGCTGAGAAGGGCCTCACTAGGTAGCTGAGGTTGTCAGCAAACCTATGATCCTCCTGTCTCAGCCTCCCAAGTACTGGAATTACAAGCATGCACTACCATACCGGCTGAGTGAGTGAGTGAGTGAGTGAGTGTGTGTGTGTGTGTGTGTGTGTGTGTGTGTGTGTGTCTCAGCAAATTAGTGAGACCCTGTTTCCAAATGAAGAAAAAAAATCTGTAGATATTATAAACCACTAGTTGTATAATTTTTTTCTTTAAAATGTGTGTTTTGCTGGGCATGGTGGCGCACGCTTGTAATCCCCGCGCTTGGGAGGCAAAGACAAGCCAGCCACGCTTAAGAGACCCTGTTTCTGATTTTAAAATATAAAAATAGGTCTGGGAGTGTAACCCGGAGGTAGAAGGGTTTCCAGGAACCCCAGTACCACCAATAAATAAATAAATAAATAAATAAATAGTGCTTTTTGCTTGTTTGTTGCTGGCCTGGGGATGGAACCCAAGGGCATTCAACTGCCGAGCTACACCCCCTGCCCTAATTTTTATTCTTTATTTTGAAACAGGGTCTCACTAAGTTGCAGAGGGCCTCACTAAGTAGCTGCGGCTGGCTGAGAACCACAATCCTCCAGTCTCAGCCTCCCAAATACTGGGATTACAAGGGTTCATCACCACACCCAGCTAAAAAGTGATTTTTTTTTCAATAAAGAAGAATAAAGCATAATAATGAGTAAGATTTAAATTCAGTATTTACCAGTTACTTGGTGATACTTCTACGGAAAATGAAGATATTCCTTATGTACTGCATCTATTCCAGTGTTTCCTGGAATGGAAAACTATAATAAACTTGGAGGCTTATCAGTTTATTAACCAGTGCAGGAGTTTTACACCACTCCTGGCCTAACTTACTGCATACTTCAACATCACTGGATTAATTTTCTATTCTTTCTTCAACCGAGCTCAGACTAAGAGAAATTGACAACTGGTATTAATAGCTCTGTAAGGAAAAATAAGTTCATGTTCTTAGCATTTTAATTTTCCTTAGAAATATAATGAACAATGAAGAATAGAACCAATGGAACAATATATTAATATGAGAATAGATAAACTGGTTTGTTTATACAGTGAGTGTTTAGCAGTTAAATGAGCAAACAGTACATTTTTCAACAAAGGTAAGTTTTAAAAACAATGTTAGCTGGGCATGGTGTAATCCCAGTACTTAGGAGGCTGAGACAGGAGGTTCACAAGTTTGAGGACAGCCTCAGCAAATAATGAGACTTTTATCAATCTAGCCGAGACCCTGTTTTCAAATAAGAAATGAGAACAGCCAGCCTCAGCAACTTAGTGAGATCCTGCTTCAAAATCAAAAAATTGGAAGCCAGGTGTGGTTGCACACATTTGTAATCCCAGCATTTGGAAAGCTGAGACAGGAGGATCGTGCATGTTTGAAGCCAGCCTCAGTTACTTAGTGAGGCCCTTTGCAACTTAGTGAGATCTTGTTTCAAAATAAAGAATAAGCTGGGTATAGTGGCGCACACTTGTAATCCCCATGATTGGGAGGCGGAGACAGGAGGATCACGCAGGTTCAAAGCCAGCTGTGCTGGCTTAAGAGACCCTGTTTCCAAATAAAAAAGTATAAGAATAGGTCTGGGAGTGTAGCCCGGAGCTAGAAGGGTTTCAGGAACCCCAGTACCACCAAAATAAAAAATAAAGAATAAAGAATGATAAATAGGGCTGGAGGTGTTGCTTAGAGGTATAATACCCCTGGATTTTATCCCCAGTACTGAAAAAAATAAAATTAAGAAAGAAGGAAGGAAGGAAGGAAGGAAGGAAGGAAGGAAGGAAGGAAGGAAGGAAGGAAGGAAAAAGAAAAAAAAAAGATCAGGCTGGGGATTATAGCTTGGAAGTAGAAATGTCCCTGAGTTCAGTCCCCAGTACCAACAACAACAAAAAATCAGGTTGGGGTTATAACTCAAAGGTAGAATGCCTGTGTTTAGTCCCTAGTACCACAAAAAATAAGTAAAGTAATAAATATTAAAATGATATTTGTTGCAAAATAAGTTTCTCAAATCTACATAGAGTAATACGCCATAAACATAATTTTTTTATACTAGAGATTAAACCCTGGAATATTCTGCCTCCAAGATACATACTCAACCCTTTTTATTTTTTATCTTGTAACAGGGTCTTGCTAAGTTGCTGAGGGTCTTGTTCAATTGCTGAAGTTGACCTTAAACCTGTGATCCAGACGGGCATGGTGGCACACACTTGTAATCCCAGCATTCAGGAGGCTGAGACCAGAGGATCGCGGTTTCGAGGACAGCCTCAGCTACTTAATGAGTCCCTCTGCAACTTAATGAGACTCTGTTTCAAAATAAATAATACAAAATAGGGCAGGGGGTATAGCTCAGAGGTAGAATGCCCCTGGGTTCTTCCTCAGTACCGCAAAATAAATAAATAAATAAAATTTTAAAAAGTAAACCTGTGATCCTTCTGTCTAGAGCAAGTACTGGGATTACAGTCATGTGCCGTCATACCCAGCTAAATGTTTTTGGGCGGTTTTTTTTGTTTGTTTGTTTTTTTCTTGCAATACAGGGGATTAAACCCAGGGGCATTCTACCTCTGAGCCACACTCCCAGCCCTATTTTTTATTCTTTATTTTGAAACAGGGTCTCAGTAAATTGCAAAATGTCTCATTAAGTAGCTGAGGCTGACCACAAACCTGCGATCCTCCTATCTCAGCCTCTCAAGTATTGGAATTACAAGTATGGGCCACCACACCCAGCTTAAATGTTCATTTTTAAAATACTCAGCAATAAAATTTAAAAATAATTGTAGGAATGAAATACATCAACTACAGGATAATGCCTTTTTTTTTTTTTTTTTTTTTTTTTTTTTTTTTTTTTTTTTTTTTTTTTTTTGGTGGTGGTGGTACTGGGGGTAGAACCCAGAGGCTTTCTACATCCAGGCTATACTCCCAGACCCATTTTATATTTTATTTGGAAACAGGGTCTCACTAAGTTGCTGAGAGCCTACATACTTGAGGCTGGCTTCAAACCTCTGCGATCCTCCTATCTCAGCCTCCCAAGTGCTGGGATTACAAGCATGTACCACCACGCCCGGCAGGGTAATGGCTTTTCTATGAAAGGTAAAACAGAGGAACTGGACTTACCTTGTAGCTATTTCCATAGTGTTTGGCTTTGTAAGACAGGGAAAAATCTGAAACAAGCATTGTGAAAAATTAAAATCTAAGTATGATTGATCAGCATATTTGTGGGTGTCTTTTTAAAGCATATTATATGTTTGAATTTTTAACGTTCATTTGAACATTAAAACAGGTTTTAGATGGTTGGTACTAGAAAGTTATTATTTATTGCATTTGTCTCTCACAGGACAAAAAATATATATAATTTGTACATAAATTAATTTTTGTCTTCAACGCTTATGATATTAGATGCCAGCCTGTTACTGTGCTCCCGGCCATTATCACTCCAGTCAGCCTCAGTACCGCCCTGTCCCTTCCGTCCATTACAGTTCACATCTGAACCAGCCACTGCCACAGCCTGCGCAGCAGACAGGTGAGTCACATTTCTTATGTCATAAATTCTTAGCTGTAGGCATTGCTTTTCTTGTCTTATTTCAGTCTTAATATTAAGATACAGCCACACTCAAGGATTTCAAATATGTGCATATATGTGAATATGAAAGCCAGTGTGATTAAAAGAGTGGACATATCTAAGAATCCTCTATAAAATACACTGTCAGGGAAAGGAGCCACAATGGGAAGCTGCTAGCAAGCCGGGAGTGTGGTGAGCAGCTGCCCAGTCCTCACTGCCATGGGAGGGGAGCCCCTCTTTGCAACCTAACAGTCAACCTCTGTAACCTCTGGTGACAGCAGATTGAAGCAAGGCAAGATGACTTCTAAATGACTGACTAAAAGTAAAAGGTGAACAAGTTATATTTTATTGAGAACTCTAGCTGAGAGATATTTAATTTCTTAGTCCCAGAGGAATGCTTTTAAAAGAAATACTGTTCTTACACATATTTTCTGTTTTGTTTTCATTTTGTTGATTGTGGAGTGAAAAGAAACCAAATCCAACCCAATATTTGACATATGAAATATATTAAAACTCAGAATTCTTTTTTTTCTTTTCAAATTTTCTTCAAGAATTCAGTGAAAACTGTTTCTTCAGCGTAAAAAAACTATCTTTCTAACTGTAATGAACTCATTTCTCTATGCTTCCTAGATGTGTACTTCTCTCCCAGGTGTTTAATAAAGCATTTATTTATCCAGGCTTTTTTTCATAATACTAGGAATTGAAATAGAACTTAGTGTATCAGTTTCTTTAGAGCATTTCTAGCTGCTTGTCACTTTTGGAGGCTCTGCATGCAAATGTGACTCACAGAGGCACCAGCACCTCCACCAAGGCATTTGCTGCTCTTGGTACTCTGTAATATTCAGGGACCCCTCTGCCTGGCCATCTGAGAAGTGCTCTTGCTTCTCCTTGCTGGTGCAGACAGCAGTGATCACTGTGACTCTGACTTCTTTACCAGATAAGAGTTAGCCTGGCCTGCAGGAGGTTTCCATCAGTATTGTTTGCCCTGGTAGTTGTTTTGTATGTGGTGTGCAGATTGTTTCCTTTTCTGTGTTACTAGTCCTGCATTGTTTGTGTGACAGGTGTTCTTCTAAAGGATGTTGAGTACAAACATAGGCCATATTAGCCAAGTCAGAATTTGTTCTCTGTCTCAAATATGAATCCTTTTAGTTCCAGGTTTTCCTGAAGTTTAATAATATAGTCCATGTCAAATAATATAAACTGGTCCATAGTTTTAATTTCAAAACATCAAAAGTTGGGTTGTTTCTGTTACTGGGAATTGAACACAGGAGGAGAATTCTACCACTGAGCTTATATCCATTGCCCATTTTATTTTTTATTTGCAATAGGATCTCACTTAGATTGCTAAGACTGGCCTTGAACTGAATAATCCTCCTGTCACAACTTCCCAATTATAGGTGTGCCACCATGCCTAGCACAAAACTAATTTTTTATATATGGGACCATTGGTTGTAACTGCCCGTTAGCTTTATATATACATTGTTCTTTTATTCTAATAAAATTATTTTCAAGCTTTTCTTGGCTTCAAAGATTGGCTTATCTTTTATATTATTTATCTGATTTTTTTCTAAAAATATAACAGATTACAACTGATGTCATGATAATGGAAAAAAGAAATTTTCCCTTATGCCACTCATTTAGGTACCTTTTCTGTGACTAACTTAGTGCATTAGTATACATTGTGTGTGTGTGTGTGTGTGTGTGTGTGTGTGTGTGTGTGTGTGTGTGTGTGATACTAGGGTTGAAACCCATTGCCTTCTTACCTCTGGGCTGTACCCCAGCCTTATATTATTTTTTATTTGGAAACAGGATCTCACAAAGTTGCTGAGGCTATCCTTGAACCTGCTATTTTTCTGTCTCAGCCTCCAAAATACTGGAATTACAAGCATGCACCACCCTTTTTTTTTTTTTTTTTTTTTCAGTACTGGAAATAGAACCCAGGGGCATTCTACCTCTGAATAACACCCCTAACCCTATTTTATTCTTTTATTCTTTATTTTGAAACAGGGTCTCACTGAGTTGCCAAGGGTCACATTAAGTAGCTGAGGCTGTCCGCAAACCACAATCCTCCTGTCTCAGCCTCCCAAATTCTGGGATCACAAGCATGCGCCACCATGCCCAGCTAAGCAAAGATTTTTTGTTTTATATTTGTGTGAGATTTTTTCATTTTTTTCTTTTCCATGGCAAAATCTTTATTTCTTTCCTTAATCAAACTGACTATGAAATAAGAACTTTTAGCCAGGCGTGATGGTGCACACTTGTAATCCCCACTCTTGGGAGGCTGAGACAGGAGGATCACACAGGTTCAAAGCCAGCCTCAGCAACTTAGTGAGACCCTGTTTTCAAATTAATAAAATAGGACTGGGAATTTCTACCTGGAGGTAGAAAGCTCCTGGGTTCCACCACTAGTACCACAAGAAAGAAAAAGAAATAAGAACTTTTAATCACAGGTTGGAACTTATAAGCTAATACAATTGCATCTCTGCAAAAAATATTCCCACTTTTTTTGTTTTGGTTGGTTGGTTTGAGGGGGTATTGTTTGTTTTTTTATACTAGGGACTGAACACCAAGGGCATTATTCTACCTCTGAGCTATAACTCCAGCCCTTTTTATTTTGTAACAGGATCTCTCTAAATTACTCAGACTAGCCTCAAACCTGTTATCCTCCTACTCACCCTGTACTGAGATTACAGGTGTGCACTACCTTGACTGGTTAAAATATTCCAACTTAATGGAAAGTAATTTAAAATGCCTAGACAAGGGCTAATATATCTGGGTAGTAGTCAGATGTTTATTGTGATATTTTTAACTGTGGAGTTTTCCCTAATGAGAATTAATAATGTGAGGGAAGAAAACAAGTGAGTCTGACTATATCTGGATAATGCAGGTACAGAAAAGAGATTCTTGTCTTTGAATAGTTTTTAACTCCTCACACTTATTACTCAGTCATAATATAAAACTAGAGCTTGTCCTTTCAGTTATTTTATGCAGTATCTGCTTAACTTACAGCTTAAGTTAGTCTTGTCACATTTAGTTTGAAGGAAAAAAGAGAAATATTCAAAACATTTTTTTGTTTTGTTTTGTTTTTTGTGGTACTGGGGATGGAACCCAGGGTCATTCTACCTCCAAGCTACACCCCTAGCCCTATTTTTTATTCCTTATTTTTAAACAAGGTCTCAATAAGTTTTAGAGGGCCTCACTAAGTAACTGAGGCTGGCCATGAACCTGGATCCTTCTGTTTCAGCTTCCCGAATGCTGGGGTTACAAGTGTGCGCAACCAGGCCCAGCTTTAAAACATTTTTATCTAAAAGAAAAAGTCATTGTTATGCTAATAAGCATAATAGAAAAATTCCCTGTAAAGAAAAGTTCAGCAGTTCCAGTATGAGCTATTGTGTTAGTAATTATGTAAACCTTTAGTAGGAATTAGTAGGAATGTGAAATAATTAAAAATGATAGAATCTAAAGAATTTTTTATAATTAACAGATATGTTTTATGTCAAAGCTTACAGAAAAGTTGTCTATTTATACTTGTTTGATTCCTAATAAAAAGCAAAATGATGCACTGAGGAATAAGGCAGTTTTGTTTTGTTTTTTTAAGTGCAATTTCTGAGTAATTTATGTTTCATACGTAAACATAATACTTTCTGTGGTTCACTTTTGGAATTTTTTCATATATTTTCTTACATTCCATCATCCCAATCTGATTAAATGAGAAATTTACCACACCCCTCCCATTTTTGTTTTTTTTCCCAAATAGACTTACATACCCCACAAAACATCAAGAAACTTTCTTTGGCTACATAAAAAGGTGAAACTAGTGAAAACATTGGTAGGTTTGGAACAAATTTTCTTCAATGTGACATAAATATTTTAATGTTCAAATATGAGTTTAAAGAATATATGCCTTAAAGTAACAATTCTGGCTGAGTCACTTATTTCTTTTACATCAGGTAGGGTATGCACTAGAAAAAGAAAATCAAGATTTTTCTGTTATTTTTCTTTTTGGGGTAAGGAGGAGGCTGGGAAAATTTCTTAAGGATAATATACTTTGATCTTCCATGTGTGTGCCAGTAAGCCACAGTTGTATTAATTTCATTGACAATGAAGGAACCAAATTGAAACAGTATCAGCATTATTGTTGGGAAATTAATGCAGTAGTCTTCTGTTAGAAATATAAAACTATTAGCCAGGCATGATGATGGTGAATGCTTATAATCCCAATACTTGGGAGACTGAGATAGATGGATCACAGGTTCATGGCCATCCTCAGCAACTTAGGTCCTCCGCAACTTAGACTCTGTTTCAAAATAAAGAATAAAAAAAAATAGGACAGGGGCTATATCATAGAATGCCCCTGGTTTCCCTCCCCAGTACCACAAAAACTGTGTGTGTGTTTTAAAAATAGGGCTGTAGCTGAAGAGGAGGAATGTCCCTGGGTTCAAGCCTCAGTGCCTCAAAAATAAAATAAAAAAATAAAGCTACTGACTATGATCATTCAAAATAAGATTAATTCATCCCCTATTTACAGAAACACAAATTCTGGCTACATAAAGCTTTCTAAAATATGCATTGTATAATATGAAGGAAAACAAACCATAAGTCAGAATCCTGATGGCCCTTAGTCATTTTTGACTGGAATTAGTCCTGTCACTTAGTCTCTGAGTTTCCGTATACTCACTTGCAAAGTAAGATAAGTGTGTTATAATGTGTTTTGAAACCTCCATATACTCTAAAGTTTCATGATTTTGTGTGTCTGTGAGTCATTTCTGGTTCAGAGATTAAAAAACTCAATTTGCAGTAGCTTAGCAACTTACTACAAATAACTATAGTCTTTCTAGCAATTATTTCAGAAGAGCTTTTACTTGCCAGTTTCAATAGTAGTATTATCTTAACCCTTTATCATAAAATGTACACTTTGAATACTATAAGGTATTCTGCATATAAGGAGTTTGATTTAAAAAAACAATCTTTTCCTACATGTAGGAATTATAGTAAAGATTTTTAGGTATATAAAGCCCTGGGTCTTTCATAGGTAGCTGCTTTCATTCTTATGACTCCTGAAAAGTTTGTAGCTTCACCATACATGTTTAATATTTGGCAATAATTGGCCTTGTTCCTGAGCTGTTGGATTCGGGGCCGTAGCACTGTCTGAGAGGTGTACATTTCTCACAGTGAACCGGTCTCTTTTTCAGCTGCTTCCTGGCTTCTTTTTACTCAGGTTTCCACTACTTTTTCCCTTTTTTTTTTTTTTTTCTTCTTCTTCTTAATGCTATATTAAGGTATTAACATTTGTTTATATTTTCCATTCATTGTAATTGCCTTTTAATTATGCATCATACTTGGAAATAAGCATTTGAAATTAAGTGAAAACCTTGACTTAATATAGTTTACCTTTTAAAAATTTATAAAAGCTATTGCTTTAATTTCTTTTCCAAAGCAGATTTGGATAGCAGATTCTGTTTGATTTGGAGCTTATATCAAAAGTTTAATGTCTTAAGCATGTCAAGTCATTAACAAAAGTCAAATATGTCTTTTTCTCTATTGCTACACAACTTTTTAGGGACATTATTATTCATTAATGCATACCATCAGATGGACCTAAAATACCTAAATGCATTTGAAGCTTCTTAGGTCCTACCAAGGATGTAATTCAGTTTTTTCCTAAATTCTGAAATTATTGCATGCCTGTGAGAAACAAAATAATTTTGTGAAATTAAATATATTTTTAGTTTTGTAACCAGTTAATAAATTTAAAGAATATCAAAGAATTATATCTTCAGTTTTATCTTTCCACATTAATTCACAACCATATGACTCCAAATTGATTAGTGTTTGTTATCAGAAAACTATGGTAGGATCCTGATATACCACACTATAAAAGGAACAAGGTAAATAGCCTGTAAGATCTGGACATAGTGGCACTCTTATAATTCCAATACTTGGGAGGCTGAGACAGGAGAATTGCAGGTTTGCGGCCAGCCTCAGCAACTTAGTGAGGCTATCAGCAGCTTAGAGAGACCTTGTTTCCAAATAATAAAATAGGTCTGGGGGTATAACCCAGAGGTAAAAGGCCCCAGGGTTCTATCCCCAGTACCACACACACACACATACACACACACACACACACACACACACACACACACACACACACATATCTGTAAGATATGCAGAACACTGGCAGCATTGCAGGGCACAAATTCAAAAGTAACTAGGATGGAAGAATCGGGCAAAAAAGAAACCTCACTATTGGATGAGCAGAGGAATAAGCATATCTATGAGGGATTCAGCTATGTTAAAGGGAAACTATAGGAACAAGGTCCAAGTTTCTCTATTGACATCTTTAGACATAAGTGATAGAGGTTTTGTATTAGTTTTACTAGGTGGTACCCCCAGCTATCCCTGGGTTTTTTTGTTTGTTTGTTTTTATTATTCTGTGAGCATTTCTTAGTATTGTAACCAGCACAGATTCAGACATTGTGTTATACCTACAATCCACCTATTTCCCTTTTCACTTTTCCAATAATCTGCCGCCACTGAAATCTGGAGCCAAATATATCTGGTAAGTACTCACAGATTTCCTTGAGTTGTATGGACTCTTCAATACAATAGGCATTTAAATGACTGAGAGCTATAACCTCTATGTGGTTGTTTTTATTGAAATTGGGGCTTGTTTGAGGCTTTTTGTTCATTTGCTTTTTTGTCTTCATGTGTACTTTTAGGCACAAGAATAGGAGAGCGTAGGAGAAAGGATAGTGAAGGTGTGATGACACTTAAACTTCCTTCCAAATGCACGTGAGGAACTAGCCTTAATTGAACTCTCCTGTCCACCAAAATAATTCCACAAATAGAATGACCAGGATATAAGCTTGAGATTTTGATGATTTGGAAACAGCTCTTCCAAGTTGCTTTACAAAGGCTTAGTCACAAAAACACTTAAAGACCAACTATCTTCACAGTTCTTCTATACAAATTCAGTCTTGGAAATTTTTAATTATTAAGGGAACTAACCTTAGATTTATGGATATTCTGACTAGGCAATTTTATAATTATTTATATTATCTTTCTGATTATGCCTCATCTGTCATTAAGAAGGCTTTCCTTTAAGCTAGGTGTGGTGGCGCACACTTGTAATCCCAATACTTGAAGGCTGAGACAAGAATATCTCAGTTTGCGGGCAGCCCCAGCTACTTAGTGAGGCCTTCCTTAATTTAGTGAGACCCTGTTTCAAAAAAAAGAATAAAAAAAAATAGGGCTATGTGTGTAGCTTGGAAATAGAATGCCCCTGGGTTCTATCCCCAATACCACCAAAAAAAAAGGCTTTTCAGCTGGGTGTGATGGCACACGCTTATAACCCCAGTGCTTGGGAGGCTGAGACTGGAGGATCCAGGTTCCGGATAGCCTCAACTACATAGCAAGACCCTTCGCAACTTAGACCGTTTCATAATAAAGAATAGAAAACTGAGCTGGGGGTGTAGCTCAGAGGTAGAATGCCCCTGGGTTCAATCCCCAGCACCACTGGGGGGAAAAAAGATTTCCTTTATCACGAATGTTAGCTCAGGTTACCTATATAAAGTAAAACTAGCCTGCAAAAGTCTATGCAGTACTTTTCTGCCCAACACTGTACTTTTTCATGCTTCCTTCTCTACTGAAGTGAAAGTTAAAAGTAGAATATTCTTCAGAGCCCTACAGGGAATTGCCTGAGCCATCAATTTATATTATCCTACTTCTCTCTGCTTGCAGAATTTATTATGCTTCTCTATGAAAGTGCTAAAAGAAATTAGATAATATTACAAATGTTCAATTGTATAATAAAGGAGAATGATAAGGATAAAAAGCACCTGTGTTGATATATGGATGTTAATTCTGTTTGGTATCACTTACTGTTAGCATTGCTTACTTTACAAAGTAGATACTTTTCCACCTTTTTTTTTTTTTTTTTGCGGGTCTGGGGATAGAATCCAGGGGCATTTGACCTCCGAGCTACATCCCCTGCCCTATTTTTTAATTCTTCTTTTTGAAACCGGGTCTCACTGAGTTGCAGAGGGCCTCACTAAGTAGCTGAGGCTGTCCGCGAACCGCGATCCTCCAGGTCTCAGCTTCCCGAATGCTGGGATTACAAGTGTGCGCCACTACACCCGGCTCCAGCCCCATTTTTTTATTCTTTATTTTGAAATAGGTTCTCACTGAGTTGCAAAGGGCCTCACTATGTAGCTGAGTCTGACCGCGAACAGCGATCCTCCTGTCCCAGCCTCCCAAATGCTGGGATTACAAGTGTGCACCACCACATGCCCAGCTTGAAAAATACTTTTTAATGAGAAATTATAGTTGAAATTGTAGCCAAGTATATAATATACTGAATGTCAGAATACTGGAAGTACTCTTTTTTTTTTCTTTTTTTTTTTTCTTTTTTTTTTTTGCAGTACTAGGGATGGAGCCCAGGGGCACTCTACCTCCAAGCTACACTCCTAGCCCTATTGTTTATTCTTTATTTTGAAACAGGCTCTCACTGAGTT
The DNA here is from genome assembly GCF_963383645.1 of Muscardinus avellanarius. Taxonomy (NCBI): domain Eukaryota; kingdom Metazoa; phylum Chordata; class Mammalia; order Rodentia; family Gliridae; genus Muscardinus; species Muscardinus avellanarius. Next base: position 99,425,962 of record NC_137787.1, on the reverse strand, counting down.
ACAAATAGCCTCACTAAGTAGTAGCTGAGGCTGCCGAACTGAGATCCTCCTGTCTCAGCCTCCCAAATGCTTGGGACTACAAGCCGGGCATGGTGGCGCACGCTTGTAATCCCTGCACTTGGGAGGCTGAGACAGGAGGATCATGCAGGTTTGAAGCCAGCCTCAGCTGGTTTAAGAGACCCTGTTTCCAAATAAAATATAAAATAGGTCTGGGAGTGTAGCCCCAAGGTAGAAGGCCCTGGGTTCTATCCCCAGTACCACCAAAAAAAAAAAAAAAAATCCTGGAACTACAAGCATGCGCCACCATGCCCAGTAAAGTTCACTTTTTAAAAGCAAATTCCTAAACTTATTAATTAAATTATCAGTAGTGTCTTCGGTTTAGAGACTGAATTTAAAAAAGTACTCTTCTCATAGCATTTTTAAAAACTAATGGAATTTTTTATTCTCTAGAAATCTAGTTCTTTCTAGTTCTCAACCTTCTCCCTCTTCCAGATCATTGGATTATTTTTTTTATACTTGACAGTCTTCACACTCTACTTTTGAGTATCAGAACTATGTTCTCTCTCTTCCTTTTACCTGAAAAATTAAATAAAGGCCTTGAACCACTTATCTAAGAGGTGCCATTCCACAATGGTCCATGCTCAGTAGCCTGAAATGAACTTGTAAAACATCGAACAATTCTTGTAAATTTTATTAAGCAAATATGCATAAAGTGAGCATGCCCATAGTTTAATGATTTTTTTTTTTTCCTATACTAGGAATTGAACCCAGGGGGCATTTTACCTCCAAGCTACACCCCCAACCCAAGCCAGCCTTTTTTTTTTTTTTTTTTTAACAGGGTCTCACTAAGTTGCAGAGGGCCTCACTAAGTAACTGAGGCTGGCTGCAAACTTGTAATCCTCCTGTTTCAGCCTTCCAAGTACTGGGATTACAGCTGTGTTTGTCTTAATGATCCTTTTTTGATACTAAATTATTTTATTAATGGGTTTTTTGCATAAATAACCATAAGATTATTTTTATTGGAATAGTAAAATTAGCTATTGGAGGGATATTTGTTTTTAATGCTTTCCAGCTGACTTATTTCTAGTTTTGGTTTTGATTATAGTAAATTTCAGTGATCTTTTAATACTCTTGAATATCTTGCTCTTGAGAGAGTATACTTCAAAATTATATACATTTTATTCACTTGTTTGCTCTTTGTTAAAATTATTGGAAAAAGCGGTTGAAAATCTTAGGATTTCTGGAAGAACATCTCAGGTATATAACTAAATGGCCAGAAAATTTTCCTCCCAGAGTACCAGTCATATCGAACATCCAATATTAAGTGAAACTTATAGTTATGACAGTTCCTCAGGCCCTGATAGCTCCCTCATTGGTTGATTCAAATCTGTGTGTTTTCCTGCCTCAAAGGTAAAAATGAAGAAAAAGCTGTTCAGTGGATGGGAAAAACCATTGCTTAAGAAGTCCAGGTTATAGGTGGCAGTGTCCTACTTTACCAGTCAGGTAAAGGCTAACTCCTTAGCAAAGCAAACTGACTTTGTGGAGAAGACAGTCAACATCCGTAGAAACTCTGCTAGAGGAATCCTCTTTAGATTGGGCTGCAATAGGCAACAGTCTTTACTTAGGAACAAAAGCAGCCTCTGAAGCAAAAATGCAAAGCTAAAACCAAAGAGGAACATTGGAGTTTGACATCGAAATACTTGTTGAAAGACATAGAACTGTGGGACATGGAACCTGAGATACATTGCCATTTGAGCCTCCTCTTCCCCTTCCCAATATTTTTGTTTGTGAAATCCAATTATAATAAGACAATAGAGTGTAACTTTGAAATACATAGGTCATGCCGGGCATGGTGGCGCACGTCTGTAATCCCTGTGCTTGGGAGGCGGAGACAGGAGGATCACACAGGTTCGAAGCCAGCCATGCTGGCTTAAGAGACCCTGTTTCCAAAAATAAAAAAGTATAAAATAGGTCTAGGAGTATAGTCCGGAAGTAGAAGGGCTTCCAGAAACCCCAGTACCGCAAAAAAAAAAAAAAAGAAAAAAAAGAAATACATAGGTCACAAGTCATGCATGTTAGAAATAGTAGGCAAAACAAGTAAAGAACCACCTCTTCCAGGGAGAGGACATTATGGGCTGATTATTTAAACTTTTATACCTTATTTATTTATTTATTTATTATTTATTTTTTGCAGTGCTGGGGATTGAACTCAGGGGCCTTCTACCTCCGAGCTACACCTACAGTCCTATTATTTATTTTTTTATTTTGAAACAAGGTCTCACTAAGTTGCAGAAGGCCTCACTAAGTAGCTGAGGCTAGTGGCAAACCTGCAGTCCTCTTGTCTCAGCCTCCTAAGTACTGGGATTACAAGCATGTACCACCATGCCCTGCTTAAACCTGTTTTTCGGGTTTTTTTTTTTTGTTGTTGTTGTTCTTTTCTTTCTTTTCTTTTCTTTTTGCAGGTCCTTGGGTGGAACCCAGGGGCATTCTACCTCTAAGTTACACTCCCAGCCCTATACCAGGTATAGGCGGGCGTGGTGGCACACGCTTGTAATCCCAGCATTGGGGAGGCTGACACTGAAGAATTGCAATTCGTGGACAGCCTCAGCTACTACTAAGTGAGGCCTTCCACAACTTAGTGAGACTGTTTCAAAAAAAAAAGAATAAAAAATAGGGCTGGGGGTGTAGCTCGGAGGTAGAATGCCCCCTGGGTTCCATACCAGGTACTGCAAAAAAAAAAAAAAAAACTAGCAAGACTTTGTTTCAAAATATTAAAAGATGGCCAGGCGTGGTGGCGCACGCTTGTAATCCCCGCGCTTGGGAGGCAGAGACAGGAGGATCGCGCAGGTTCGAAGCCAGCCGCGCGTGCTGGTTAAAGAGACCCTATTTCCAAATAAAAATGTTAAAATAGGTCTAGGAGTGTAGCCCAGAGGTAGAAGGGCTTCCAGGAACTCCAGTACCACCAAAAAATATATATATATATATATTAAAAGATGGCTGGGCTTGGTGGCACATGATTGCAGTATCTGGGAAGCTGAGATGGGAGAATCAAAGGTTTGTGGCCAGCCTCAGCTATTTAGGCCCTCTGCGACTTAGCGAAATCCCATTTCAAAATAAAGAATAAAAAATAGGGCTAGAGCCAGGCATAGTGGAACACTCTTGTAATCCCAGTACTTGGGAGGCTGAGACAGGAAGATCGCAGGATCACAGCTAGCCTCAGCTACTTAGTGAAGCCTTCCGCAACTTAGACCCTGTTTCCGAATAAATAATAAAAAATGGTTCTGGGGGTGTAGCTTGGAGGTAGAAGGCCCCTGGGTTCAATCCTCAGTTCTGGAGGGAGAGAATATATATGCGCGCGCGCGCACGCACACACACACACACACACACACACACACACACACACACATTAGGCTAAGGAAGGATGGAATTTGGATGTAGAATACTTATGGGTTCAATATCCAGTATCACATATCAAAAAAAAAAAAAAAAAAGGCATGGAAGCTGAGACAGGATGATCGCGGTTCACAGCCAACTTCAGCTACCTAGTGAGGCCCTTTGCAGCTCAGTGAGAACCTGTTTCAAAATAAAAGAATGAAAAATAGGGCTGGTAAGCCAGGTGTGGTTGCACATGCTTATAATCCCAGCATTCAGGAGACTAAGACCAGAGGATTGCAGTTTGTGGACAGCCTCAGCTACTTAGTGAGGCCCTCTGCAACTTAGTGAAACCCTGTCTCAAAATAAAGAATAAAAAATTGAGCAGGTTGAGTAGCTTGTAGGTCAAATGCCCCTGGGTCCCATCCCCAGACCCCCCCCCCCAAAAAAATACAGTTGTATATTAATTGCTAGACTAAAAAGTAAGAAGTTTCTTTACCTAATCTCAAGTTTTAGATAATATATAGGAAAACCACAGGGAAAAGAGTCTTTTGTTTGTTTGCTTTGTTTTGTTTTTTTGTAGTACTGGGGTGAAACCCATGTGTCTTCTATCTCCAGGATAACAAACACCCTGCTCTATTAAAGAATTCACTATGCTATATTTTGACTCTGACATTGTTAATACATTGTTTAGCTATGAGGCAAACTTCCTATTTATACTATTAGTGGAAGCCAGTGCCAGATTTGTTTAATCTTTGGGTAGAATCCTTGTGGCTTCTAAGCAATTAAGAGATGTTATTGTCTATAGTTGCTGTCTGTCTAAGATACTACATTTTCTCTTTCTCTCTCTCGTGTGTGTGTGTGTGTGTGTGTGTGTGTGTGTGTGTGTGTGTGTCTAGGGATTGAACCTCAGGGTATTCTACCTCCAAGCTATACCCCCAGCCCTATTAATTTTGGGAGTGCTGGGGGTTTTTTTGTTTCTTGTTTTGTTTTGTTGGTGGTGGTACTGGGGATGGAACCCAGGGGCCTTTTACCTCTGGGCTACCCTCCCCGGCCTATTTTTTTATATTTTATTTGGAAACACCTGAGGCTGGCTTTGAACCTGTGCGATCCTCCTGTCTCAGCCTCCCAATCATGGGGATTACAAGCATGTGCCACCACGCCCAGCTGTTTTTGTTTTGTTTTGTTTGGAAACAGGATCTCTCTAGTTTGATGAGGCTCACTATTTTCTCAAACCTATAATCCTTCTCTCTCAGCCTCCCAAGTACTGGAATTACAAACAGCCACCACCATGCCTGGCTTTTCTCTTGCTTTAAAGATTAATGAGGATGAGCAAGCATGGTTGTATCTGCCTATCATCCTAGTACATGGGAGGCTGATTCAGGAGGGTCACAAGTTCAAAACCAGCCTCAGCATCTTAGCAAGACTCTCAGCAACCTAGCAAGACCCTGTTTCAAATAAACATTAAAAAGGGCTAGGGTGTAACTCAGAGGTAAAATGCCCCTGAATTCAGTCTCTATTACCAAAAAAAAAAAAATGAGGATGGAAATAAAAAGTGATAAAGCAAGATTTGTATTTATGGTGTTGTAGTGGATGGCGTTGATACTGATAGATTAATGAAAAGTAGTCTCACATAAATGACAATGGAGTCAACATGGCAGCTGGGGAGGCCAGGGAAGAGAGATACTTCAACTCCTACCATTCTTCCAGTAGCATCTTGCTTTTTATTTCTTTTCTTTTTTTTTTTTTTTTTTTTTTTTTTTTTTTTTTTTTCCTTCAGTATTGGGGATGGGACCCAGGGGCATTGTACCTCCAAGCTACACCTCCAGCCCTAATTTTTAGTTTTGGTTTTTGTTTTGGTTTTTGTTTTGTTTTGTTTTGTTTTTGTCCTGAGGATGGAACCCAGGGACCTCTACCTCCAGGATACTCCCCCGACCTATTTCATATTTTATTTGGAAACGGGGTCTCACTAAGTTGCTGAGAGCCTCACTCAGTAGCTGAGGCTGGCTTCGAACCTGTGCAATACTCCTATCTCAGCCTCCCAAGCACAGGGATTACAAGTGTGCACCACCGCGCCCAGCTGTATTTTTATTTTTTTGAAACAGGGCCTCACTAAGTGGCTGAGGCTGAGCATTCCTTCCGTCTCCGCCTCCAGAATGCTCCAGCCTAGCATCTTGCTTTTATTGAGGGTTATAACCAAAACTTTATAAGAAGTTATTAATCACAGAAAATAACAAAGCGATCATGGGTTGAGTCAGGGAATAACACCAAGGTACTCACAGAAGAATCAGGAAAGGAAGGAGTAAGCAAGGAAATTGTCAGGGGCTTTGCTTATCAATCAAGGTCCCTGATTAAGGATCCCATTTGGTCCTGGGAAACTTGTCTGCATGCAAACAGTTCCCACTTGAGTGGGCAGTTTGTATCCCTCCCAAGCCAGATCAAGGTGACCTCAAAGCAGATGGCTAAAAATGCTCCCAAGGTAGTATTATCAGAAAGATAATTTCTTCGGCTTTGCCTGTTGAAATTTGTATAAGCATTGTAAGAATTCAGTTCATGTTTGTAAAAACCCATTCCTGGGTTTATCATGAAGCTAAATAATAATTTATTTTTATCAGGTTTCTTTTTTCAAATAGAATTTATGGCATCATTTAGTAATTTAAATGAGTCCTGCGCTAATTTCTGTACATAAGGATCAGGAAACAAAATATAACTGACATTCACTGCTCAAATCTCATCATTATAAATTCTTATTTAAAGAAAATAGGGCTGGGGGTGTAGCTCGGAGGTAGAGTGCTCCTGGATTCCATCCCTAGTAACACACACACACACACACACACACACACACACACACACACACACACACAGAGTTTTATGAGGTTCACTTTTTTTTTTTTTTTTTTTTTTGCGGTACTGAGTTGCAGAGGGCCTCACTAAGTAGCTGAGGCTGCCTGCAAACCAAGATCCTCCTGTCTCAACCTCCCAAATGCTGGGATTACAAGCGTGCACCACCATGCCTGGCAAAGTTCACTTTTTAAAAGCAAATTTCTAAACTTATTACTTAAATTACCAGTAGCGCCTTCAGTTTAGAGACTGAAAAAAAAATTACTTAATCTCTTTAATGAACTATTTATTTGTTAAGTGACTGTAATAATATAATAAAATTACCGAATAATTCCAGTTGCCCTGTCTTTGGCACATTTCTAATATAAGGGTTCAAATCTTTTTATGATGGTGTGTGTACATGTGTATGGTTATTTTTTGTTTGTTTGTTTTTTTAAACTGGGGATTGAGCCCAGAGGCGTTCTATCTCTGCCCTATTTTATTTTTTATTTTGAAACAGGGTTTCATTAAGTTGCCTAAGGCCTTGTTAAATTGCTGAGACTGGCCTAGAACCTGCAGTCTTTTGTCTCAGCGTTCCAAGTACTGGGATTACAGGCATGCGCCAACATGCCTGTTTTTATAACTTTTTTTTTTTTTTTCAGTACTAGTGATAGAACCCAGGGGTATTCTACCTCTGAGCTACACCCTCAGCCCTATTTATTCTTTATTTTGAAACAGGGTCTCACGAAATTGTGGAGGGCCTCACTAAGTAGCTGAGGCTGGCCACAAACTGGGATCCTCCAGTCTCATCCTCCCAAATGCTGGGATTACAAGCATGCACCACCAAACCTGATAAGATTTTTTTTTTTTTTTTTTTTTTGGTGGTACTGGGGTTCCTGGAAGCCCTTCTTCCTCCGGGCTACACTCCCAGACCTATTTTATATTTTTGAAACAGGGTCTCTTACGCCAGCACGGCTGGCTTCAAACCTGCGCTATCCTCCTGTCTCCGCCTCCCAAGCGTGGGGATTACAAGCGTGCGCCACCAAGCCCGGCCTGATAAGATTTTTTTTAAGATGCAGCCACTCTAAAAAGTGGTTTCACCGTGTATCCCCGCGCTTGGAAGGCAGAGACAGGGTGGCGCAGGTTTGAAGCCAGCCTTGCTGGCTTAAGAGACCCTGTTTCCAAGTGTGTGTGTGTGTGTGTGTGTTCTGGGAGTGTAACCCAGAGGTAAAAGGGTTTCCAGGAACCCTAGTACCACCAAAAATAAATAAATAATAATATTTAAAAAGTGGTTTCCCTGCCAACAAACATACTTCTTTAGAGGTTCCAATAGGCCCAACTTCATGGTGCACAGGGCCTATGCTTACTTTAATGTTTTGCTCTTACTGAAGTCAAAATTCTGGGGGTTTTTTTTGTTTGTTTTGGTGGTACTGGGGATGAAACCCTTCTACCTCCAGGCTATATTCCCAGGCCTATTTTATATTTTTTATTTGAAAACAGGGTATCTTAAGCCAGTGAGGCTGGCTCCGAACCTGCGCAATCCTGTCTCGGCCTCCCAAGCACAGGGATCACAAGCATGCACCACCACACCTGGCACAAAATTCTTAATATTTTTTAAACAAAGAGCTCTCCATATTTTCCTTTCATAGTGTGCCCTCCAAATTATGTAGGCAGCACTGGTCCTCAGAAACTAGTTGTCATAAAAGACTATAATACAAACTGAATAATAATTGTCCTGGGTTGACAAAGTCTGTGACCCTATACATTTCTATAGAAGATTTTTTTTTTTTTTGCAGGTGTGGGGATGGAACCCAGGGGCATTTGACCTCCAAGCTGCACCCCACCCTACCCCTGCCCTAGTTTTTCTTCTTTTTTGTGTGTGTGTGGTGGGGGGGGGGGTCTGGGGATAGAACCCAGAGGCATTTGACCTATGAGCTATACCCCCTGCTCTGTGTTTTATTCTTTATTTTGAAACAGGGTCTCACTAAGTGCCTGAGGCTATCTGCAAGCCTTGATCCTCTAGTCTCAGCCTCCCGAATGTCGGGATTACTACAAATATGTGCCACCATGCGTGGCTTATAAATTTTTGTATAGATTTTCTTTAAATGTATTTTAAAGGGAAAAATGTGCTGTCTTTACTTACATAGTAAATTGTTTTAATGTTATGTCATAATAGGTTTTTGGGATTTGCAACTTAAAATTCTGTTGTTTTAGAACACAAAAGTATTTTTTTACAGAAATATTCTGTTTGATGAAACAAAATCATCTCAAAGCAGTATTTAACTTATTTTGCCATTACAGGTTACCAAGTTATCCCCAATCAGCAGCAAAACTACCAAGGAATAGTTGGAGTACAACCCCAAACTCAGAGCCTAGTTGGAGGCCAGCCCAGTAATATTGGGAATCAAATTCAAGGAGTGGTCATCCCCTATCCTTCAGTGCCATCGTATCAGGTATGTTGTCTGTCTTACCTGCTTTAAGTAGAGGTGATTTTAGATGAGTTAAATGGGTAGCTACAATTTGTCTTCTTTGTACTTTTTAATTTAGGGGGAAAGTTTCTATAATACATAACTTAATAATCTTTAACACTTAATAATCATAGTGACTTTGTTGTATTCTCATTTTATTTCTTTATTCATTTACATTAATATTAAGAATAACTGAAAGCCGGGCATGGTGGCGCACGCTTGTAATCCCAGCATTTGGGAGCCTGAGAATGGAGGATCTCTGTTCGCAGACAGCCTCAGCTACTTAGTGAGACCCTCTGCAATTCAGTGAGACTGTTTCAAATTAAAGAATAAAAAATTGGGCAGAAGGTGTAGCTGGAGGTCAAATGTTTCTGGGTTCCATCGCCAGACCTGCCAAAAAAAAAAAACAATAACTGAACTACTGAACTGCATTGATATTGGAAATAAATTTTGCTAGGCACTACCTGTTTTTCCAACTGCACAGATGTATAAACAAGTATCTTGCTCTTTTCTTGACCTGAGCATGATGGTACATGCTTGTAATCTCAGTACTTGGGAGCTGAGACAGGAAGATTACAGGTTCATGTCCAACTTCACCTACTTAGTGAGGCCCTCTGCAACTTAGGATGACCCTGTTTCAAAATAAAGAATAAAAATAGGGCTTGGTGTAGCTCAGAAGTCGAATGTCCCTTTTAACACACACACACCAATTTTAGCCAGGTGTGGTGGCACACGCTTGTAATCCCAGCATTTGGGAGGCAGAGCCTGGAGGATTGTGGTTCACGGATAGCGTCAGCTACTTAGGCCCTTCACAACTCAGTGAGACCCTATTTCAAAAATAAAAGGACTAAAAAATTAGGTCTGGGGATAGCTTGGAGTACAGTGCCCCTGGGTTCCATCCCCAGTGCCGCAAAAAAACAATTTTTTTTTTCTTCAGCCAGGTATGGTGGTACACACTTGTAATCCTAGTCTTTCAGAGGCTGAAACAGGATGACTTAAGGTTCAAAGCCAGCCTCAGCAACTTAATGAAACTGTTTTCAAATAAAAAAGTAAATAAGTCTGGGGTATAGCCTTGAGGTAGAATGCCGCTAGGTCCCATTCCAAGTGCCATGAAGGAAGGAAGGAAGGAAGGAAGGAAGGAAGGAAGGAAGGAAGGAAGGAAGGAAGGAAGGAAGGAATGAATTTCCTTTGTGAGAAGTGAAGAGGAAAAATTAGAGGTAACAAGTAGTTATTTGAAATAGTGAAATGTATAGATCACAAATCAGTGTTTAACACAATAGTTAAGTTTTTTCAGTTTCTTGTACTGGAATAAAAGTTTCCTTCCACCTCAGTCCCAAAAAGGGTGATGATAAGTCATGAATTTTAACTTAGAGTTCTAAAACAAAACAGAATGTGGTGGTGCATGCTTGTAATCCCAGTATTTGAGAGGCTGAGACAGGAGTATCACAGGTTTTATATACATAATACTAGCATAACACTTTTTTACTTTCTTTTTTTTTTTTCTTTCTTGCAGAAATAGAGATTGAATTCAGAGGCAGTCCACCTCCGAGCTTTACCCCAAGCACGTGTGTGTGTGTGTGTGTGTGTGTGTGTGTGTGTGTGTGTGTGTGCGCGTGCGTGTTGTGGGTAGAACTCCGGGTCATTCTACCTCTGAGCTACATCCCCAGCCCGATTTTTTTATTCTTTTATTTTGAAACGGTCTCACTAAGTTACCAAGGGCCTCACTTAGTATCTGAGGCTGACTGCGAACCGCGACCTTCCTATCTCAGCCTCCCAATTACTGGGATTATAAGCATATACCTCTACATCCGGCTTTTTCTTTATTTTGAAACAGGGTCTCACTAAGCTGCAGATGGCCTCACTAAATAGCTGAGACTGGCTGTGAACCTGCAATCCTCTTGTCTCAGCCTCTCAAGTAGTGGGATAGCAAGCATGCACCACCATAACCAGCGTTATAATATTACACAGTTTCAGTAATGTGTTTTACCTTTCTTTTTTGTGTGCTTATGTGAGTGTCAGGGAGTACTAGGGATTGAACCCAGGGGCACTCTACCTTTGAGGTATACCCAACCCCTTTTTATTTTTTGTTTGGAAACAGGGTCTCACTAGGTTGTTAAGGCTGTCCTTAAACTTTCAATCCTCCTGTTTCAGCCTCCCAAATACTAGGATTACAGGTGTGCACTACCACTCCTCATTTATCTTTCTTCATTTTTAGGGAACAGTTTGTAAGTAGGTTTGTTTTATTAGCCTCATGGTTTTTTTCTTCAATGAGTATCACAATAGAGGGAAAGCTGGTTATGGTGACACACACCTGTTTCCCTAGTACTTGGGAGGCTGAGACAGGAGGATCGCAAGTTCAAGACCAGCCTCAGCTATTTTGTGAGCCCTTCAGCAACTTAAGACCCTGTTCCAAAATTAAAAATAAAGCCAGGCGTGGTGTCTAAACATAACATGAAATGAAGCAATGAACTCATTAAAAGACCTAATACTAAAGTCTTCTGGGAAAATAGAGACCTTTAACTAGCTATTTAGACATAAATTAGTTAAGAACATACTCTAGGAACAGAGGATATAAGCAAAGGTGCAAGGAATTCTATATAATTTCAGAATATTCAAGTTGAGCTGGGCGTGGTGGCGCACACTTGTAATCCCCGCCCTTGGGAGGCTGAGACAGGAGGATTGCACAGGTTCGAAGCCAGCCTCAGCTACTTAGTGAGGCTCTCAGCAACTTAGTGAGACCCTGTTTCCAAATAAAGTATAAAATAAGTCTGGGAGTATAGCCCGAAGGTAGAAAAGCCCCTGGGTTCCACCCCCAGTACCACACCAAAAAAAAATAGAATATTGAACTTGAAGTTAAAATATGAAAATTGTCAAGTTATTGAGTCCTGTGTATACATCTAGTTTTGAAGTCCATGATGATACAAAGCAACTATGAAAAGAAACATCATGACACTAACTAGGTTTTACTTCTTTTTTTACAACACCTATGTTTTTACTCTCTATCGTCCTGCTTGCACCAGGCACAGGAACTGCACTGCCCCTGCTTTCTTCATAGCTGAGCATTAGACGGTTTCAGCACCAAGCCAGGAACACTGCCTTCTCAAAGATCCTGGTCTCTCTCTATCTAGCACATGGAGCATCTGTTAGATGCCCAGGGACTGTGCTGAATGCTAAAGTTTCTGTGAAATATGATCTGCTCTTGACCTGTAAGGACTCACAGCCTAGTGAGAGAAGTATCATTTAAAATTAATCACAGGCTGGGCGTGGTGAGGCATGCTTGTACTCCCAGTGTTTGAGAGACTGAGACAGGGGAATTGCATGGGTTTGAAGCCAACCTCAACTACTTGGTGAGGCTCTCAGCAACTTAGTGAGCCCCTGTTTCCAAATAAAGTATAAAATAGGTCTGAAGTCTAGTCCAGAGGTAGAAAAGCCCCTGGGTTCCACCCCAGCACAAAAAAATTAATTAATTAAATTAAATTAATCACAGCCTTGTTAGTGTAGGGGGTTTTTTGTTTTGTTTTGGATACTAGGGGTTGAACCCAGAGACATTCTACCTCTGAGCTATATCCCCAGCCTTTATTTTTTTCCTGCAGTATGGCAATTGAACCCAAAGACATTCTACTTCTGAGCTATACCCCAGCCCTATTTTTATTCTTTATTTTTGAAACAGGGACTCACTAAGTAGCTGAGGCTGGCCTCGACCTGCAATCTTTCTGTCTCACCCTCCTAAGGGATTACAAGTGTGTGCTACCAAGTCAGACTCCCCTTTTATTTATTTATTTTTTTAAATTTTGATGTAAGGTCTTGCTGAGTTGCTGAGGCTCACCTCAAACCTACATCCTATCTCAGCTTCCCTAGTACTGAGATTACAGGCATGTACCACACCCAGCTGTTACTATGGGGTTGTTTGTTTTCTTTTACGTGGTACTGGAGATTGAAGTCAGGGGCATTATTCCTCTTAGCTATACCCCAGCCCTATTTTATTTTTATTTTCAAACAGGATCTCACTAGGTTGATCAGAGTCTCACTACTTGCCGAGACTATCTTCAAACCTGTGACCCTCCTATCTCAATCTCCCAAGTACTGGGATTACAGTTATGTGCCACGACGCCCAGCTAATATAGTTTTGAAGTTTTTTTCTCTTTACATTTTTATATTTTTTAACATTTGAAATTTGAATTGTCAGTGATACATATGAATATCGAAGGTAGAATATATACCTAAGTAATTTCTTTGGCCAAGCCAATGGTATCTTGAGCAACTTCTTCTGCCATAGATAAAAGTTCCAGTTTCAGAAGCTGGTGCTAGCCGGGCATGGTGGTGCACGCTTGTAATGCCAGCATTTGGGAAGCTGAGAGTGGAGGGTCGCAGTTCGTGGACAGCCTCAGCGACTTAGTGAGGCCCTTTGCAGCTGGTGAGACCCTGTCTCAAAATAAAGAATAATGCTGGGCATGGTGGCGCACCCTTGTAATACCCTCGCTTGGGAGGTGGAGACAGGAGGATCGAGCAGGTTCCAAGCCAGCCGCGCTGGCTTAAGAGACCCTGTTTCCAAGTAAAAATATAAAATAGGTCTGGGAGTGTAGCCCGGAGGTAGAAGGGCTTCCAGAAACCCCAGTACCATCAACAAAATAAAGAAAAAAGAAGGAAGGTAGGAAGGTAGGTAGGAAGGAAGGAAGGAAGGAAGGAAGGAAGGAAGGAAGGAAGGGTGCAGGAGTTTATCTTGGAGGTAGAATGCCTTCTGGGTTCCATCGCCAGTACTGAAAAAAAAAAAAAAAAAAGGCTGGTGCTAATTCCATCATAATTTATCACATATTTTAGTTATTTTTTTGTCTTCCATTATAATGGGGGCTCCATGAGCCGGGCGTGGTGGCGCACGCTTGTAATCCCCGCGCTTGGGAGGCGGAGACAGGAGGATCGCGCAGGTTCGAAGCCAGCCGTGCTGGCGTAAGAGACCCTGTTTCAAAAATATAAAATAGGTCTGGAAGTGTAGCCCGGAGGAAGAAGGGCTTCCAGGAACCCCAGTACCACAAAAAAAAAAAAAAAAAAAAAAAAAAAAAAAAGAATGGGGGCTCCATCAGAGCACATATAGGTACCATATTATTTGCTAAATGAGTAATGAACAATGTTGCTATTTAAGTGGTATGCATCTATAGTCTGATTTTAGAATCCTCAAATTTAAACAAAATTATACCAAGTATATATATATATATATATATATATATATATATATATATATACTGGAGATTGAACCCAGAGGCATTCTATCTCCAAGCTATATCCCTAACCCAGTTTTATCTTAATTTGGAAAAAGAATTTCACTAAGTTGCTGAAAGTCTCACTAAGTGCTGAGGCTTGCTTTGAACCTGCAATCCTCCTCTCACCCTTCCAAATGCTAGGATTACAAGCATGCATCACCATCCCCTACTTGAGTTTTATTTTGAAACAGGGTCTCACTAGATTGATGAGAATGTCAGTACTTACTGAGGCTCTCCTCAAAACTGTGATCCTCCTGTATCAGCCTCCCAAGTAATTGAGTTACAGTCATGTACCTCCACACCCAGCCTGAAGTCTAATTTTAAGCGGTACTAGATTCTGAAAATATTCCAGATCTCAGATGGTTGTTTGTTTTTTTGTTTTTTGTTTTTTGGGTTTTGGTTTTTGGTTTTTTTGCAGGTCTGAGAATGGAACCTAGGGGCATTCAACCTCCAAGCTACATCTCCTGCCATATATATATATTTTTTTTTTTTTTTTTGAAACAGGGTCTCACTAAGTTGCTGAGGGCCTCACTAAGTAGCTGAGGCTGTCTGCGAACTGCAATACTCCTGTCTCAGCCTCCCAAATGCTGGGATTACAAGTGTGCACCACCATGCCCAGCTTGCGATAGTTATTATGATTTCTATAGCATACGCTTTTACAAGTTATAAATTATTTTCTAAGCCAGTTGTGATACACACTTGTAACTCCAGTACATGGAGTCTGGAACAGGAGGATCGCAGGTTCGCAGTCAATCTCAGCTACTTGGTGAGGCCCTCTGCAATTTAGACCTTGTTTCAAAATAAAGAATTTTTATAAATAGGGCTAGGGGTATAGCTCAGAGATAGAATGCCCCTGGGTTCCATCCCCAGTACTGCAAAAACATAAAAATAAAATAGGGCTGGGGGTGTCGCTCAGAAGTAGAATGCCCCTGGCTTCAATCCCCAATACTGCTAAATAAATAACAAATTTTCCCATGCTATCTCTTATAATTCTCACACCAGGTGCATGACTGTAGAAAATGTCTGACCAGCATGAATGGCAACCTGCTTTTGTTTGCTTCCTACTGTATTTGGTAGGGAAACTAGATAATGATAAACTGTCATCTAAAATATAAGCCAAAAAGTCACCTGTCCTTAGTAATGTATTCTGTGACTATATTCTCAAGCATTGTGCCTTCCTCCCCTTGGTACTTTATAATTTTTCTTTACCTAGTTACAAACTTTTTTTCTTTTTTTGTGGGTCTGGGGATAGAACCCAGGAACATTTGATCTGTGAGCTACATCCCCTCATCCCCTACCCTATTTTGTATTTTTTTTTTGGGGGGGGGGGGTACTGGGAGTGGAACCCAGAGGCTTTCTACCTCTGGGCTATACTCCCAGAACTATTTTATATTTTATTTGGAAACAGGGTCTCACTAAATTGCTGAGAGCCTCACTCAGTAGCTGAGGCTGGCTTCGAACCTGCGCGATCCTCCTGTCTCAGCCTCCCAAGCGCTGGGATTTCAAGCGTGTGCCACCACGCCCGGCTTGTATTCTTTATTTTGAAACAGGGTCTCGCTGAGTTGCAAAGGGCCTCGCTAAATAGCTGAGGCTGTCCCGGAACTGCAATCCTCTGGTCTCAGCCTTCTGAATTCTAGGATTACAAGCATGTACCGCCATGCCCATCTAGTTACAAACTTTAGCTTAAGTCATCCAGAGTAAGCCATGTCATTTTTCTCAGATCTGCCTTGCATATACATGTATCCAATTAGAAATAGTAATCTCAATGTTACACTCCTTAGTAGACTAACACACATAAAAAAAGAAATAGTAGCTGGGCATGGTGGCGCACATGTGTAATCCCAGTATTTGGGAGACTGAAATGGGAGCATTGCAGTTTGCAGGAGGCTCTTTGCAACTCAGTGAGACCATGTTTCAAAATAAAGAATAAAAAATAGGGTTGAGGTGTAGCTCGAAGGTAGAATGCTCCTGGGTTCCATTCCCAGGAAGGAAGGAAGGAAGGAAGGAAGGGCGGGCCGTTAGGTAAATCAGAACAGTAATTTTCTATTTGGGATTAATGAACCAAAGGGAAAATAAGAGATTACTCTGTACTTTGAGAAGACTAGTTGCATTTCAGAATCATTTTATATATGTAAGATTTAGAAATTAATCATTAACTTGTAAATCATGAAGGCAAGTACATAAAATAGGGAAGTGTTAAAGAACTGAGGCTTTGGAGCCAAATGGCATGGGTTGAAATCCTGACTTCCTTACCAATTATGCAACCTTGGTTAACTTAAACTTTAATTTACTTAAGAAATTTAATTTATAAATTTAATTTATAAAACAAGGTTAATGAAAATACCTCCTTAGGTTGTTAGGATGAAATAATATACACTCAGAAAAGAACCTGATACATGGCAATAAGAACTCATAAATGTTAATCATCACTGTTGCTAACATGATCATTGTCATAAGTTTTTATGTTGGCTTTACTTAACAGAATCACTGTGATCCAACTCTAGAATTATGGTACTTTTGTAAATTAGGAAGCCATGATGCCTATGTGGTTTCTATTTTAGAAATTAAATAATGAAGTTGATCATTGGAAAGCCGGGAGTGGTGGCACATGCTTGTAATCCCAGCATTTGGGAGGCTGTGACAGGAGGATCACAGTTCACAGACAGCTTCAGCTACTTAGTGAGCCCATTTGTAACTCAGTGAGACCCGTTTCAAAATAAAGAACAAAAAATAGGGCTGGAGTATAGCTCAGAGCTAGAATGCCCCTGGCTTCCATCCCCATACCAAAAAAAGAAAGTTGATAATTGAAGGACATTGTATTCTATGAGGTTTCTTGTAGATAATACAGAAAATAGAATTCAAAGGTCCAACTTTCACTGAATGCCTACAGAATCATTTATTAGATTCTGTAGTCAATCTCATATCAGAAATTATACTTCCTCCCCTATGTTGGAGATGGCATTTCCACGTTTTCAGATAAAGAGAGCGGCATCAGAATAGTTAAATCATCTGCCCAGTATCACATAGACAGTAGGTGATGGAACTGGCATCTCATGGTCCTTAAGCTTCAAAGCTCTGGCTCTGGTCCACCTGCCTTGCTGATGCTCTCCCTAAGCCTTACTTAGTTCTCCCTGGGGTCATCTGCATGTATCTCACCTTGTCAAGTAGCTTATTATAAATAACTTATTTAGCTGGGCATGGTGGCGCACGCTTGTAATTCCTGCGCTTGGGAGGCAGAGACAGGAGGATCGTGCAGGTTTGAAGCCAGCCATGCTGGCTTAAGAGACCCTGTTTCCAAATAAAAAAGTATAAAATAGGTCTGGGAGTGTAGCCCAGAGTCAGAGTGCTTCCAGGAACCCCAGTACCACCAAAAATAAAATAAAATAAATAAATAAATAATTTATTTATTTAAAGATACAGTTTATATCTTTCAAAATTTAATGCATCTGGCATATAGTACAGTTGATAGGCCCTAGCCAAAAGATTCCTGGCTAAAGGAAACATAAAATATAGTGGGGCTGTGGGGAAATAGCTGGAGTAAAGCAGCAATATGTTAGTTTATTCCTAACTGCTCGTGACTTAAGAATTTGTGAACTCTGGAAACATGAACATCTTCAAGATTAAAAAAGCCTTTTTCCTTTTAAATTGTCTTTCAAATTTTAGGTTTCACTGCCTCAAGGTTCTCAAGGAATTGCCCAAACTTATCAACAGCCTGTTATCTTCCCTAATCAGTCTAATCAAGGATCTATGTCCACAACAGGAATGCCAATTTATTATAGTGTCATTCCACCTGGTCAACAAAGTAACTTAAGGTAAGTATGACTAAAAATTAGTCCTTTATCTTCTCATTATTTA
The DNA here is from genome assembly GCF_963383645.1 of Muscardinus avellanarius. Lineage (NCBI taxonomy): Eukaryota > Metazoa > Chordata > Mammalia > Rodentia > Gliridae > Muscardinus > Muscardinus avellanarius. The sequence continues at coordinate 99,408,192 of NC_137787.1, read as the reverse complement.
CCAAGATTGTAGTCTATTGTTCTAAAGTTAACCAAAGGCAGGGCATGGCTGTGCATACCTGTATTCCCAATACTTGGGAGGCTGAGACTGGTTTGAGGACAGCCTCAGCAAGTACAGAGACTCTAATCAATCTAGCAAGACCCTGATTCTAAATAAATAAATTCGGAGCCGGGTGTGGTGGCGCACACTTGTAATTCCCGCTCTTGGGAGGCTGAGACAAGAAGACTGCATAGGTTCAAAGCCAGCCTCAGCTACTTAGTGAGGCTCTCAGCAACTTAGCAAGACCCTGTTTCCAAATAAAATATAAGATAGGTCTGGGAGTGTAGCCCGGATGTAGAAGGCCTCTGGGTTCCATCCCCCGTACCACCAATAAATTAATTAATTCGGGTAGGGAATATAGCTCGAAGGTAAAATGCATCTGGGTTCAACCTCCATTACCATGAAAAAAATAAATGAAAATATAAAGTTGACCAGAGGTCTGAAATCATTTTCTGATATAGAAAAGGTATGATAGTCTTTCTAATATTTTATAAACAAAATTATTTAAGTTAAGCATCCATATATGAACTAAAGTCAGGTCTCTCTTGTGCCTAAAAATTAGGCCAGTCTCAGCTGGGCATGGTAGCACATGCCTGGAATCCCAGTACATAGGAGGCTGATGTAGGAGGATCACAAGTTCAAGGATAACCTCAGAAAATAGTAATCTTATGTTGAATTAGGTGCCATTAGTCCATTGTTCAGAATGTTATCACAAAGCCTTTCATTTATTCTCATTGACATCCCTGTAACATTACTACAGAGGAAATTGAGTTCCTTTTTTTTATATTTTATTTTATTTGCTCTACTAGGGATTGAACCCCCAGGGGCATTCTACCTCTGAGCTATACCCCCAGCCCATTTTTTATTCTCTATTTTTGAAACAGGGCCTAAGTAGCTAAGGTTGGTCACGAACCTACAATCCTACTGTCTCAGCCTCCAGTTGAATTCTTTTTAAGAATGAAGACCTGCTGGACACAGAGATGCATGCTTGTAATGGCAGCTACTTGGGAAGCTGAGGCAGGGAGATCACAAGTTTGAGGCCAACTTGAGCAACTTAGTGAGACCTTGTCTCAAAAATAAAAAAGGAGCTAAGCATGGTGGTGCATGCTTGTAATCCTAGCCAGCATTTGGGAGGTTGAGACAGGAGGATCACAGCTCATGGACAGTCTCAGCTACTTAGTGAGGTCCTTTGCAACTCACTGAGGATGGAACCCAGGGCCATTCTGCCTCTGAGCTACACCCCCAGCCCTATTTTTATTCTTCATTTTGAACAGGGTCTCGTTAAGTTGCAAAGAGCCTCACTAAGTAGCTGAGGCTGTCCACGAACCTGTGATCCTCCTTTTAGATTCCCAAGTACTAGGATTACAAATGTAGGCCACCACACACAGCAATTTTATGCAATAATTATAATTCACAGGCAAAAGCATTAAATTGGGTTTAACTTTTACTGTGTTCCAATTTGAAAAATATTTGCATTTAAATAAATTTCTAGTACTGTTTCAGAGACACTTTAGTCATCTGCATGTAATTATGCTTTGCTTTTGTTTGATTTTTCCCCCTAGCTCTTCAGTAGGTTACTTACAACATCCAGGATCAGAACAAGTACAGTTTCCTCAGACAACTTCACCATGTAGCTCCCAGCAGCTTCAAGGCCACCAATGTGCAGGTATGCATAGATCACTGAAAAAACAGGTAATGGTTTGTTCATTTGAAAAATAGTTCCAATTAATTTCCTTAGCTGTTACTACATAAAGGTTTTCAACTAGTGATGCACCGAGATACAGTCAGGACGTTCATTTTAGAGAGCCATGCTAAATCAGACTTAGTATGGAGAGTCCACACTTTCTTTTTTTTTTTTGCGGGTCTGGGAATGGAACCCAGGGGCATTCAACCTCCGAGCTACAGCCCCTGCCCTATTTTTATTCTTTATTTTTTGAAACAGGGTCTCACTAAGTTGCGGAGGGCCTCACTAAGTAGCTGAAGCTGTCTGCGAACCGCGATCCTATGGTCCCAGCCTCCCAAATGCTGGGATTACAAGCATGCACTACCACAGCCGGCTCACACCTTCATTTTTTGCTGCTGCAATCACTCTGCTCTCCTGATTCTCCTCCTCCATTAGTGGTGATATTCTCCAAGGTTCTCCTTTCAAGCTTTTACTAGATAATCTAGCTAACACTGAGGATTCAACACTACCTTTTGTGAACATCGCCAAATCTTATTTCTGCTAAGTTCAGTTCATATAGCCTGGTTTGGTGGTACACACTGCAAAAAAATTAATATATGTATATATTAATAACTTAATCGCTTTATACTAATTGCCTTTTATCATTGCCACTTTTTATGTTGACTATGCTAGAGTTTTATTTCCTTTATTCTTAGTGAATTTTACTAAGAAATACCTTTTTTTTAGTCTGATCCATGTTAAAGAAACAGAAATCTGGAATCTCTTCATGCAGTGGATGGATTCCCAATCAAACTCCCAGCCAAACATGACTTCTCATTATTTGTATATGCTCAAGTCATATAGAACTTTGTTACTGATCTGGGTGTGGTGGCACATACCTGTAATCCCCATACTTGGGAGGCTGAGACAGGAGGATCGCGCAGGTTTGAAGCCAGCCTCAGCTACTGAGTGAGGCTCTCAGCAATTTAGTGAGACCCTGTTTCCAAATAAAATAGAAAATAGGTCTGGGAGTATAGCCCAGAGGTAGAAAGCCTCTGGGTTCCAACCCCAGTACCACAAAAAAAAAAAAGAACTTTGTTTCTGCTTTTATGCCCATTCACCATCCTTCTGTTTGCCAAAGTTTTTCTCATCTTTAAAGTTTGACTCATGAGTCTATATGAAAATGCATTCTTTCTCTCTGCTTCTATAGACTTATGCAAATCTTCATCATACCGTATAAACAATAAATGATTATCAATAGTTATCAGTAAATAACCAATGATGGCTGTATCCAGGACGTGTCACATTGCCTTTGAGACATCTCTAAGCAGAAGCAGTTAGCCCTTCTGTGGTTTGTCTGGCCAGTCAAGTGAGTTCTATATCTAAGGAACTGAAAACTACCTTTATGGTTACTGCAGTACACAATAAAGTTCTGGAGGCAAGACAGGGATTTTTCCTCACATGACTATGGTTAGCATCAGATGAAATGCATACCTAATACTAGTAGTGCTCTAGGACTTTGTACACAAGAGAAATAAATCAAAATAGGAAAATAGATATAATAGTTCAGTTATCTCTTCTGTACAGTTAGCAAAGTCTCTTTTTTTTTTTTTTTAGGTACTGGGGATGGAATCCAGGGGCATTGTACCTCTGAGCTACACTCCCAACCCTATTTTTAACTCTTTATTTTGAAACAGGGTCTCAAAATGCTGGGATTACAAGAGTGTGCCACCACACCTGACTAGCAAAATCTTTAAACACATAAATAAAAATCAGCGCTGGGCATGGTGGCTCACAGTTATAATCCTAGTACTTGGGAGGCTGAGACAGGTGGATTACAGGTAAGCAGCCTGCCTCAGCTACTTAGTAAGGCCCTCCATAACTGAGATCTTGTTTCAAAATAAAGAATAAAAAATAGGGATGGGGGTATAGCTCAGAGATACAATGCCCCTGGGTTTATCCCCAGGCCCCCCCAAAAAGTAAAATAAAAGATCAAATGAGTAAATTCCTTGGTTAGCTTTGCAAATAATTGTATTATGTTTTACATCTTTATTAATTTAGCAGCACTAATTAATTTGAAGACTTAAGGAGGTTCTCCACAACTTAGTGAGACCCTATTTCAAAATAAAAATAACATAGGAAGCTAGGCATAGTGGCACAAGGTTTTAATCTCAGCATTTGGGAGGAAGAGACAGGAGAATTGCAGCCTCAGCTACTTAGTGAGGCTCTTTGCAACTCAATGAGAACCTGTTTCCTATTAAAGGATTAAAAAAAAGGCTGGGGGTGTAGCTGAGAGGTGGAATTCCCCCTGGGTTCCACCCCCAGTGTCACAAAAAAGTGTGTGTCTTATTTTTAGAATAAGCTAGATGTAGCCGGGCATGGTGGCACACACTTGTAATCCCAGCATTTGAGAGGCTGAGATCGGAGGATCTGTGTTCGTAGCCAGCCTCAGCTACTTAGTGAGGCCCTCTGCAACTCAGTGAGACCCTGTTTCAAAATAAAGAATAAAAAATAGGGCCTGGCTGTAGGTCAGAGGTAAAATGCCCCTGGCTTCCATCCCCAATACCACACACAAAAAAAAGCAAGCTGTTGTGGCCTAAGGGATTCATTAGTGCCTTTTAAAATTCACTTAAAGAGCCAGGCATGGTGGCGCATGCTTGTAATCTCAGGCCTTGGGATGCTGAGTCAGGAGGATCACACAAGTTTGTAGGCAGCCTCAGCTACTTAGTGAAACTCTCAGCAACTTAATGAGACCCTGTTTCCAAATAAAGTAAAAAATAGGTCTGGGAGTATAGCCTGGAGGTAGAAAGCCTCTGGGTTCCACCCCCAGTACCACCAAATAAAAAAATTCACTTAAAGATGCTGGGCGTGGTGGCGTACATCTGTACTCCTGGTATCTAGGAGGCTGAGACAGGAGAATCACAGCTTCAAGGACTGCCTCAGCAATGTAGTAAGATGTTGAACAAATTAGCAAGACACTGTTTCAAAACAAACAAATAAGCTGGGCATGGTGGTGTATGCTTGTAATCCCAGTACTTGGGAGGCTGAGACAGGAGGATTGCACAGGTTCGAAGCCAGCTTCAACTACTTTGTGAGGCTCTCAGCAACTTAGTGAAACCCTGTTTCAAAATAAAATATAAAACTAGGTCTAGTGGTGTAGCCTAGAGGAAGTAGAAAGCCCCTGGGTTCCATACCCAGTAACAAAAATAAATAAATAAATAAATAAATAAATAAATAAATAAATAAATAAATAAAGGTCTGGGACTGTAGCTCAGAGGTAGAATGTCCCTAGATTCAATCCCTAGTGCCAAAAAATAAAATAAATTCACTAAAGCTTAAATTAGGCTTGCATAGCTAATAGATATTTTCAGGAATGTGAAATTATTGCTGCTATCCTGAACAGATATACTAGCTAGTTATTAATAGACTTATTGTAGTCCTTATTCAATTTTTCAGGCATGCCACCACCACCACCTGGTGGAGGGATGGTGATGATGCAGCTCAATGTACCAAACAATCCTCAATCTCGTGCTCACTCTCCCCCTCAATGGAAGCAAAATAAATATTACTGTGACCACCAGAGAGGACAGAAGTGTGTGGAATTTAACAGTGTAGACAATATTGTCCAGGTAAGATACTTTTGTCAATTATTTTAAAACTTCATTATGTTAGACCTGCCTATACCCTGATACTGTATCTGGAATCCTTTCAAGCAGATGGATACAGGTGTCTGAACTATATCCATACTTTTTTTTTTTTTTTTTTTTTTTTTTTTTGCGGGTCTGGGGATGGAACCCAGGGGCATTTGACCTCCAAGCTACAGCCCCTGCCCTGTTTTTTATACTTTATTTTGAAACCGAGTCTCAGGGTTGCGGAGGGCCTCGCTAAATAGCTGAGGCTGTCCACAAACCGCAATCCTCCGGCCTCAGCCACCTGAATGCTGGGATTACAAGCGTGCGCCACCACGCCCGGCTCAGACTTTATTTTAATAACCAAGTAGTATTTTCCAAATTCTGCATATCCAAAAACAAGTTCTTTTTGTTTTTGTTGTTGTTTGGTTTTTTTTTGAGGTACTGAGGTTAGAGGGGCATTCTACCTCAGAGCTACACCCCCAGCCCTACTTTTTTATTTTAGAAACAGGGTCTCACTGATTTGCAAAGGGCCTCACTAAGTAGTAGCTGAGGCTGTCTGCAAACCGCGATCTTCCTGTCTCGGCCTCCCAAATGCTGGGATTGCAAGAGTGCGCCATCATACCCAGCGAAAAACAAAATTTTACTTAAAAAACTAGAAGGAACCGGGGCTGTGGTTCAATAATAAATGCTCCTGGTTTCAATCTCCAGTCACACACACACACACACTCATGCACAAAGACAAGAAATAAAACTTTTTATCCATAAAGTTGAGAATATTCAGAAAGACATAATTTGCAATGCTATCAAAAGTATCAAGTTACAGAGCTGGGCGTGGTGGCACACGCTTGTAATCCCCGCGCTTAGGAGAGTGAGACAAGAGGATCACGCAAGTTTGAAGCCAGCCTCTGCTACCTAGTGAGGCTCTCAGCAACTTAATAAGACCCTGTTTCCAAATAAAATATAAAATAGGTCTGGGAGTGTAGCCCAGAGGTAGAAAGCCTCCCGGTTCCACCCAAAAAGAAAAAAAAAAAAAATCGCGTTACTTTCTTTCTTCTATGCAGTTGTTGGTAGTGTAAATTGGTACGATTCTTTTTACAATGCAATTTGGTAACATTTTTTCAAAATATGGAAGTGCAAAGCCTTTGTTTCACATATCCATTTGTGGAATTTTGTCCAGTAAAAACTGTTGAGGAAAAGGGCTGGGGGTGTAGTTCATTGTAGAGCACTAGTCTAACATGTGAAAGATCGTGGGTTTCAGCCAGGTGTGGTGGTACGCACCTGTAATTCCAATACTTGGGAGGCTGAGTCAGGTGTATCACAATTTCAAGGACAGCCTCAGGTACCTAGTGAGACCTTGTTTCAAAATAAAAAATGAAAAGTGACTGGGGTGTAACTTAGAAGTAGAGTGTTCCTGGGCTCAACCCCCAGTAACATAGGGGAAAAAAAAATAAAAAAAGATCCTGAGTTTCATCCTCAGCACTACAAAAATAAGAAATTATAAATTCTTAGAATAAACTTAGATGTAGGAGAATATTTTTTTCTTTTCCCTGTTATAACTTTGAAAAATTGGAAAACAGGCTGGGATGTAGCTCAGTGGTAAAGCCTCCTGTTGAGTACCTGCAAAGTCCTAAATTCAATCCAACACCAAAAAAAGAAAATGAAAAATTGGAAATAGTTTGACCATCAAATAAATTACCATGCCATTTAGGAAAATACCCTTAAGTATGTTTACTAAGAAGAACAAGATGTACCTACTACCCAGATGGTAATTTTTAAATGCCATTCTCCACTAAAAGGAGCCAGAGCTCCTTAGAGAAATAACTGCTGCCAGGATTGGTACAGGAAAAATAAAAAATAAGCCTAGACCATCTGGCTATGCCAGAAAGTAAGGGCCGGAAGAATGGTGGGGGTGTGAGAGATGAAGCAGGATTGGGATGGAAGGGCTGGGGCACAGGAGAATGATAGCAGTGAGTGATCACACACACAATAAAACAAGAATCCCTGATACATACCAATATGAATGGAGGACAAAGTGAAATGGTTTCTTAGAGACAAATGGGAAGGAATAAATAAAAAGTGAATCATTGAAACTAGGCATGGTGGCACTGACTGTAATCCCAGTTACTTGAGAGGATGAGGCAAGTCCAAGGCCAGCCTGGGCAATTTAGCAAACTCTTTCTCAAAATAAAACTAAAGAGTCATTACTAGAAGATAACACTAGTGGGTGAAAGAAATTTTGAGGCTTGGTTGGGGATGTAGCACACTGATAGAAGGCAAGGCCCTAAGCTCAGTCCCTAACACCAAGAAAGAAAGAGATACTAAACTAAAAAGGGGAAAGTAGTAACTTACAATGAAGAAACCTGAAAGGTACCAATTTAACCAGGTGATAGAAATAAACATCACCAGGATTGTGGTGAAAAATGATATCAAATTCCTTCTGATGTGAGAGGGGCCTAACATTACCTCCCTGGTGTTCCCTTCCTGAATGTATAAATGACTTTGTGGTGGGGGGGTACTGGAACCCAGAGGCTTTCTACCTCTGAGCTATACTCCCAGACCTATTTTATATTTTATTTGGAAACAGGGTCTCATTAAGTTGCTGAGAGCCTCATTAAGTAGCTGAGGCTGACTTCAAACCTGTGCGATCCTCCAGTTTCAGCACTGGGATTACAAACTTGAGCCACCACACCCAGCTATACTGTGACTTTTTATGAGGCTACAGCAAATAAAACCCAAATTGAGGAGCATTCTACAAAATAATCTTCTAGAAATGGATCTTCTAAGCCGGGCGTGGTGGCACATGCTTGTAATCCCAGCATTCGGGAGGCTGAGACCTAGAGGATTGTGGTTCGCGGACAGCCTCAGCTACTTAGTGAGGCCCTCTGCAACTCAGTGAGACCCGGTTTCAAAATAAAGAATAAAAAATAGGGCAGGGGGTGTAGCACAGAGGTCAAATACCCGTGGGTTCCATCCCTAGACCCGCAAAAAAAAAAAAAAAAAAAAAAAAAAAAAAAACCAACAACAAAATAAAGGATAAGAAGCTGGGCATGATGGCACATGTTTGTAATACCAGCGCCTAAGAGGCTGAGACAGGAGGATCGCACAGGTTCAAAGCAAGTCTCAGATACTGAGTGAGGCTCTCGGCAACTTAGTGAGACCCTGTTTCCAAATAAAGTATAAAATAGGTCTGGGAGTATAGCCCGGAGGTAGAAAAGCCCCTGGGTTCCACCCTCAGTACCACAAAAATTAAATAAATAAATAAATAAATAAATGATAAGCTGGGCGTGGTGGCATACATGTTTATAATCCCAGTGGTTGAGAAGCTGAGACAGTCGGATCACAGGTTAATGGACAACCCCTGCTATATAGTGAGGCCTGCAACTTTGTGAGACCTTGTAATGGGGCTAGGTTGAAGCTCAGAGGTAGAATGCTCCTGAGTTCAATTCCTAATACTACAAAAAATAAGAAAATAGAGCTGGGGGTGTAGCTCACAGATAGAATGCCCCTGGGTTCAATTCCCAGTACTGCCAAAAAAAGAAATAAAGGGATAGCCAGGCATGGTAGCACACGCTTGTAATCCCCGTGCTTCGGAGGTGGAGACAGGAGGATCGCACAGGTTCAAAGCCAGTATCGCTGGCTTAAGAGACCCTGTTTTCCAAATAAAAATGTAAAACATGTCTGTGAGTGTAGCCCAGAGGTAGAAGGGTTTCCAGGAACCCCAGTACCACCCAAAAAAAAGAAGAAGAAATTTAAAAAAAAAAAAACAGAAATAGAGGGAGAAAAAGAGGGATGGATCTTCTAAAATGTCAGTCATTAAAGAGAATAAGGGCTGAAGCTCTGTTGCAGATTCAAAAAGATTAAAGAGCCTGACAACTAAATTCATCCCAGGATTCTGAAGTTGAAGGAGAAAAAAATTCTTTTGTTTTGCTATAAAGGACATTAGTGGAATACTTTACAAAATTTGAATAAACTCTAGGTTAGATAATAGTTACGTTGTTAATCTGGTTTTGATGGTTCTACAGTGATTATATAAGAAAGTTTTTTGTTGTTGTTCTTTGTTTTGCAGTACTGGGGATTGAACCCAGGGGCATTCTACCTGCTCTCTATATCCCCAGCTCTAATCTTTATTCTTTTTTTGTGTGTGTGTGTGTGTATGTGTGTGTGTGTGTGTGTGTGTGTGTGTGTGTGTGTGTGGTACTGGGGGTGGAACTTAGGGGCTTTTCTACCTCCGGGCTATATTCCCAGACCTATTTTATACTTTATTTGGAAACAGAGTCTTACTAAGTTGCTGAGAGCCTCACTAAGTAACTGAGGCTGGCTTCGAACCTTTGTGATCCTCCTGTCTCAGCCTCTCAAGTGCTGGGATTATAATCATGCACCACCACTCCTGATTTATTCTTTATTTTTAAACAGAGTCTCACTAAGTTGTAGAGGGCCTCACTGAGTAGCTTAAGCTGGCCACAAACCTGCGATCCTTCTTTCTCAGCCTCCCAAGTACTAGGATTACAGGCATGCACCTCCATGCCCAGCAAAATGTTACTGTTTTTAATCCCCTAATTTCAGCCGGGCATAGTGATGCATGCTTGTAATCCCAGTACTTGGGAGGCTGAGAAAGGAGATTCATAGATTCCAGGACAGCCTCTACAAGTAATTAGACTCTCATCAACCTAGTGAGACTCTGTTTCAAAATAAAAATAAAATTGAGCTGGAGGTGTAGCTCAAAGGTAGTGTGGCCCTGGGTTCAAACCCCAGTACCAGAGCCAGGCATGGTGGTGCACAATTGTAATCCCTGTGCTTGGGAGGCGGAGATAGGGGGATGGCACAGGTTTGAAGCCAGACTCACTGGCTTAAAAGACTCTGTTTCCAAATAAAAATATAAAAAATAGGTGTCTGGGAGTATAGCCCGGAGGTAGAAGGGTTTCCAGGAACCCCAGTACCACCAAAAAAAAGAAAAGAAAAGAAACCCAATACCAAAAAAAATTCTTTATTCCCTAATTTTAGGATAAAGGGGTATCGTGTTCAACTCAAGTTATTGTCAGGAAAAATATATATACACCAGGCATAATGGCATACACTTGTAATCCCTTTGTGAGTAGGAGGTTGGGGCAGGAAAATCACAAGTTCTTGGCCAGCTTCAGCTACTTAATTAGGTCCTCCATAACTTAGTGAGACCCTGTTTCAAAATAAAGAATAAAAAAATAGGGAGCCTGGTGTGGTGGCGCACGCTTGTAATCCCAGTACTTGGGAGGCTGAGACAGGAGGATCACACAGGTTCAAAGCCAGCCTCAGCTACTTAGTGAGGCTCTCAGCAATTTAGTGAGACCCTGTTTCCAAATAAAATATAAAATTGGTCGGGGGCATAGCCCGGAGGTAGAGGTTCCTGGGTTCCATTCCCAGGACCATAAAATATATATAAAAGGGCTGGGGGTGTCGCTTGGAGGTAGAATACACTGGGTTGAATCCCTGGTACCACAAAAAAAGAAAAGAAATTATACACATATACACACAGTCATGTGCTATAACATTTCTGTCAGCACCATTGGTCCCACAAGATTACAAGGGAGGTATTGAGGATGTTGCTGAGTATGGAGTTAGAGCACTTCCGTAACATGCACAAGATCCTTTGTGTGCTCCCCAGCACCACCGGGGGGGCATTTACAGTGGAGCTGAAAAATTCCTATCACATGTCAGATATGATGATGCACACCTGTAATCCCAGTACTTGGGAGGCCCTTGACAATGTAGTGAGACTCTCAAAGACCTAGAGAGTCCCTCTTTGAAAAACAAAAAATAAGCCAGGCATTGGTGGCACATGCTTGTAATCCTAGCATTCAGGAGGCTGAGACAGGAGTATCACAGTTCACAGACAACCTCAGCTACTTAGTGAGGCCCTTTGCAACTCGGTGAGACCCTGTTTCAAAATAAAGAAATAAAGAATAAAAAAATAGGGTAGGGTGGGAGTGGTTGTAGCTTGGAGGTAGAATGGCCCTGGGTTCAATTCCCAGTACCAGCAGGGCGTGGTGGCGCATGCTTGTAATCCCCGAGATTGGGAGGCGGAGACAGGAGGATCACGCAGGTTCAAAGCCACCCTTGCTGGCTTAAGAGACCCTGTTTCCAAATAAAAATATAAGATAGGTTTGGGAGTGTAGCCCGGAGGTAGAAGGGTTTCCAGGAACCCCAATACCACCAAAAAAAATTCCCAGAACCAAAAAAAATAATAATAATAATAAAAGGTCTGTAGGCGTAGCTTTGAGGGCACTGAAGCAGTAGACTCACAGTTTCAAGGACAGGCTTAGCGATTTAACAAAATAAAGTATGAAGTGGAGGAAAGCTGAGAGTGTAACTCAGAGAGGTAGAATGCCTCTGGGTTCAATCCCCAGTACCACACACACAAAAAAGGAAAATGTAGTCTGCTCCCACTTTTTGTAAAAAATGGATTTATGAATACATATGCATAGAAACATTCTGTTACTCATATTTATCTGTGGAAGTTAGAAATTACAGTTCTCTAATCTTTAAATTTTTAAACAAGTGCATATATATAATCAGGAAGAATAAAAAACTTTGTCCAAAGGAAGTTTGCAAAAAGCCTTCCCCAGTTGCTGACCTGTTTTCTCATTGTTTTATGATTGCAGCATAGCCCTCAACTCAGCAGTCCCATGATTTCACCAGCGCAGTCGCCTGCACCAGCTCAGCTGTCCACCCTGAAAACTATACGTCCTTCTGGACCGCCACTTTCCATTGTGCCCCAGTTCTCTAGACCTTTTGTTCCTGGGCAGGGTAAGTGTATGTGAAACTAGTCACAGCTTCAGAAAATTTTAGTCATTCATTCCCAGTCATATAATAATTTTCCTTGATACTACTTTATGTTGTCCACAGAACTGCATTTCTACCTTTTCCCAGGCATCATGTTGATGACCATATACATTCCTAACTTTAGTGTTTTATGACTAATACTTAATTACTAATTCTTCAGTAATTATTCTTTTTTTATTTATTTTTTTTTTTCTTTTGGTGGTACTGGGGTTCCTGGAAGCCCTTCTACCTCCGGGCTACACTCCCAGACCTATTTTATATTTTTTTTGAAACAGGGTCTCTTACACCAGCGTGGCTGGCTTCGAACCTGCACGATCCTCCTGTCTCCGCCTTCCAAGCGCGGGGATTACAAGCGTGCGCCACCACGCCCGGCCTTTCAGTAATTATTCTTAATCCATTCTTTTTTAGTGGTAATATTCAGTGTTCCATATTAGTTATTAGTTCTGGTTTTTTTTGTTTTTGTGGGGTTTTTTGTTTTTTTTTTTTGTTGTTGTTGTTTTGCAGAATTGCGGGTTGAACCCATATGCATTCTGGTCTCATTATGCTGCAGAGGGCCTCACTAAGTATCTGAGGCTGGCTGCAAACTTGTGATCTTCCTGTCTCAACCTCCCATGTACTGGAATTACACTAGCATGTGCCACCATACCAGACTTATTTCTGTATTTCTGATTTCAATATTAAAGTAACATATATCAAGAGTTTATTCAAAAATGTACTCAACAAGCAGGCGTGGTGGTACACACTTGTAATCCCAGCATTCAGGAGGTGGAGACCAGAGGATTGCAGTTCACAGACAGCCTCACCTACTTAGTGAACCCCTCCACAATTTAGTGAGATCCTGTTTCAAAATAAAGAATAAAAAAATAGGGCAGGGGGTGTAGCTCAGAGGTCAAATGCCCCTGGGTTCCACCCCCAGGCCCACAAAAAAATAATAATAATAAAGGATATGTGGAAATTTTCAGTTTTTTCAAAAATATATCAGTTACCTATTTTTATTCTGCCAGACATGTTTTCCTTATTCATCTTTGTTTTGAATAATTCAGAAAACTGGGAAGTACATTATAACGGAGGAGAAAAAATTATAACAATGTTTTTGTTGAGTTTCAGGAGATGCCAGATATCCATTACTTGGCCAGCCACTGCAGTACAACCCTCCTGCTGTTCTGCATGGACACATTTCAAACCAACAGGTATGAAGGGCAGCTCCCTGTCCTCCTGGGCTTTATTACAGAACGAGAGATTCTGTAGCTAGTTGGGAGTGTTGGCGCAACCCAGGAAATCGCTGTGACTTAGCCAGCTGCTTTCATGCCTATTAGCCCTGAGAGCAGAGCAGGGGAGAAGGCAGTGGCTGCTTGGCTCAGGGTGGTTCACTAGTACTACTGGAAGATGGGGTAGCTAGGGGTTAGAGCACTTCTCCCTGTGACAGAGTCAGCAGGTAACCAGTCATAGTGAAGGACAGAGACACTATTCACAGGGCAGACACTATTCGCAGAGCAGAATTCACAGGGCCTGGGATTGAGTTATTTCTGCTGGAATACAGAACCCAAACTAAGTATGTGGAGGTGCTAAGTTTTTAAGCATTATGAACACATTTTGCATCATTATTAAAATTTCTCAACTATTTGTGGGTTTCCAGGGTCAGTCTGGCAGCAGGCATGGAAACCGAGGAAGGAGACAAGCTAAGAAAGCTGCATCTACAGACCTTGGGGCAGGAGAAGCAGGTGTGTCCCCAAGGACAACTGGATGTGTGTCTACAAACTGGTGACAGTGAAAATACACCACAACACAAAAATGGGCTTTCCTCTTTGTATAGTCCTGCAGAAAATTGTCCCAAGAAATAATATCCCAAGAAATTATGCCATCTCTGGTCTGAGATTTTTTGTTGTTGTTGTTTTTGTTGTTGTTGTTGTTTTTTGTGGTGGTACTAGGGATTGAGCCAGAACCATTCTACCTCCAAGCTATACCCCACCCCCCTTTTTATTCTTTATTTTGAAACAGGGTCTCACTAAGTAGCTGAGGCTGGCCACAACCTGAGACTCCTGCTCAGCCTCCCAAGTACTGGGACTACGAGCGTGCACCACCATGTGGGCTGGTCTAGGGTTCTTTAACATGTTCTTTTAACTGTCTCATTTCAGATGTGAGAGTATGTGCAGTAAAGTGAAGGTGGGGTTAGGAGCATGGAAGGGGCACAGGAAGAAGAGATGTCTGAGAGGAACAGGTGGAGTGAACCACCTCTGTGTTCTTTGAGAAAGGGGTGTTCTTACACCCATGTGGGAGGCAGTCTGAATGGACAAATGCATGGCCTTTCCATGGTGAAGTCCTTTCTCATTTCTAGTTTTTTTGAGGAAGTACTGGGATGGAACCCATAGGCCTTCTACTTCAACCCTGTTTTTATTTTTTATTTGGAAACAGTCTCACTAGGTTGAAAAGTCTCAGTACTTGCTGAGGTTGGCTTCAAGCCTGTGATCATTCTGTCTCAGCCTCTCAAGTACTAGGAGTACAGGCACATGCCACCATATCTGGCTTATACTTATATCAGCTTTGGGTGCTTAGAGCAAGTCTTATCCTCATTTTGCAGTGGGAACATGAAGTCCAAAAAAAGGTTTGCCGCAGCCAGGCATGGTGGTGCATGCCTGTAATCCTACTACTTAGGAGACTGGGATGAGGAATTGCAAGTTCAAGGATAGCCTCAGCAACTTAGTGAGACTCTGTTTAAAAAAAAAAAAATAGAGCCAGGCATGGTGGCGCACGCTTGTAGTTCCAGCATTTGTGAGGCCAAGACAGGAGGATTGCAGTTTTTGGACAGCCTCAGCTACTTTGTGAGGCCTTTTGCAACTCATTGAGACCCTGTTTCAAAATAAAGACTATTAAAAAAAATATATATATATAGGGCTGGGGTGTCTTTTGGAGGTAGAATGCCCGTGGGTTCCATCCCCAGGATCGCAAAAAAATAAAATAAAAATAGGGCCGGGGTAAGCTAGGTGTGGTGGCGCATGCGTGTAATCCCAGTACTTGGGAGGCTGAAGCAAGAGGATTACAGGTTCACAGCCAGCCTCTGCACCTTAGTGAGGCCATCTGCAACTTAGTGAGACTAAGTTTCAAAATAAAAGAATAAAATTGGGCTGAGGGTGTAGCCTAGAGGTACAATGTTCAACCCCTGATACCACCAAAAAAAAAAAAAAAAATAGGGCTGAGGTTGTAGCTTGGAGGAAGAATGTCCCTAGGTTCAGTTCCCAGCACCGAAAAGGAAAAAGGAAAGGAAAGAGGGGAAACGTTTTGAGATACCTGATTTAGATGAGCCACTGTTTAGCACTGCATTTATCTATGCAGCTCTCAGTGAGAACTATGAGACTGACAGTTTGGCACTGTTAACATCACACCCCTGGCCCAAGGGGTGGAAAGCAATGATTTAGAAAATGACCATAAGCCTGGTCCTGGTACATGTTTCCTGGTATCTGTGAGGCTGAGACAGAAGTATCCCAGGTTTGAAGCCAGCCTGCAGTAACTTAGCAAAATCAAGTCTCCAAAAGGGCCAGGTGGCTGGGTGTGGTGGTGCACACTTATAATCCCAGACAGTAGGATCGCACAGGTTCAAAGCCAGCTTCAGCTACTTAGTGAGGCTCTCAGCAACTTAGACCCTGTTTCCAAATAAAGTATATAAAATAGGTCTGGGAGTATAGCCCTTAGGTAGAAAAGCCCCTGGGTTCCACTCCCAGTACCAGTACCACCAAAAAAAATAAGTTTAAAAAAATAAAGAAAAGACCAGGTGTGGTGATGCATGCCTTTGATCCCAGTACTTGGGAGGCTGACAGGAAGAGGGTCACAGGTTCAAAACCAGCCTCAGCAACTTAGTAAGATCCCATTTTCAAAAAATAAAAAGTGCTGAGTGTGTAGCTCAGACATAGAATGACCCTGGGTTAAATCCCTAATACCACACACACAAAAAAAGGAGGTGGGGGGTGAGAGTGTAGCTCAGTGGCTTAGCACCCTGGGTTCAATCCCCTATACCACAAAAAAGAGGAGGAGAAGGAGGAGGAGGAGAGGAAGAAGGAAGGAGAAGAAAGATGGCCATAACAATTGTAAATTTGTGTTTCTGAGTAGTTTCAAAAAAGTCTGTTCATTTCCTGTGTCATATTTGAGTTTGCAGTACTTTTTACTTGGCTTTTTTGTTAACAGGGATATATTAATTTTATTCTTTTTTTTTTTTTTTTTTTTTTTCATTTTAGTTGTTGGGAAGGTCTTGGAAATTACTGAACTGCCAGATGGAATAACTCGCATGGAAGCTGAGAAGCTCTTTGGGGAACTCTTTAAAATTGGCGCCAAGATCCGATGGCTCCGGGACCCCCAGTCTCAACCCCATCTGCGTCGTCACCCCCTCTGCTGTGGCAGTGGGGACAGTACTGTCAACCCTGAACACTCTAAACCCAGTGACTTGGCCTCTACGTACACCGTCTTAGCCACATTCCCCTCCATTTCAGCTGCACAGAATGCATTGAAGAAACAAATTAACTCAGTTAACAAGTTTAAGCTGAGAACAAGCAAGAAGCACTATGACTTTCACATTTTGGAAAGGGCAAGTTCTCAGTAACAGAATCACCTTTGGACCCTTCACCTCTGTGATTCCCCTACCCATTCCCATCTCTGATTGGCTTGTTATTTGGAGCTTCTGTTAACATTATAGAGACTCCTAGGATGTTTGGTTATGGTGTAATAGCTCTTGAAGAAAGACCAGTGATCCAACAAAGGGGGAAAAAAGATACACATTTAACCCCACTGAATCCACACCAAAATGATACGGAGTTAGCAGCTTTTTCCAAGGAAATGCTGTTCAAATGCCTCCTAACTTTTATAGTTATTTTGTTTTATACTTCTGAGTTCTTGTATCAGATCCAAAACTCTATTGTACAGCAAATTATTCTTCAAAATGATTATAACCAATTGCAACCTTTTTTTCTTTTGGCAGCCAGCACAGTGTAACCCAACTTAGAATTTGGGGGATAAAGAATGCAGGGGTGGAATAACCAAGTCAAAACCATGTGCTATCCTTTGCAGGGCGCGGGGCTGAGAGTGCTAAGGAGAGCCCACAAATAGAAGATTACTCTTCCCCTGAATCTCTCACCACAGAAATATTTTCCATAAGATACAGAACTCCCCCATAAGGTCCTTTCCTTATTCATTTAGTAGTATGAATGTTAAGTGTAAAATAAATTATGTTCTTAATGCCTCTTAAACAGACCACTTAGATTCAAAGGGGAATAGGAATCATCCTAGGAAAATACTTCCACTTTTCTTAAGTGTCCCTCCAATAACTAAACTCCACTTATCTGCATTCCCTTCCTCGTGAATATTTTGTCACCTTAGGAAATAAGTGCTGGAAACATAAGTGGTTTAAAATTTGTTTTCATTGTTTGAAGCAGATTACTGGACATCAAAGATTCATTGCACTTATGAACAGGAACCTTCTTTTCAATTTCTGTGTAATTTGCAAGGCTGTACAATGTGTGCTGATGCAAGCCTTTTTCAGTTCAAGAGAATAAATGTTTACAAATATAGTCCCACTTTGTCTTTTGTTTTCTTAGTTAAAAACATCTTTAAGCCAGGCGTGGTGGCGCACGCTTGTAATCCCCGCGTTTGGGAGGCTGAGACAGGAGGATCGCATGGGTTCAAAGCCAGCCTCAGCTACTTAGTGAGGCTCTTGGCAACTTAGTGAGATCCTGTTTCCAAATAAAATATAAAAAAGGTCTGGGAGTATAGCCCGGAGGTAGCCTCTGGGTTCCACCCCCAGTACCACCAAAAAAAAAAAAAAAAAATCTTTAAGCCAGGCATTGTGGTGCACACTTGTAATCCCAGTACTTAGAAGGCTGAGGCATGAGGATTGCAGGTTCACAGCCAGCCTTAGCTATTTAGTGAGGCCCTCTGCAACATAGACCCTGTTTCAAAATAAAGAATAAAAGTCGGGCGTGGTGGTGCACGCTTGTAATCCCCACGCTTGGGAGGCTGAGACAGGAAGATCTCACAGGTTCTAAGGCAGCCTCAGCTACTTAGGCTCTCAGCAACTTAGTGAGATCGTTTCCAAATAAAAAAATATAAAAAGTTTGTCTGGGAGTATATCCCAGAAGCAGAAAGCCTCTGGGGTCCACACCCAGTACCACAAAAAAAGAAAGGAAGGAAGGAAGGAGGGAAAGAAAGAAATAGGGCTGGAAGTATAGCTTGGAGACAGAATGCCCCTGGGTTCAATCCCTAGTACCCCACAAAATACTTTATAATTGGGCAACTAAAAATAGAACATTACGTTTGGTTAGATTGATAATTTGTTGACTTACATGTTTCTTGTCCAGTTTAGCTCATGCTTTACGACATCTCTTCATTAGTCAGCCAAGCACAGTGACACTACTAGGGAAAACTGCAAGGTGAGATCTGGTGGCCACAGCTTACCTGAAGCCTGATTTGCTCTCAACCCAGACCAGGGGTTTACTCTGAAACTGAAAAGTACCAGGTGTCAGCAAGCTGTATATGTGCACTCACTCTAGAACATTTGTGAAGTCTCCCTTCATCCCAGTAAATGCCAGGGCTCTCCTCAGGCTGCATATCCTGATCATTAACACTGTTCTCCCAAGATCAAAAACTGAAGCTACCTTACATCATTCTCAGATTAAGGTGCTCTGTCAAAGGGAGAGAAAAGTGAGAACCTGTGAGCTTACTTCAAAAGCCTGTCGAATTTTTTAATTAATTTTAAAACGATTCTAAGCCAGGTGATTTGTATTGTTTTGCACTGGGATTGGCAAAGAAATAGAATGATACCTGGAGTGGAATATAGATCAAGAAAATTGTGAAAGCTGGCCATGATGGTGAACACCAATAATCCCAGCACTTGGGAGAGCAAGACAGGAGGATTGAAGGTTTGCAGCGAGCCTCAGCAACGTAATGAGGCTTTCAGCAATTTAGTGAGACCCTGTCTCAAAAAATAAAAAGGGCTGGGGATGTAGGTCAGAGTTCTACCTCAATCCCCAGTACAAAGAAAAAATTTATAAATATTTATAAATTTTGATTTGATTGGATGATGTCTTAAAAGTTCCTGGAGATTAGGTTGAACAAGTAGTGCTGGAGTCTTATAGACTAAGAAGAATAAAGAGCCAGGCGTGGTGGTGCACACTTGTAATCCCAGCATTTGGGAGGCTGAAATAGGATTGCAGTTTGCAGACAGCCTCAGCTGCTTAGTGAGGCACTTTGCAAATCAGTGAGACCCTGTTTCAAATGGTTTCCAGGAACCCCAGTACCACCAAAAAATAAATAAATAATTAAAAATAAGACTGAAGCCGAGCATGGTGGCACACACTTGTAATACCAGCATTCTGGAGGCTGAGACGAGAGGATTGCCATTCATGGACAGCCTCAGCTACTACTTAAGCCCTTTGCAACTCAGTGAGACCCGGTTTCAAAATAAAGAATAAAAAACAGGGCAGGGGGTGTAGCTCGGAGGTCGAATGCCACTGGGTTCCATCCCCAGACCTGCAAGAAAAATAAGGCTGGGAGCTGGGTGTGGTAGCTCACACTTGTAATCCCAGCATTTGGGAGGCTGAGAGAGGAGGATAATAGGTTCACAGACAGCCTCAGCTACTTAGGCCCTTTGCAACTCAGAACCTGTTTCAAAATAAAGAATAAAAAATAGGGCTGGGGTAACTCAAAGGTAGAATGCCCCTAGGTTCCATCCCCGGTACCACATAAAGGGGAGAAGAAGAAGGAGAAGGAGAAGAAGAAGGCGGCTAAAGAGCTGGCCATGGTGGCGCGTGCTTGTAATCCCAGTACTTGGGAGGCTAAAATAGGAGGATCACCGGTTCATGGCCAACCTCAGCTACTTAGGCCCTCTGCAACACAGTGAGACCTTGTTTAAAAATAAAGACTAAAACTAGGGCTGGGGGTGTAGCTCAGAGGTAGAATACCCCTGGGTTCGATCCTCTGTACCAAAACAGAGAAAAGGCTTAAGGCAGTATGTGGTAACACACCCTTATAATCCCAGTACTCAGGAGGCTGAGACAGGAGGATCACAAGTTTGTGGCCAGCTTCATCTACTTAGTGAGGCTCACCACAATTTAATGAGACCCCATTTCAAAATAAAGAATAAAAAGAAAAAGCTGGAGTACCTTAGAGGTAGATGCTCCGAGGTTCACTCCCTAGGAAAAAAAAGAAAACTAAAAAAAAAAGAAAAGAAAAAAAAAAAAAACAAGAAGGCTAAAGGAAGGCCTTACAGACTTTATTAAGAAGTTTGTTTAGCCAAACTTATAGGATCTCAGGTTTGAGAACATCTCAGCAGCTTAGCAAGACTCAGTAAGCTAGGGAGACCCTATTTCAAAACAAAAAATTGTTAAAGGGCTGTAGGTGTAGCTCAGGTGTAATATTCCCTGAGGTCCAAACCCCAGTACCCATAGCACCAAAAAATAAAGTTTATTTATTGTGCTGGGGCTATATCTCAGTAGTAGGCATTTGCCGATCCTATATGAGGACCTGGATTTGAGTCCCAGTACCACACAAACAAAAAAATGTTATAACATTTTAGGATTAGAGTAATAGCCATTTTAAGTCCTTCCCCATGTGAAGTAACAGAGACACAGATTCATCAAATATATCAAAGGGATGGAAATGTAACAACTAGCCAGGCATTGTGGCTCACACTTGTAATCCCAGCATTTGGGAGGCTGAGACAAGAGGATCTTGGTTCGCGGACAGCCTCAGCTACTACTTAGTGAGGCCCCTTGCAACTCAGTGAGACCCTGTTTCAAAATAAAGAATAAAAAAAATAGGGCTGGGGGTGTAGCTCTTGAGGTAGAATGTCTCTGGGTTCCATCCCCAGTACCGCAAAAAAAAAAAAAAAAAAAAAAAAGAAAAAGAAAAAAGAAAAGTAACAACTATGATACTACTAAAAACTTGATTTTGTGCTGGAAGTTAACCCAGGGGCATTCTACCACAGAGCTAAACCCACCTCCAGCTGTTTTTTTGTTTTGTTTTTGAAGTAGGGTCTCCATAAATACCTGACAGCCTCACCATCAGCCACCATTTTCTAACTCTGCCAGGTCACAGTCACAACCTTGTGATGTTACAATTTCACCATCTTGGTCGCCATCTGGTGATAGCACACAGTCGCCAACCCAGACCTTGCTGAGTTACAGGCATTATTTTCTGATTTCACCCCAGTTCCCCATATCTACTCCTCCCTCTCTGATATCAACCCACCATCGACGGCCTCTCACCCTAATCAGCTCTTCCTCCCCATCCTCCCTTAAGGGGCCGTCAGACCCCTATTCGAGATTTGGTGAACATGGCATTTAAAGTTTTTAATTCCCAAGAGCAACAGGCTGAAATGGCGCATACAATCCTACTCCACCAAAAGGCAGATCTGCAAGCCCCAGCCTTAGTAACAGCCCTGAGGCTGGCAGTGGCAGCTCAACCCTCTGGACAATGAGTGGAGGACAGCAAGGACAACTACCTCCAGAAGCCTGCTTCAAGTGCGGCAAGGCCATGCCCACCAACCAGACCATGCCCGGCGTGTGGCCAGGAAAGCCCTTGGAAAAGCAGTGAGCCCCAGGTGCATCAGCACAGGAGGACCACCCTTCTAGACCAGGCCCCACCGCTGGCCCTACTCAACCTGGCCAAAGACTGACGGCTGCCAGACTCTTCAACCTGATCACCCTTACCGAGCCCAGGAAAACTCTCAAGGTAGCAGGTAAGCCAATCTCCTTTTTGGTTGCCTACTCAGTCTTCCAAACTTTCTGGGTATAAGGGATCAATGGTAGCCCTCCTGCCAATGGCTTATGATACAGAACAAAACAGCCCTGCCTGAGACTCAGGCTGAAGCAGTCATTAACCAAATATATAATTCCCTACATGTGGGGCCTATGGTGCTTAAACATTTCATAAACCCTTGTTTTATTCTCCCCTCCTGCAACAGCTGATTAGTAAAGGCTGTGCCTCCTGTTCTACTTGTGCTGCTGTTTCTCCCCAAGGAGGCCTATGCCCCTCTTTTCTTACCCACTAAATGAGAGTAAAAGGACAGGACAGGACTGGCAAATTGATTTCACCCATATGCCTTCTCACAAAAAACTAAGGTATCTTCTTATGGTCGATACCCTAAAAGGTTGGGTAGAGGCTTTCCCCTCAAAGAACGAGACAGCCAGTACAGTGGCCAATACTCAATGCTCGGACATCACCCCTTGGTTTGGACTCCCCAATTCCTTACAGTCTGATAATGTACCAGCTTTTTTTTCTAAGGTTACTCAACAGGTGGCACAGGCCTTTGGCATTTCTTAGAAGCTCCACATTCCATATAGACAGCAGTCATCAGGAAAGGACCACCTGTTTATTTATGGAACTTCACCGTGCAGGAGACCTATTTGCCTCCTTCCATAAAACGTTGGACTGACCACAGGTAGGATCAGCGCAGTGCTCTCCCTCTCTGGATGCCAGACAGCCATAAGTATTAAATTCTCTCTAAAATCTGTTACTTATGCTCCTACCAATAGCACGTTTTCCACTTGACCAGACTGACCCATATTTACTCACTGCTGAAAAGCGTGGTGTGTGT
Organism: Muscardinus avellanarius; assembly: GCF_963383645.1. Lineage (NCBI taxonomy): Eukaryota > Metazoa > Chordata > Mammalia > Rodentia > Gliridae > Muscardinus > Muscardinus avellanarius. The sequence continues at coordinate 99,385,466 of NC_137787.1, read as the reverse complement.
CTCTTTCTCAGTGAAAAATGCTATTACATTAATGAATCTGGTCTAATGGAGGAAAATGTCTAAACTATGACCAGGTTAAGCGAGAATCTAAAAACACAACATCAGCAGTCTACCTCATATCTAGAAGGATTCCAAGGGCCAGTAGCTGCTGGGCTCCTTCCTTTCCTGGGTCTCATTCTCACGATTTGCCCTTTCTTTTTAATAGTCCCTTGTCTGCTAAAGTTCATTCAAATGCACATTACTGAGCTGTCCAGGGTAACCTTCAATCAACTCCTGCTGTAGCCATATTCCCACCTGCCCACTTCCTAATGACCTGGCCTCACCTGGCCAAAAGGCCTCTATAAAACATCCCCTCTGACAGCAGGAGTAGTTATTGACTCAGTCATCGACCAAAAGGCTGGAATGATTGGCGGGTCCCCTCCCCCTCTACCCCCTCCTCTTCGGCCCCTTCCCCCAAAGGACTTTGCAGCAGGGACAGAAGGCTGAACTCCGGAAGCCAGAAGCAGAGATGTTGCAGACTCCAGATGTCATTAGAAAGCCGGGCATGGTGGCTCACGCTTGTAATCCCTGTGCTTGGGAGGCAGAGACAGGAGAATCGCACAGGTTCAAAGCCAGCCGCGCTGACTTAAGAGACCCTGTTTCCAAATAAAAATATAAAAAATAGGTCTGGGAGTGTAGCCCAGAGGTAGAAGGGCTTCCAGGAACCCCAGTACCACCAAAAACAAAACAAAACAAAACAAAACAAAACAGATGTGATTAGAGGACTGGCATTCCCACGCCGCTAGCCCCACCCCAACACCCCGGCTACATAAATACCCTTACTTCCTCTCTACGGTGAGACTCTGCTGACCAGTCATCGGTCCCTTCCCCCACCATTAGCAGACCTGGCCCAAAGGTGCCAGTTAATTAAAGAGGCCTCACACAAAAACTTGGCTAGTTTTTGCCTCCTCCGTGACCCCTGACTCAATTTCAATGTTACAATTTTCTCATAGAGATTTCCAGGATGTCAAGGGAAGGCAGAGCCCATGGGTGGGAAGTTCCTGGATTATTCTCATGTTGGAACCTAGGGATATACTACCTCCAAGCTATACCCCAAGCCTACACTTTGTTGTTGTTGTTTGTTTTGGTACTGAAGATTGAACCCATGGGTATTCTACCTCCAAACTATACTTTCATTCTCTTTTATTCTTTATTTTGAAACAGAGTCTCACTAAACTGCCAAGACTGGCCTTAAACCTGTGAGCCCCCTCTCTCAGCCTCCCAAGTACTGGGATTATAGGAGTGTGCTACCATGCCTGGCTTTGTATTTTTACTTAGTTTGTTTTCGTGGTATTGAGGATTGAATTCAGAGATGTTCTACTGCCAAGCTATATCCCTAGCCTTATTTATTTATTTATTTATTTATTTATTTGGTGGTACTGGGGATGGAATGCAGGGGCTTTCTACCTCTGGGCTACACTTCCAGATCTATTTTATATTTTATTTGGAAACAGGATCTCTTAAGCCAGCTGAGGCTGGCTTTGAACCTGTGTGATCCTCCTGTCTCAGCCTCCCAAGCGTGGGGATTGCAAGCGTGCACCACCACGCCTAGCACCCCTAGCCTGAGTTTTATTTTATTTAATTTTTGTGGTATTGGGGATTGAACTCAGAGGCATTCTGCCTCTGAGCTACACCCCCAGCCCTATTTTTATTTCTCAATTTATTTGCGGTACTGGGGATGGAACTCAGGGACATTCTACCTCAGAGCTACACCCCCAGCCCTATTTTTTATTCTTTATTTTGAAACAGGGTCTCACTAAGTCGTGGAGGGCCTAAGTAGCTAAGGCTGGCTGCGGACCTGCCATCTGTTTCAGTCTCCCAAGTGTTGGGATTATAAATGTGCACCACTATACCTGGCTTTTTTTTTTTTTTTTTTTTAGTTGTGGGAATGAAAACCAGGGGCATTCTACCTCCAAGCTATACTCCTGCCTTATTTTTTTATTCTTTATTTTGAAACAGGGTCTACTGAGTTGCAAAGGGCCTCTCTAAGTAGTAGCTGAGGCTGGCCTTGAACTATGATCTTCCTGTCTCAGCCTCTCAAATGCTGGAATTAAAAGCATGTACCACCATGCCTAGCTACATCTGACTTTATTTCTTAATTTTGAAACAGGGCCTTGCTACGTTGATGAAAGTTTCACTATTTGCTGAGACAGTCCTTGAGTCTCTGATCCTCCTGCTTCAGCCTCCCCAATACTAGGAAGTACAGGTGTGAGCCACAACACCCAGCTCTGAGTTTTATTTATTTATTTATTGTTTGTTTGTTTGTTTGTTGTTTTTGGTGGTACTGGGGGTGGAACTCAGGCTTTCTACCTCCGAACTATACTCCCAGACCTATTTTATATATTTTTGGAAACAGAGTCTCATTAAGTTGCTGAGAGCCTCACTAAGTAGCTGAGGCTGGCTTCGAACCTGTGTGATCCTCCTGTCTCAGCCTCCCAAGCATGGGGATTACAGGCATATGCCACCATGCCAGGCTCCTTATTTCTTGGGTTTTTTTGTTTTTTGTTTTTTTGTGGTACTGGGGTTCCTGGAAGCCCTTCGGGCTACACTCCTAGACCCATTTTATATTTTTTATTTGGAAACAGGGTCTCTTAAGCCAGCGTGGCTGGCTTCTAACCAGCGCAATCCTCCTGTCTCTGCCTCCCAAACTCGGGGATTAGAAGCGTGCGCCACCATGCCCAGCGCTTATTTCTTGTTTTGAAACAGGGTTTTGCTAAGTTGCTGGGGCTGGTCTCAAACCTGTACTCCCCTGGTCTCAGCCTCCCAAGTGTGATTACAAGTGTGTACCACCATGCCTGGCTTATTTTTTATATTTATTAATTTATTATGTATTTATTTATTTACTTATTTATTTATTCATTAGTACCGGGGATGGAATCCAGGGACATTGTACCTCCAAGCTACACTCCCAGCCCTAGTTTTTAGTCTTTGTATTTTTCAAACAGGGACTCACTGAATTGTGAAGGGCCTCGCTAAGTAGCTGAGACTGTACACAAACTGGGATCCTCTGGTCTCAGCCTCCCAAATGCTGGGATTACAAGCGTGTGCCATCTCTCTGTGTTTCTAAGTCTAGCCATGAAACCGTGGTCCTTCTATCTTCTATCTCCCAAGTACTGGGATTCTAAACATATGTCACCATGCCTGGCTGTTCCTGAGTTCCTGAATGACTAGATGAAGCAGAGCGTCCTTGTACCAATGTCCCTTAAATCTTGGGTGACATTAGCCTGTGAAATAAAATGAGAAATAAAACTTTGTTGTGGCTGGTTGTGGTGACGCACACTTGTAATACCAGTACTTGGGAAGCTGAGGCAGGATCACAGGTTGGAAGCCAGCCTCAGCACCTTAGCAAGACTCTCAACAACACAGTGAGTCCCTGTTTCCAAATAAGAAATAAAATTGAGCTGGGGGTTTAGCCGGGTATGGAAACACATGCTTGTAATCCCAGCATTCAGTAGGCTGAAACCGGAGGATCTCAGTTCGCAGATAGCCCCTCAGTTATTAGTGAGGCCCTCTGCAACTAGTGAGTTCCTGTGTCAAAATAAAGAATAAAAAATACAGCAGGTGCCCGGCGTGGTGGCGCACGCTTGGGAGGCGGAGACAGGAGGACCGCGCAGGTTCAAAGCCAGCCGCGCTGGTTTAAGTATAAAAATAGGTCTGGGAGTGTAGCCCGGAGGTAGAAGGGTTTCCAGGAACCCCAGAACCACCAAAACAAAACAAAAAAAATATGGCAGGGGGTGTAGCTTGGAGGTACAATGGCCCTGGGTTCCATCCCCAGACCTGCAAAAAAAAAAAAAAAAAAAAAAAAAAAAATTGGCTTGGGGTCTAGCTTGGATGTAGAATGCCTCTAGGTTCAACCTCCAGGACAAAACAAAACAAAACTACAAAAAAAAAAAAAAAAAAAACTTCTGTTGTTAAGCCACGGAAGTTTGAGGATTGTTTCCACATGTAATTTAGCTGGAACATTTCTCCTTCCCACCTTCCCAACTCCCATTTCTCCTGGCTGCTGTGTGCTCACACTTCAGACTGCAGCTGCAGGATTACACCCTTCAGGCAGCCTGCTCTTCCAATCCAGCTGTCTCTTTCAGTCCTGACCTAATAAACACAAATGATATCCTATGCTTCCGCTTCAAGGCATTTATTACACTGATAATTACATGGCAAATTGGCCAATTAGCTGCTTAATGTTTCCTACCCATCAGAACGTAATCTTCAGAACAGGGAGGATATCTACTGCATTTGTTTACAAACGCATCTTCCCCCCCCCTCCCCGTACCACCAGTGCCTTACCCAGTTAATATTTGTTCAGTGATTAAATGAAGAAATGATCTGATGGAGACAAATGCTTTGACTCCTGAAAGGCACATACATAGTTTTCTTAAGCATGATTTTGGGAGGCAGGCAAAAATAAGAACTAACTTTCGTAAAGTAGTTAATTATCATGTGCTGAGCACTTGCTAAGCACTTAAAAAGGTCTCTATATGATCAGTAGCTTTAAAGAGTAAATTCTATTTTTTGGTGTGTGTGTGTGTGTGTGTGTGTGTGTGTGTGTTGCTGGGGATCGAACCCCCAGGGGCATGTGCCACCTTGCCCAGCTCAGTGTCAGGTGTTATTCTAGCAATAGGAAATAGACTAAGACAGCTGGGTTCACAGAAACAGAATAAGAAATATGCTTGTACAAGGTTTATTAGGGAGCAAACTAATTGGTAAAATCACTGGGGAGAAGCAGCTGTAATTGAGGTCTCATATGGTCCCCGAGCGGTCTGGAGATGAGAAGCCTTTCAGAGGCCAAAATCAGATAAGGGGCCCAGACTTCTGGCCCTTAGCCGAGTGGAACTTCCACTTTCTGTGTGAGAGAGAGAGAGCTTGTCAGGATTCTGAAGTGGGGAGGGCACATTATCTATTACACTAGAAACTGAAAGGATTTAACAGAGCACAAAAGAGTTGAAATACTGCTGTGAGTGGTTGTCTACCCTGGGTTCCACTCTCTGTACTGCAAAAAAAAAAAAAAAAAAACAACTCTGGCCTCATTGTATGGCGACTGAAGAAACAAGGGACATGTTCTTGAATTTGACAATATCAGATTTCAAAACTCAAAAATCTATTCCAGCCATACGCTTACACAAGCCTGTAATCCCAATACTTGAGAGGCTGAGATAGAAGAATTGCAGGTTTGAGGCCAGCCTCAGCAACTTGGCAAGGCTTTGTTTCAAAATAAAATAGGGATAGGGTGTAGCTAGGAGGTAGAACGCCCCTGAGTTCAATCCCCAGTACCACACACATACACACACACCAAGAATCTTTTCTGCAGATGTGTGGTAGAACATACATACTTGTAATCCCAGCATTTGGGAGGCTGAGACAGGAGGATCGTAGGTTTGCAGCCAGCCTCAGCTATGTAGTGAGGCCCTCTGCAACTCAGTGAGACTCTGTTTCAAAATAAAGAATAAAAACAAGGCTGGAGCCAGGCGTGGTGGCACACGCTTGTAATACCAGCATTGGGGAGGTTGAGACCGGAGGATTGTGGTTCGTGGACAGCCTCAGCTACTTAGTGAGGCTCTCCGTAGCTTAATGAGACTCTGCTTCAAAATAAAGAATAAAAAAAGGATGGGGGAGGGGTGTAGCTTGGAGGTCAAATGCCTCTGGGTTCCATCCCCAGATCCACAAAATAAATAAATAAATAAATAAATAAATAAATATAATTAAATAAAAAATAAGGCTGGGGGTATAATTTGGAGGTAGAATGCCCCTGGGTTTCATCCTCAGTACCGAAAAAAAAAAAAGTAATGAGACTCAACTTAGTGAGGCCATTTCTTCTTTCTTTCTTTCTTTCTTTCTTTCTTTCTTTCTTTCTTTCATAACACTGGAGATGGAACCTAGGAGCTTTCTACTTCCAGGTTATACTCCCAGATCTATTTTATTTTTTATTTGGAAACAGGGTCTCACTAAGTTGCAGAGAGCCTCACTAAGTAGCTGAGGCTGGCTTCGTACCTGAATGATCCTACTGTCTCTGTCTCCCAAGTACTGGGATTACAAGCGTGCGCCACAACACCCGGCTTAGAGACCCGGTTTCTAAATAAGAAATAAAATCATGCTGGGGTATAGCTTGAAGGTACAAGGCCTCTGGTTCAATCCCCAGTGCTATAATAAATGAATGAAGAAAGAAAGAAAGAAAGAAAGAAAGAAAGAAAGAAAGAAAGAAAGAAAGATAGGGCTGGGGATATAGCTTAGAGATAGAATGACCCTGAGTTCAATCCCCAACATTACAAAATAAAAGAAGAAAGAAAAAAGAAAAGAAAGAAGATAAAAGAGAGTGTCTTTTTTTGGCCAAGGCTTACATTATTTATTTATTTACTTACTTTTTGTGGTACTATGGGTGGAATCCAGGGGCTTTTCTATCTCTGGGCTATACTCCCAGGCCTATTTTTTTTAAATATTTCATTTGGAAGCAGGGTCTCATTTAGTTGCTGAGAGCCTCACTAAGTAGCTGAAGCTGGCTTCGAACCTGTGCAATCCTCCTGTCTCAGCCTCCCAAGTGCTGGGATTACAAGTGTGTGTCACCACGCCCACCTTTTATTTTTGGTACTGGCTATTGAAGCAAGAGGCATCCTACCTCCAAGCTACATTTCTAGCCTGATTTTATTTCAAGTTTAGAAATACGGTCTCACTACGTTACTGAGGCTAGTTTTGAACCTGCAATCCTCTTGTTTCAGCCTCCCAACTACTGGGATTATAAGTGTGTGCCCCATGCCTGACTACAGCTTACATTGTTTAGAATGGCAGTGATAACAAGAAGCTTTATTCAACTTCCAGTTAGTTACTATCTCATAAAACAAGAATATGAAGACTGAACAGTTCCAGAGTTAGTCCAGGAGCTCTGTGACATCATCATAGACCCATTCTGTTCTTCTTAGAGCATAGGCAATGTCTTTCCTTGGGGCTGCAAGATGGTAGCAGCAGTACCAGGCATATTTGCATACAACCACCCCAGCAAAGAAGGCTGTATTTTCTCCCAGGTGTCTTTTTTTATTTGAAATACTTTTCCTAGACATGCACCCCTCCTTCCCACAAGGTCCTGCTAACTGCAAGAGGAGGTTGTAAAAGCAAGTATCTGGCAGTTTTGCCTCTCAGTGGAAAGCAGACTCAGCAAAGAATACTGGAGGGCACATTAGCAGAATGATTACTGGCTAGGCTAGCAAAATAGTTTGCCACATATTCCATTTTCCTTCCCAACTTGACAGGGATATGTCCTTTGCTGGGTATTCAGTCTCTCTAAGACTAGCTCCTAACATCCTTGAATCTGAGATCCTTTTGTCTCAGCCTCCCAAATGCTGGGATTACAAGCGTGCGCCACCACGCCCGGCTTGATTTGAGGTTTTAAAATGATATCTCACCAATATCCAGTTCAAGAACTTGCAGAAGGCCGGCATTCTATTGATACCTCCCCTCAGGCACAGGGGCTAGATGGTATTATAGAAAGTGACTTAAGGTTTTGATCTTGTCCTTTTACAAGGTCTGGCTAAATTCAACAGAAACTAAGCCCATGAACAAATCACTACAAGGTTCATGTATTTCCAAGCGGGGATAACTGCCTTTCAAATTTAAGGTCTCGATGAGACCGAGAAGGGCATATTCTATGGCGACACTCACTACTGCCTCTTTTTCTCCAGTTTCCTGGACCCCAGTTACGGTTTCCCAGCTGGGAGGCAAACCCGCCTAGGAAGACTACAATTCCCGTCATGCCTCATTGCAGGAGACGCCGGCGTGCCGTAGGTGTTAGTCACCCTTCCCACTGAGTCCCTTCACTTCCGGACCGCGGGAGGTCTATCGAGAGCGCGCACGCACAGACTTGCCTACAAGACAGGGCGCTGCGGCGCTGGCGACGCGGGGCGTCACGTGACGCGTAGGCCTGGCCAAGCGCGTGCTCGTTTGTGAGGAGCCGGAGCCCGAGCCGGAGGCGGGGCCGGACCTGCCAGGGCTGCGGGGGCCGCGCGGCCCGACGAAGGGGAGGCGGGGCCAGCTCCGGGACCCCGGTGACTACACAGCGAGCGAGCGAGCGAGCGAGCGCCTGGGCCCGAGGGAGCGATGCTGTGGTTCCAGGGAGCCATTCCGGCCGCCATCGCGTCGGCTAAGAGGAGCGGCGCGGTCTTCGTGGTGTTTGTGGCAGGTGAAGGGGGCGGGGGTCCGGAGTGTGGCCGGGGCGCCCCCGCGGCCTGCCTTCCTCCGCTGCGGACCCGCGGCCCGGAGGTGCGGGCGTCGCGGCCGGGGCCGTCTCAGCCGGTGCCCGGGCCGGCCGCTGCCCGCCTGCAGGTCTCCCGGTGCCCGCGGCCCCGCCGCCCGCCGCCGTCCTCCGCGCCCGGGCCCGGCCCCCTCCCGGGGCGCTGGGGCTCGCGGGGGCGGCCCGCTCCTCCCGCCAGCCCGAGGCTCGGCCGCGACGGCCCTGCGCCCCGACGACGCGGGGTGGGGAGGCCGCGCGCCCAGTGCCGGCGCGCAGGTGCGGGCCGAGGCTCGCGGGCTCCCGCTGGGTCGCGGGCTGTCAGGAAGAAAGCTGTGTCATCGGTGAGCCACAAAGAGAAACCACCTGATGTTCGCGGTTGTTGCTGGTGTTAATACAGAGTCCTGAAACGTAAACTTGGGCATTTTTTTTTCCTTTCATAGTGCTGGAAGGGTCTAAGGTGGAATAACTTTTAAAAAAAATTTTTGTTAGCTTTAAAGAAGTGCTCCGGCAATCCGTCGTTGTTCCCTTTGTTGTCTTTCTACCCTAAAATGAACATAGTTTTCGAAAACGCGTACAAACCCATTTACCTTATGTTGCTCTGGGTTACTTTGCTCCATATGCTTCTTTTTTCTTTTTAAAACTACTGAACTCGTAAATTGACAGTAAACCTTCTGCGTCAAGGGTTTTGTGCATTTTCATTACGTGGACCAATGTCTGTGACAATTGTTAATTAGAGGTTTATTTCTTAGGATACCTGTGTTTAGTAACGGTTTACTCATAATTCCTCACATCTCTTAGTAATTCTGTAACTTTATGCAGTGAAGGACAGGTTGCTGAAACAAGACTGTTAAGCCTTAAACTTGAAATTTTAAAATTGTTTTGTTATGATAAAGTTTTAGTGCTCCTTATTTGAAGAGCTTGAGTAGTTTAGATTCTGTTATATGCTGTCTGTTCTGGAATTTCATTGTACTTTATGTAATTTACTATTATAACCTAGCAATGAAAAACGTGGATTGATATGAATGGAAATTGATGACACTGTGCTTATTATGAGTTCAATAATAGGTTTATGACATTTAAATGTTTTTACATAAAACTCAATTGAAAGCCGGGCGTGATGGCCCCTGCTTGTAATCCCTGTACTTGAAAGGCTGAAACAGTTATATCCTGCAGGTTTGAAGCCAGCCTCGGCTACTTGAGACCCTGTTTCTAAATAAAATATAAAAATAGGTCTGGGAGTGTAACCCGGAGGTAAAAGGCCATGGGTTCTATCCCTAGTACCACAAATAAATAAATGAATAAATACCTCAGTTGATCTTGTACTTTAGGACAGGTTTTATTATCCCTATTTTATAAGGATGAGGAACTTAAGTCCACATTCATAAATTGACTTGTACCAGGGCCACAAAAAGAATTTACCATTTGTTTTCTTTTTTTTGGAATTTGGTTTTTGGTGGTACTAGGGATTGAACCTAGGGATATTCTAGCTCTGAGCTATACTCCCAGCCTTGTGTTTTATTTTTATTTTTATTATTTTTTTTTTATTTTATTTTATTTTATTTTTTTTTTTGCGGGTCTGGGGATGGAACCCAGGGGCATTTGACCTCCGGGCTACACCCCCTGCCCTATTTTTTATTCTTTATTTTGAAACCGGGTCTCACTGAGTTGCAGAGGGCCTCACTAAGTAGCTGAGGCTGTCCGCGAACCGCGATCCTCCAGGTCTCAGCCTCCCGAATGCTGGGATTACAAGCGTGTGCCACCACGCCCGGCTTTATTTTTATTTTGAAATGGGGTCTCACTAGGATGAGTCTCACTACTTGATAAACCTGTCCTTGAACCTGTAATCCTGTCTCAGACTCCCAAGAACTGAGATTACAGGTGTGTGCCACCACATCTGGTTTAGAACTTTATTTATTTAGCAGTACTGGAGATTGAACCCAGGGGTAGTCTACTTCTGAGCTACACTCCCAGTTCTGCTTTTTATTCTTTATTTTGAAACAGGGTCTTACTAAGTTACAGAGGGCCTCATTAAGTAGCTGAGACTGGCCACAAACCTGCGATCCTCCTGTCTCAGCCTCCCAAGTACTGGGATTACAATCATGCGCCACCATGCCTGGCACACAACTTTGTGTGTGTGTGTGTGTGTGTGTGTGTGTGTGTGTGTGTGTGATGCTGGGGATGAAACTCAGGGGCATTGTACCTCCGAGCTACACCCCCAGCCCTATTTTTTAGTTTTTTTATTTTTGAAACAGGGTCTCACTGAGTTGCAAAGGGCCTTGCTAAGAAGCTGAGGCTGTCCACCAACTATGATCCTCCAGTTTCTACCTCCCGAATGCTGAGATTACAAGTGTGTGCCACCACACAGGCCACAACTTGTTTAAATAGGCAAAAATTTTAGCAGCTTCAAAAAAAGTGCTTTTTTTTGGGGGGGGGGGTACTGGGGATTGAACCCAGGAGCATTCTACATCTGAGCTACACTCCCAGCCATTTTTTTATTCTTTTTTTTTGAAACAGGGCCTCACTAAATAGCTGAGGCTGGCTGTGAACTGTGATCCTCCTATCTCAGCCTTTCAAGTACTGGGATTACAAGTGTGGGCAACCACACCTGGCTGCTTTTTTGTTTGTTTGTGGTACTGGGGATAGAACCCAGGGGCATTGTACCACCAAGCTACACCCCCATCCCTATTTTTTAGTGTTTTTATTTTTTAAACAGGGTCTCACAGAGTTGCAAAGGGCATTGCTTAATAGCTTAGACTGTCTGTAAACCACGATCCTCTGGTCTCAGCCTCCGGAATTCTGGGATTACAAATGTGTGCCACCATGCCCAGCTGTTCAGTGATTTAAATTGGTGTAGAAATGAGGACAGGTAGGGCTCTGGTAGTCGTGTTTCCAACAGAAAACACAATAGATGATGTCCAGACATTCCTGAAAGTCACTCTTGAGGCTATCACTTAATTTGCAAAAAAGAAACACTAATTTATAGCTGGAAGTAGTGGTGCATACTTGTAATCCCAATTTTGGGAGGATGAGACAGGAATTTTGCAGGTTCTAAGTAGCATAGGCCCTCTGCAACCTAGTGAGACCCTGTTTCCAAATAAGATATAAAACTGGACTGGGGGTGTATCTTGGAGATAGAAATGCCTGTGGATTCAGTCCCCAGTACTGGGGAAAAAAAAAAAAAAAGAAATACTAACTTATATATTTACTTATTTGTGTTGTTTGGCATGGAACATGCATGCTGGGCAAGCTGGTGTGTGTGTGTGTGTGTGTGTGTGTGTGTGTGTGTGTGTGTGAGAGAGAGAGAGAGAGAGAGAGAGAGAAAGAAGAAGAAGAAGGAGGAGGAGGAAGAGGAGGAGGAGGATTATTGAACCCCAAGGACATTCTCTTTTGAGCTATACCCCTCAGCTCTTTTTATTTTTATTTATTTATTTATTTTTTGAGTGGTACTGGGAATTGGACCCAAGGGTATTCTACTTCCTAGATACACCCCCAGCCCTTTATATTTTTTGTCTTTAAGACTTTCATTTTTATGTGTTTGTGTGTGTGTGGTATTGGGGATTGAACCCAGATGCATTCTGCCTCCAAGCTATACCTCCAGCCCTATTTTATTTTTTTATTTTATCTCAGCCTCCAAAGTACTGGGATTACAAGCATGGGCCACCATGCACTGCTTTTATTTTTTTGTTTTGAAACAGAGTTGCTGAGAGCTTCAGTAGGTTGCTGAGAGCTTTGCTAGGTTGCCAAGTCTGTCCTTGAACATGCAATTCTCCTGTCTTAGCTTCCCAAGTTTGTTTGTTTGTTTGTTTGTTTGTTTTGAAACCAGGTCTCACTAAGTTGCTGAGTCTGGCCTTGAACTTTTGATCTTCCTGTCTCAGCCACCCAAATACTGGTATTGCAGGCTTGTACCACCATACCTACCTCTGTGCAAACACTTTAACACTGAGCTACATAACCAGCCTAAAAAGCTAGATTTAACTAACAAATATTTAAAAACCTATTCAGGAACACTAGTGCAAATTATTGGGATAAAGTTAAAGGTTTTATACTTTGGGACTTTTATGTAAATATGCATTCTTCAATTAAATTTTTATTGATGAGCAGGTATTACATGTATTTAGAATATTAATGACTGTTGAATGCTTGCTGAAAGACTGTTAGCAGCCTAACAAAGGAAGCTCTTCCTTGACCTATCCCAAAATATAGGTAGCTTTTCTAGAGTTTTAGCTAGCTAATCTCTAAGACTAAGTAGGATTAGTGTCACTCTAGGGATATATAGACACTAGACTCATAAAACTGCAACACTTAGCTGAGTGTGATGGCACATGTCTGTAATTCCAGTACATAGGAAGCTGAGATAGGAGGATTTCAGTTTCAAGGCCAGTGTGTGGTAATTTAGTGTGATCTTGTATCAAAATAAGAAAATTCAGAGGGTCTAGTTTAGAAGTAGAATGCCCTTGTTATAAAACAAATAAACAAAACTCAGCAAAAATTAGATTGACTAGAGCTTTGTTCATAACTTTGAAGAATATATCTAGAACTCATGATTTTCCTAGATCTGAGAAACTAGTAATAATATACCAAGTTAATGGAAAAATTAAAAAGATATCTTTATAGCTGGAAAGAGTGTTCTCAAGAGTACACTTTGGTTCATAGAATTATTTAAATGGGACACAGTTAAGGCAAGGTATTTTTATTGAAACTTGCTTTTTGGGGGGGAAAAGTTAAGCATGGGACATTCTACGTCCGAGTTACCACTGAGTTGCAAAGGGCCTCACTAAGTAGCTGCAGCTGTCCTTGAACCGAGATTCTCCTGTCTCAGCTTCCCAAATGCTGGGATTACAAGCTTGCACCACCACACACACATGGGGCTCCCCAGCCCTATTTTATTTTTTATTTTGAAACAGGATCTTGCTAAATTACCACATGCCTCAAACCTGTGATCCTCCCTGTTACGGTTTTGAGAATATGTTATAGTTTAGGGAAACTGTCCCCGGGAACCCCTATTCCCTAATAGGGTCCTGGACACAATTTCCCTCAAAACACACAAAAAAACAAAAACAGAAAAACTGCGGGTTCTTGTCCTGAGAAGTATAAATACACATTAGCCCGGACTCTTGCTGAAGATTTAAAGAAGTTTATTAAAAAGATAGAAATACAGAAGATAGTTATAGCCCTATGCCAGAATGACATGGGGGGATTCAAATGAATGCCCCACCAAAGATGCAACATGTGGACCAGACTTTTTAGACCCATGACCTCCATCTTGTTTATATAGTAAACAAGCCCTGTAAGGTTCCTCCCCCAGCAAGGTGTGGCAAGGTGTCTCCTTTCACAAAAGTTGACCCCTCCTCCCATCCTAGCTAGATTATCCAATTATTATGTAAACCTGTGTTTAGAACACAGGTTGAGGATGAGGTAGTCCTAGTTCCCCTCCCCTATAGACTTGCTAATTACCTTTAGCTAGGTTAATTTACATTGGAATAATTGCCTGCTTCTAGTCAGCAACCAAGTCCTTTCACAGACTTGCCCCTCACCCAGTTTTTGGAATATATTAATAATCATAGCTTTCTCAAATCTTTCTAGGCCATTCCCATTACTGGTATACTACCAAATACTGGCAGATTATGAGCATGTGCCACCACTCCAGGCTCTTTTATTTTTTATATTTATTTATTTATTATTTAAATTGGGTTTTGCTATGTTGCCCAGGCTGGTCTCCAACTCTGTGCTCAAGTAGTCCTGCCTTATTCTCTCAAGTAGTTGGCAATACAGAGACACACCAATGCACCTGGTTTTATTTAATGAAGATTTTATGTGTGAGTTAAAGAATGGTGTACAACTGATGTTAGGATACTAGAAAAATCACTCCTTCAGCCAGCAAGTATTTTTAGCCAAGCATGGTGGCATACACCCTATAATCCCAGTACATAGGAAGCTGAGATAGGAGGATTGCAGGTTCAAGACCAGCCTCAGCAATTTAGTGAGACCCTGTTTCAAAATAAAAACTAAATAGGAACCGAGCATGGTGGTGTATGCTTGTAATGCCAGTACTTGGGAGGTTGAGACAAGAGGATCTGGATTTACAGCCAGCCTGAGCTACTTAGGCTCTGTACAACTTAGTGAGACCCTGTTTCAAAAAAAGAATTAAAAAAACTAGCTTGCAAATGGAGCTTGGAGGTGGAATGCCCCTGGGTTCAATCCCCAGTACTGCAAAAAATAAAAATAAAAAAATGACAAAAATAAACTAAAGAGGCTGGGGGTGTAGCTCAGAGATAGAATTCTTCCCCCCTAGCTTCAATTCCCAGCACCCCACTCCCCACCCCCATAAGTATTTTCAGTTGTAGCCTTTTAAATAGAAGTGCCGGGCGTGGTGGCTCACACTTGTAATCCCCGCGCTTGGGAGGTGGAGACAGGAAGATCTTGCAGGTTCGAAGCCAGCTGTGCTGGCTTAAGAGACCCTGTTTCCAAATACAAAATATAAAATAGGCCTGGGAGTGTAGCCCGGAGGTAGAAGGGCTTCCAGGAACCCCAGTACCACCACAAAAATAAATAAATAAATAAATAAATAAATAGAAGTAAAACAATAGTTTTCTTGGAATAATCTGACGGAGTCTGAGACAAAAGTGTCTTTCTCGTCACTGATTGGTGTGTGAAGTGGCTAAAATTTATGTCAGAGACCATTTTTTGCCTTTTTTTGGTTAATAGACCACCAACTCTTAAATTTTGAGATAGATTAGAAGGGATGACTGTGCAAAGGTGTGCAACTCTTTGCTTTAGAGTTTGTGCTCTTTTAAGTGCCCTCACATTGGCTACTCCTGATGCAGTTAAGGCTACAGTGTTTTCTCTTGTAATCCCAAACCCATTTAATTTCATAACAGGTCAGTTTGATTAGAAATAAGAAACTAAGGGCAGGCATGGTGGCACATACACCTCTAATTTCAGTATTTGGGAGGCTGAGATAGGATCACAGGTTCTAGGGCAGGAGTGTGAATTTAGCAAGACCTTGTTTCAAAATAAAACAATAAAAGGGCTGAGGATGTAGCTTAGTAGTAGGATGCCCATGGGTTCAGGCCACACTACCCCCATCCCAACGTACAGCCTTAGCAACTTAATAGACCTTCAACAACCTAGTGAGACCCTGTTTCAAAACAGAAAGGGCTGGGGTAGGTAGAACGCCCCTGGGTTCAATCCCCAATACCACCAAAAAAAAAAAAAAAAAAAAGTAAAGATACTGAAGTAAGCAATTAGTAATGCCACTGGTTAGTAAGTGTTAAGAAAGTTATCATTGAACTGGGCACAGTGGCGCTTTCCAATAATCCCAGTACTTGGGAGGCTGAGACAGGATTGTAGGTTTGAGGCCAGCCTGGTCAATTTAGTGAGACCTTCAGCAATTTAGCAAGATGATGATCTGCTGCTGCTCCTCCTCCTCCTCCTCCTTTTCCTCATTCTCCTCTTCCTCCCCTCCCCCTTCTTCCCTGTACTGATAATTGAACCTAGAGGCATTCTACCTCTGAGGTACACCCTCCAGCCTATTTTTATATTTTTTATTTTGTAATAGAGTCTTAGAAGATCTCACTAGGTTGCTTAGGCTGACCTTAAACCTGCAATCTTCCTCTCTCAGCCTCCCAAATATTGGGATTACAGGTGTGCGCCAACGTACCTGGCTGCAAGACTCAATTTCAAAGTAAAATATAAAGAGGGGCTGGGGGAAGCCGAGCATGGGTGGCACATGCTTGTAATCCCAGCATTTGGGAAGCTAAGATAGGAGAATCATGGTTCACAGGTAGCCTCAGCTACTTAGGCCCTCTACAACTCACTGAGGCCCTGTTTCAAAATAAAGAATAAAAAATAGGACTGGGGGTATAGCTCAGAGGTAGAATGCCCCTGCATTCCATCCCCAGTACCGCAAAAAAAAAAAAAAAAAAAAAAAGCGGAGTCTGGCTGTGAACCTACCATCCTCCTGTCTCAGCCTCCGAAGTGCTGAGATTACAAGTGTGTACCACCATGCCAGCTCAAGTTGCAGATTTAAATAAAAGTGTGGGTTTTAGGCATCAGTGGTAGATTCAGGAGATGTGGGGTTTATTTCAGGCCTTAACAGGGGAGTTTGGATAGAGGATCCTGTCCCCTTCTCAAAAATGGAAACTAGGGCCTTTCTACCTCCAAGCTAACATCTCCGGCCCTATTTTTTATTCTTATTTTGAAACAGGGTCTCACAGAGTTGCAAAAGGCCTCACTAAATAGCGAAGGCTGACTGCGAACCTGGATTCTACCGTTTCAGCCTCCCAAATGCTGAGATTATAAGTGTGTGCCACCATGCCCAGCTATTTTCTTTTTATTTTAAGACAGGGTTTCACAGCCGGGCGTGGTGGCACACGCTTGTAATCCCCGCGCTTGGGAGGCAGAGACAGGAGGATCGCGCAGGTTCGAAGCCTGCCACTCTGGCTTAAGAGACCCTGTTTCCAAATAAAAAATAATATAAAAATAGGTCTGGGAGTGTAGCCCTAAGTTAGAAGGGCTTCCAGGAACCCCAGAACCACACACACACACAAAATAAGACAGGGTTTCACTAAGTTGTTGAGGGTCTCACTAACTTGCTGAGGCTGGCCTCAAATCTGCAGTCCTTCTGTCTCAGTCTCCCAAGTACAACCATGCCTGGCTATCATAGTTCTTCTTTTGTAGAATTTATTACTGTATTTATAATTGTCAACTTGTTAAAATTATTTTTGTACCATTAGGTTTTAAGCTGCATTGAGGGCAGACAATGTTTCATTTGTTTTATGTATAGCCCAATGTCAGAACAAAAGGACAGAAATAAATAGTGAATATATGAAAAAATAAAAAGGATTCCTCACATTTCACAAACCTTCTCTGAGAAATATTTATAGTATGAATATTTTCATACAGTTATTTTCTAGGTTAACAGTTCGAGTCACCTACTTAGAATTTTATTATCTCCCCTCACTCCATGGTCTCTAAATACACATTCAGAATTTTTCTTCATTCTGAGGCTCAATATTGAGAACTCTACTAAAGGAATTTTTTAAAAATTATTTTTGCAGTACTGGGAATGGAACCCAGGGGCATTATACCTCTAAGCTACACCCCCAGCCCTATTTTTTTTCCAGCCCTATTTTTTATTCTTTATCATGAAACAGGGTCTCACTGAGTTGCAAAGGACCTCGCTAAGTATTAGCTGAGGCTGTCTACAAACCCATGATCCTTCTTTCTCAGCCTCCCAAATGCTGGAATTACAAACCTGCACCACCACAGTAGGCTCAGAAATGTTCATTTTGGACTTGGTCTGTGGATGTATTCTAGTCCATGTTTACTTTTCTTTGGCCAAATTTTTCTTTTTTTTTTTTTTTAAATTTATTTTTTATTGGTGCAATGTATTCATACATCATAGTGGTATAAAGAAAATACTTTTGTAGACATACATGCACATCTCGCCCAGTTAGCCCCTACCACGATCCCCACCCCATTCCCTCCCCATCCCTCCTTCCCACGCTTGGCTTACTGGTTGACATCTAGTATTATAGCAATTTATACATTATTAACATTGATAATCTCACATGACAGTTTCATTTGTCTGGTACCAAACTTTTGATGACTTAAAGATAACATTTCAATATTTCTTTTTGCTTTCTTTCCTACCAGAGAATATTTTTTTCTTTTTTTTTTTTTAGGTGAAACTATCATACATTTATTTATTTATTTTTCAGAAAAAATATATCCTGATATGGAATATGGACTCTAGATACCCAAAACAGTCTCAAAGAAGAACAAAGCTAGAAGATGTATATTTTCTGATTTCAAACCATATAAAGCTACAATAATTGAAACAGTGTAGTACTGTTCTAAAGGCAGATATATAAACCATTGGAGCTAAATAAAAGCCTAGAGATAAATTCTTCCATACATTGTCAAGTTATTTTTGACAAGGTTTCCATGAACTTTTGGTGGAGGAAATACTAGTCTTTTAACTAAATATTGTTGAAAAATAATAATAAATGAAAAAGAATAAAATTGGACCCTTACCTAACACATATACAAATATTAACTCAAAATAGATAAAAGATCTAAATATAAATCTTAATACTATAAGCTTTTAGAAGAAAATCTGGGTCATAAAACCTCACAACATTGAAATTGGAAGTGATTTCTTGGATATGATTTCAATGGCACAGGCAACAAAAGAGTAAATAAACTCCCTAAAAAATAAAAAAAATATTGTATATCCAAAGACAATGTAAACAGAGTTAAAAGTTATTGATCCTCTTCCAAGAGTTCCTCCTATGACCCATTTCTCCCTAACTCTCACATATTAGGGAACAAATTTTTCAAACTCTTATTTTTTGATCTAATCTCACACAGAATATATTATTATTAGTAGTAATTTGTGCTTGTAGTACTGGGGATTAGATTCAGGGGCATTCTACCCTCTGAGCTACATCCGTAGCCCTAATTTTTATACTTTCTTTTTTGTAGTACTGGGGATGGAACCCAGGGGCATTCTACCTCTGAACTATATCCCCAGCCTTATTTTTTATTCTTTTTATGTTGAAACAGGGTCTCACTGAGTTGCGAAGGGCCTCACTCAGTAGCTGAGGCTGTCTGTGCACCAGGATCCTCCTGTCTCCGCCTCCTGAATGCTGGGATTACAAGCGTTTGCCACCATGCCCGGCTTTATTCTGTATTTTGAAACAGGGTCTCACTAAATAGCTGAGGTTGTCCATGAACTTGTGATCCTCTTGTCTCAGCCTCCCAAGTACTGGGATTATAAGCATGTACTACCATGTCCAGCTTAAAAAAAAAACCCTCTTAAGTCATACAACTCACGCTTGATTGTCACTATTTTGTAGTCTTTGATTAATTGACATTTGCTCAGCATCTACTGTACATAAGATTCTGTTGGATATCAAAAACACAGGACCAAGCCACACGTGGTGGTACACACTTGTAATCCCAGTACTTGGGAGGCTGAGATAGGGGGATTGCACAGGTTCATGGTGAGCCTCAGCTACTTAGTGAGGCCTTAGGCAACTTGGTGAAACCCTGTTTCAAAATAAAGGATAAAAAATAGGGTTGGGGGTATAGCTCCGAGTTAAAAATGCCCTCAGGGTTTCATTCCTAGTACCACACACACAAAAAAAGTAGACCCACAAGAGACCAGTTAGGAGGCTGTATAGTAAAGATGTGGTAGTCTGGCTCAGGGTGGAGCTGTGAAAGTGGTGTACTGATATATTTTGGAGGTAGAGTTAAAGTCAAGAATTAAGTGTTGGGTTTGTTGTTGGTTTTGTTGTGTAAAAATCAAATTCAGAGCCTATATACATGGTAGGCTAGTACTTTGCCACAGAGCTATACCCCCAAATTTGTTTGTTTTGAGATGCAGTTCTACTGTGTTGCCCAGACTGGTCTCTTAACTCCTGGGCTTAAGCAATCCCGTTGTCTCTGCCTCCTCAATACCTGGTTGTATGAGCATGCACCACCATGCCTAGTTTATCTAAGGTTTTTGGCCTAAAAACTGTAAAGATGGAATTACTATAAACAGATTAACTGAGATGGGGAAGGCAAAGGCTAGATTAGGGGAGATGCTCCCTGGAGAAAGCAGCCTATAAAAGAACAGCTAAATAATTATTTTTGTAAAATAAAAAGTATTATCTGAAAACTGTTTTATTCTCTTTTTTGTTTTTGGTGGTACTGGGGTTCCTGGAAGCCCTTCTACCCCTCCAGGCTCCACTCCCAGACCTAATTTTTATACTTTTTTATTTGGAAACAGGGTCTCTTAAGCCAGAACCTGCGCGATCCTCCTGTCTCCGCCTCCAAGCGCGGGGATTACAAGCATGTGCCACACTATGCCCGGCTGAAAACTGTTTTAATCTATATAATGATAAAGGGTACTCACCTTTGAGAAAGCAGTTTCTTTTTTTTTTTTTTTTTTTTTTGGTGGGTCTGGGGATGGAACCCAGGGACATTCTACCTCCAAGCTATACCCCCTGCCCTATTTTTTATTCTTTATTTTGAGACCGGGTCTCACTGAATTGCAGAGGGCCTCACTAAGTAGCTGAGGCTGTCCGTGAACCACGATCCTCCAGGTCTCAGCCTCCCGAATGCTGGGATTACAAGCATGCGCCACCACGCCCGGCTAGAAAGCAGTTTCTTTTTATTTTATTTTATTTTTTATTTTTGTGGTACTAGGGGTTGAACCCAGAGGCATTCTGCCTCCAGGTTCCACCCTCAATCCTATTTTATTCTTTTTTTTTTTTTTTTTTTTTTTTTTTGTACTAGGGTTGGAACGCAGGGGCGTTCTACCTTAGAGCTACACCCCCAGCCCTATTTTTTATTCTTTATTTTGAAACTGGGTCTCACTAAGTTGTGAGGGTAAGGGGCTTTCGACCTCCAAGCTATACCCCAAGCCCTATTTTTTTCTTTTTTCTTTCTTTTTTTTGGCTTTTTGTTTTTGGGTGTGTGTGGTACTGGGAGGGGAAACGGGCTTTTCTGCCTCCAGGCCTATTTTCTATTTTATTTGGAAACAGGGTCTCACTAAGTTGCTGAGAGCCTCACTAAGTAACTGAGGCTGGCTTGGAACCTGTGTGATCCTCCTATCTCAGCCTCCTAAGTGCTGGGAATACAAGCGTGCGCCATCATGCCCAGCCTTTGTTCTTTATTTTGAAACAGGGTCTCCCTAAGTTGCAGAGGGCCTCACTGAGCAACTGAGGCTGTCCACGAACCGTGATCCTCCTGCCTCAGCCTCCCAAATACTGGGATTACAAGCGTGCTCCAACAAGCCTGGCTTCTTATTCTTTATTTTGAAACAGGGTCTTACTAAGTTGCAGAGGGCATAAATAGCTGATTCTGTCCACAAATCCATGATCCCCTGTCTCAGCCTCAAATAATTTTCAGTGACTTAGTTCTAAATTTCCCTCAGCCTACAGATAAATGGTGTCATTCTAGACATGGGTGTAAACCTGAAGCAGTCTTCTCATTCTAACTATCTCAGTCTTTTAGAACATTTGTTGTTATTGTAGTATAACATATATTTAAAAGGCATGGCTTTCTTTTTTATGGTGGTTGCTAGGTAAGTACCACTAAAGCAGCGTCTCCAACCCTTAGTGAATTTTTTTGTGTGTGTATGATACTATGGATGATGGAATCCAAGGGCATTCTACCTCTGTGCTACACCCCGAGTCATTATTTTTAGTCTTTTTTATTTTTTGAAATGAGGTCTCACCAAGTTGCGAAGGGCCTTGTTAAGTAGCTGAAGCTGTCCATGAACCCTGATCCTCCATTCTCTACTCCCGAATGCTGGCATTATAAGCATGTGTCACAACGCCCAGCTCTTAGTGAATTTTAATATAAAATTACACTTGTGTATCTATCACCCAAATCAAGATACAGAACATTTCCAGCTCTGCAAGAGGTTCCCTTATACTCATTCCCACTCAGTAGCACTTGTCTCCTCCATAATTTTATCACTGTAGATTAGTTTTATTTTTTTATTTTTTTATTTTTTGAGGTACTGGTGATGGAACCTAGGGATATTCTACCTCTGAGCTACACCCCTAGCCCTATTTTTTATTCTTTATTTTGAAGCAGGGTCTCACTGAGTTGCAAAGGGCCTCACTAAGTAGCTGAGTCTGGCCACGAACCATGATCCTTCTGTCTCAGCCTCCCGAATCCTGGGATTACAAATATGTGCCACTATGCCCGGCTCTTGTTTTGATTTTTGCTGTACTGTTGATTGAACCCAGGGGCATTCTACCTTCGAGGTATACCCCCAACCCTATTTTTTATTTTTTATTTTTTATTTTGGTGGTACTGGGTGTGGAACCCAGAGGCTTTCTACTTCCAGGCTATACTCCCAGACCCATTTTATATTTTATTTGGAAACAGGGTCTCACTAAGTTGCTGAGAGCCTCACTAAGTAGCTGAGGCTGGCTTTGAACCTGTGCGATCCTCCTGTCAGCCTCTCAAATGCTGGGATTACAAGCATGTACCACCATGCCTGGTGACCCTGTAGGTTTTTTTGTTTTTGTTTTTGTTTTTTTTCTTGTTTGTTTGTTTTTGGTGGTACTGAGGATGGAACCCTTCTATCTCTGGGCTACACTCCCAGACTTATTTTATATTTTATTTGGAAACAGGGTGTCTTAAGCCAGCTAAAGTTGGCTTCAAACCTGCGTGATCCTCCTGTCTCAGCCTCCCAAGCGTGGGGATTACAAGCGTGTGCCACCACGCCCAGCTAACCCTATTTTTTTGTTGTTTTTATTTTTATTTTTGTTTTTTTGTTGTACTGGGGATGGAACCCAGGGGCATTCTACCTTTAGGCTACACCCCCAGCCCCATTTTTTTATTCTTTATTTTGAAACAAGTTCTCATTAAGTTGCAGCTGGCCATGAACCGGCAATCTTATCTCAGTCTCCCAAGTACTTTTTTAAAATCCTAGGTACAAAAGCCAAAATAGTTACTTTTTTATTTTTTTTGGTGGTACTGGGGATGGAACCCTTCTACCTCAGGGCTGCACTCCCAGACCTATTTTATATTTTATTTAGAAACAGAGTCTCTTAAACCAGCGAGGCTGGCTTCAAACCTGCACAATCCTCCTGTCTCTGCCTCCCAAACGTGGGGATTACAAGCATGTGCCACCACACCTGGCAAATAGGTACTTTTTTAAACCATGACTTACTATTGTGATATTATTTGCATTACAATTTTGATGTCTTCCAGAAAATACCTATTATCTACCTGGATGTGGTGGCCCACACCTGTATCCCAGTTCTTGGAAGGCTGAGACATAATTGCAGCCTCAGCAATTTAGCAAGAACCTATTTCAAAATTAAAATAGGGCTGGGGGAATAGGTCAGAGGTAGAATCCACCTTAATCAATCCCAGTACAAAAAAAAAAAATGCATGATATCTACTTTAGTGTTTTGGCTTTGTTATTTTTATATGAAGAGTGTATGTTGTCACACTTTTTATTTTATGGAAAAATAATTTTTCTTTTTTTCCTATAGTGCTGGGTGAGAATCAAATGCAGAGCACTCTTCCACTGAGCTACATTCCTAGCCCTGGAAAAGATCAAATTGGGTAAAAAAAAAAATCTGCAGTGGGGCATGTTGGCGCTCATTTGTAATTGTAGTACTAGGAAGACTGAGACAGGAGGATCACCGGTTCACAGCCAGCCTCAGCAACTTACGTCCTCTGCATCTTAGTGAGACCCTGTTTTTTTGTTTTGTTTTGTTTTGTTTTTTGGTGGTCCTGGGAGTGGAACCCAGAGGCTTTCTACCTCTGGGCTATACTCTCAGCCCTATTTTTTATATTTTATTTGGAAACAGGGTCTCACTAAGTTGCTGAGAGCCTAAATAGCTGAGGCTGGCTTTGAACCTGTTCGATCCTCCTGTCTCAGCCTCTCAAATGCTGGGATTACAAGCGTGTACCACCATGCCCGGCGACCCTGTAGGTTTTTTTGGTTTTCTTTTTGTTTTTTTTTCTTGTTTTTAATTGTTTTTGGTGGTACTGGGGATGGAACCCTTCTACCTCCAGGCTACATTCCCAGACCTATTTTTTATATTTTATTTGAAAACTGGGTCTCTTAAGCCAGCAAGGCTGGTTTCGAACCTGCACAGTCCTCCTGTCTTTGCCTCCCAAGCTAGGGGATTACAAGTGTGCACCACCACGCTCGGCCTGGCGACCCTGTTCTAAAATAAAAAAATAAGGCCAGGCATGTTGGTGCACGCTTTTAGTCCCCGTGCTTGGTAGGCGGAGGCAGGAGGATGGCGCACGTTCGAAGCCAGCCACGCTGGCTTAAGAGACCTTGTTTCCAAATAAAATATAAAACAGGTCTGGGAGTGTAGCCCGGAGGTAGAAGGATTCTATCCCCAGTTCCACCAAAAATAAAATAAAATATAGAGATAGATATGTGGCTCAAAGGCAGAATGTCCTAGGATTCAACCCCCTGTACCACACACAAAAAAGGAAAATAGTGTTTGTGGGATTATGCCTTATTTGATGTTGGTTTTTTCCAGGGAAAACCATCTGCAATCTGCATATTTTGGCCTCATGTTTTAAGAATCCTTTCCATGTTTTATAGGTGATGATGAGCAGTCTACACAGATGGCTGCAAGTTGGGAAGATGAGAAAGTAACAGAAGCATCTTCAGACAGTTTTGTTGCTATTAAAATTGATACCAAAAGGTTTGTTTATGTTTTTAACATTTTATTACTTTTATAATCATGGTCTTTGTGATCTACAGTGATACTTAAAATATAAGAATGCTGATTTAACTGGTTTTGGTGGCACACACTTGTAATCCTAGTACAGGAGGGAGGCTGAGGCAAGAGGATTACAGGTTTTAAGACTCAGCAATTTAGCATGACCCTGTTTCAAAATAAAAAATAGAGCCGGGCATGGTGGCACACGCTTGTACTCTCAGCGCTTGGGAGGCTGAGACAGGAGAATCTCACAGGTTCGAAGCCAGCCTCAGCTACTTAGTGAGGCTCTCAGCAACTTAGTGAGACCCTGTTTCCAAATAAAGTATAAAAAATAGGTCTGGGAGTATAGACCAGAGGTAGAAAAGCCCCTGGGTTCTACCCCCAGTACCACTAAATAAGTAAATAAATAAATATACAAGAATGGGGTGAGGGACATTAGTCCTTGGATTCCATCCCCAGCACCCATTAAAAAAAGCAGAAGACTGCTGATGTTGTGTTCATAGATGTCTAAGGCATGCTGAGAAATTAAATTCTAATTGTCTTTCATTTTATACTATCTCTTCTTTTGCACCTGTTTTTAATATTTCTGCAACAGGTTCTAATCGTTAGGCTGAATGTAATAATTGTTTGACTAAAGATGAATCATCATGCATATATTCTTTGAATTTTGATCACTGTAATATGTGCCATTATTAAAACAATTCATTTGCTGGGCGTGGTAATCCCTGGTTTTGGGAGGCAGAGATAGGAGGATTCCGCAGGTTCAAAGCCAGCCTTGCTGGCTTAAGGGACCCTGTTTCCAAATAAAATAGAAAAAATAGGTCTGGGAGTATAGCCTGGAAGTAAAAGGGTTCCATCCCCAATACCACCAAAAAAAACAAAACAAAACCAAAAAAAACCAATTAATTTGCATTTAAAGAAAATAGTGCTCACTTCGGCAGCTCATATACTAAAATTGGAACAATACAGAGAAGATTAGCATGGCCCCTGAACAAGGATGACATGCAAATTCGTGAAGCGTTCCATATTCTTTGTTGTATACTTTGACTTAAAAATAAATTTTATATTAAAAAAAGAAAATAAATTTTAATTGTCTTTTTCCAAACACATCATTATATCTTGCTGAAAAAAATTCAAGGTTTTCTACTCTACCAAGCAGCTATGTGAAATGTAGCAAGGATGCAAAAGAATTATCTCTAGCTTCTAAAATACTGGAAATTCTGTAAAGTGTTGCATACTTCTGCAAATGATCATCTTTTGGGGAACGGATCCATTTAATTCAAAAGTAATAAGGACATTTATAGCTCCCTCAGACTACCAGGTATTCACAAATCTGTTTTTATTCTTTTTCTGTTTGTCTTCTCTATCTTTTTTTTTTAATTTATTATAGGAAATTTTATTTTATTTTATTATTTTTTTTGTGTGGAACTGGGGATGAAACCCAGGGGCACTCTATCTCTGAGCTACACCCTCAGCCCTATTTTTTATTCTTCATTTTAAAACAGGGTCTCAGTAAGTTGTAGAGGGCCTCACTAAGTGACTGAGGCTGTCCATAAATTTGTGATCCTCCTGTCTCAGCCTCTAATAACTGGAATTACAAGCATGCATCATCTTACCTAGTTTATTATAAAAAATTTTAAACATTTGAAAGTAACCAAGGCCAGGCATGGTGGCGCACGCTTGTAATCTCAGCATTCCAGAGGCTGAGACCAGAGGATCACGGTTCGTGGACAGCTTCAGCTACTTAGTGAGGCCCTCCACAACTCAGTGAGACCCGGTTTCAAAATAAAGAATAAAAAATAGGGCAGGTGTTGTAGCTCGAGGTCGAATGCCCTTGGGTTCCATCCCCAGACCCACAAAAAGAAAGAAAGAAAGAAAGAGAGGGAGGGAGGGAGGGAGAGGGGAGGGAGGGAGGGAGAGAGAGAGAGAAACAAACCAACCAACCAAGCTGGGCGTGGTGCTGCATGCTTGTGATCCCAAGCATTCGGAGGCTGAGACCGGATGCTCACAGCTCGCGGACAGCCTCAGCTACTTAGTGAGGCCCTCTGCAACTCAGTGAGGCCCTCTGCAACTCAGTTTCAAAATAAAGAATAAGCCGGGTGTGGTGGCGCATGCTTGTAATCCCCGTGCTTGGGAGGCAGAGACAGGAGGATCGCGCAGGTTTGAAGCCAGCCGTGCGTGCTGACTTAAGGAGACCCTGTTTCCAAATAAAAATGTAAAAATAGGTCTGGGAGTGTAGCCCGGAGGTAGAAGGGCTTCCAGGAACCCCAGTACCACCAAAAATAAAAATAAAAATAAATAAAAATAAAAAATAGGGCAGGGGGTGTAGCTCAGAGGTAAAATGCCCCTGGGTTCCATCTCCAGGCCTGCAAAAAAAAAAAAAAAAAAGAAAAAAGAAAGAAGGAAAGAAAGAAAGAAACCAAATATTATAATGAATGTCATGTACTTACCTACTAGCTTCAGTAAATTAAAACTCATGGCCAGTCCTGTTTCATGTGTATCCTAGCCATTCCTATTTATCTCTTATAACTTTGAAACAAATCAGTCATATCATTTCATCTAAGTACTTCAGTATAGATGAAGAATAAGATTCTTAATTTTTAATGTAACTAATCTGTAGAAACTAATAATTCTTTAATATCATTAATCATTCCGTATTCAAGTTTTCAGTTGTCTTATCAAAGTCATACTTTTATTAATTCATTTGTTACAGTTTTTTATTTTAGATTCAAGATCCATCAAGGTCCATACATTGTGATCTCTCTGGGGTCTTTATAAGCTTCTTCATCTTTATTTCTTTATAATTTATATTTTGAAGAAGCCATATCACTTTTTTAATATATTTGTTCTCTGATTCCCTATGGTCTAGATTTTGTTGGATGTGGCCCTTTTGTATCATTTCTCGTTTTTTTTTTTTTATAAATTGGTAAAATAGCTTCAGGTTAGAATTTTTTCCATGGTCATCAAATCACTTGAAGATATTGGTATATCTTCCTTTAGGAGGCTTGTCTCTTTTTATGGTGTTAGCTGGCATAGCAAGCAGTAATGATCAATGCCTAGAACCATTAATTCACTAACATTTGCACAGTGGTATTCCTGCCCCCTTTTTTTTTGTGGTACTGGGGATTGAACCCAGAGACATTGTACTTTTGAGGTTTTTGTTTTTGTTTTTGTTTTTGCAGTACTGGAGGTGGAACCCAGGGGCATTCTACCTCAAGCTACACCCCAATTCCTTTTTTTATCCCTCTTTTTCTTCCATCCATCCATCCATCTATCCATCCTTTCTTTTTTCTTTCTTCCTTTCCTTTCCTTTCTCTTTTCTTTCTTGTACTGGGGATTGAACCTAGAGGTAGGTGTGGGTCATCACACCCAGCAGCTCTATTTTTTTTTTTTTCTTTTTCATTTTTGCGGTGCTGGGGATGGAACCCAGGGGCATTCTACCTTCGAGCTACACTCCCATTCCTATTTTTATTCTTTATTTTGAAACAGGGTCTCACTGAGTTGCAAAGGGCCTCACTGAGTAGCTGAGGCTATCGGCAAACTTGGATCCTCCTATCTCAGCCTCCCAAATGCTGGGATTATAAGCGTGCGCCACCACGCGTGGCTCATCTGTTTTTTTATTCTTTATTTTGAAACAGGGTCTCACTAGGCTGCAGAAGGTCTCACTAAGTAGCTGAGGCTGGTCATGAACCTGCATTCCTCCTATCTCAGCCTCCCTAGTACTGAGATTACAAATAAGCACCATTATACCTGCCTTGCTATGTTATTTATTTTGAAGCAGTTTTACTGAATTGTGGAGGGTCTCACTAAGTTGCTGAGGCTGTCCTCAAACCTACAATTCCTATCTCAACCTTCTAAATACTGGAATTACAAGCCTGCTTTTTAATTTTTTTAAATTTTTTTTGAGGTACTGGGGACGGAATCCAAGGGCATTCGACCTATGAGCTACACCCCCAGCTCTATTTTTTGTTCCTTATTTTGAAACAGGGTCTTACCAAGTTGTGCAGGACCTCACTAAGTAGCTGACGCTGGTCACGAACCCAGATCCTCCTATCTCAGCCTCCCAAGTACAAATACTGGGATTACAAGTATGCGCCACCAGGCCGGGCACAAGAGTGCCTTTTGATATTGATAATATCAGAATGGATAATGTGTTTGAAATCGTTATTGAAATTAAAACATTCAGAGCTGGGAGTGGCAGCACAGGCCTCTAATTCTAATAGTGAATTACAAATACATAATATATCAACAAATACTGGAGGTAGAACCCAGGGGCATTCTACCTCAGGCTACACCCCAGCTCTCTTTTTTTTATCCTTTTTCTGTCTGTTTTTTTTTTTTTTTTTTTAATTGTATTGGGACTTGAACTCAGGGGCATTCTTCCTCCAAGCTATATCCCCAGCCCTATTCTATTTTTATTTTGGGAGGCCAAAGCAGGAGGATTGTAAGCTAAAGGACTGCTTCAATTTGAGATGCTCAGAAACCTAGCAACACTGTTTCAAAATAAAAATTAAAATAGGGCTGAGAGTGTAGCTTGGAAATAAATTGCTCCTGGGTTCAATCCCTATAGTACCACATACACACACAAAATGAATAAAATGTTCAGAGATTTAGCAGAGCTTGGTGGCACACATTTATAATCCTAGTACTTTTGAGGCTGAGACAGGAGGATGATAGGTTCAAGGCCAGCCTCAGTGACTTAGCAAGGCCATCAGCAACCTATTGAAACTGTTTGTTTGTTTGTTTGTTTGTTTGTTTGTTTGTTTGTTGGTTGGTTGGTTGGTACTGGGGATGGAACCCAGGGATATTCTACCTCCAAGTCACATGCCCAGCCATATTTTTTATTCTTTATTTTGAAATGATCTCACTAAGTAGCTGAGGCTGTCCACGAACTGCAATCCTCCTGTCTCAGCCTCCAATATGCTGGAATTACAAGCATGCGCCACTAGGCCCAGCAAAACACTATTTCAAAATTAAATAAAAAATCGCCGGGCGTGGTGGCGCACGCTTGTAATCCCCGCGCTTGGGAGGCGGAGACAGGAGGATCGCGCAGGTTCGAAGCCAGCCGCGCGCTGGTTTAGGAGACCCTGTTTCCAAAATGAAAATGTAAAAATAGGTCTGGGAGTGTAGCCCCGAGGTAGAAGGGCTTCCAGGAACCCCAGTACCACCAAAAAAAAAAAAAAAAAAAAAATATTAAATAAAATAAGCCAGGCACCGTGGTGGTGCACGCATGTAATCCCAGCATTTGTGAGGCTGAGACCGAAGGATTGCGGTTTGAGGAGAGCCTCAGCTACTTAGTGAGGCCCTCCGCAACTCAGTGAGACCGTTTCTAGATAAAGAATACAAAATAGGGCAGAAGGTATAGCTCGGAGGTGAATGCCTCTCGGTTCCATCCCCAGACCCCCCGACACACACAAAATAATAATAGTTCAATATATGTGGAACTGTGTTATGTATTTGTAGATCTGTAGTAGTTTTTGTTGTTGTCCTTTTTTTTTGAGGGTACTGGGAACTGAACCCTAGGATCTTGCACATTGCTAGGCTAGGCAAGTGCTGTATCTGAGCTATATCTCTGTACCCATAGCAGTTTGTGTGTGTGTGTGTGTGTGTGTGTGTGTGTGTGTGTGTGTGTGTGTAGTACTGGGGATTTGTGTGTGTGTGTGTAGTACTGGGGATTGAACCCAGAAGCATTCTACCTTCAAGCTAAACCCCCAGCCCAATTTTAATTTTTATTTGGAAACAGAGTCTCACTAGGTTGATGAGACTCTCACTACTTGCTGAGGCTGTCCTTGAACTTGTGATTCCCCCTGTCTCAGCCTCCCAAGTAGTAGGATTTACAGGTGTTTACCATCAAATCTGGGTCCCATAGCAGTTTTGTTGTTGTTTATGGTACTGCAGATTGAAATCAGCTGTTCTCTCTCCAAGCTGCACCCCAGCCGTTAAAAAATTTTAGGTCAGCCGGGCATGGTGGCGCACGCTTGTAATCCTAGCATTCGGGAGGCTGAGACCTGGAGGATCGTGGTTTGCGGACAGCCTCAGTTACTTAGTGAGGCCCTCTGCAACTCAATGAGACCCGGTTTCAAAATAAAGAATAAAAAATAGGGCAGGGGGTGTAGCTTGGAGGTCAAATGCCCCTGGGTTCCATACCCAGACCCACAAAAATAAAAAAATAAAAATAAATTTTAAAAAATTAAAAAAATAAAAAATTTTAGGTCTCGCTAAGGTGCTGCGGGCCTCACTGAGTTGTTGAGTCTGGCTTTAAGCCTGTGATCCTCTGTCTCCGCCTTTTTTTTTTTTTTTTTTTTTTGGTGGTACTGAGAATGGAACCCAGGGGCATTTTGCCTCTGATCTACACTATACCCACCCTCCACCCTATTTTATTTATTTGGAAATAGGGTCTTGCTAAGTTGCTGAGAGCCTCACTAAATTTCTGAGGCTGGCTGTGAACCTGTGATCCTCCTATCTCATCTTCCCAGGTATTGGTATTAAAAGAATTCGCCACCACACCCGGCTTCATTTTTTTCTTTATACTTTACTGTATTTTTAAGTGTTTTTATGCTCATACTCATAAATATTAAATAAATTATGCTGGGTGGGATAGAGCATGCTTGTAATCCCTGTACTTGGGTAGCTGAGACAGGAGTCTCAGGTTCATGACCAGCCTCAGCTACTTAGTGAGGCCTTCTATAACTTAGACCCTGTTTTCTTTTGTTGTTTTTTTTTTTGTTTTTGTTTTTTTTTGTGGTACTGGGGATGGAACCCTTCTACCTCCAGGCTACACTCCCAGACCTATTTTCATATTTTTAAATTTGGAAACGGGGTATCTTAAGCCATTGAGGCTGGTTTTGAGGCCGGCTTCGAACCTACACAATCCTCCTGTCTCCACCTCCCAAGCAAGAGGATTACAAGCATGCGTCACCATGCCCGACGTTTGACCCTGTTTCAAAATAAAGAATAAAAATAAATAAATAAAAAATAGGGCTAGTCTTGTAGCTCGGAGGTAGAATGCCTCTGGATTCAATCCCAAATAATACATACAAAGAAAAAAAAATAAATTCTAGTCCTTGGAAGCATTAATTTGATTCTTGGAATTATTTAAGTACATTGATCTATATCTTTCATTGGTATTATAAAGTTTTTCCCATCCCCAGTTACCAGTTACCTTTTCTGGAGGAAATCAAATCAAGAAAATATATTTTGTTTTTACAGAAATAATAGCACTTGACCCACATTTCTGAATCATTTTTCTTTTCTTTTTTTTTTCTTGTTAATTCTGGGGATTGAACCCAGGGTATTTTATCCCTGAGCTATATCCCAGCTCTAGTTTTTATTTTATTTTATTTTTTGTGTTATTGGGGGTTGAACCCAGGAGCATTCTATCTCCGAGCTACACCTCCAGCCCTATTTTTTTTTTTTTTTTTGGGTGGTACTGAGGGTGGAACCCAGAGGCTTTCTACCTCCGGGCTATACTCCCAGACCTATTTTATATTTTATTTGGAAACAGGGTCTCACTAAGTTGCTGAGAGCCTCACTAAGTAGCTGAGGCTGGCTTTGAACCTGTGCGATCCTCCTGTCTCAGCCTCCCAAGTGCGGGGATTACAAGTGTGCGCCACCATGCCCGGCAGCCTATCCAGCCCTATTTTTTATTCTTTATTTTGAAACAGGTCTCATTAAGTCACAGAAGGCCTCACTAAGTAGCTGACACTGCTCACCAAGATCCCCCTGTCTCAATCTCCCAAGTACTGGGATTACAAGTGTAAGCTTCCACACCTGGCTTAGTTTTTATTTTCAAACAGGGTCGCAATATTGTGCACTGGTCTCAAACCTTCAATCCTCTCATCTTAACCTCCTGAGTATTAAGATTAGAGGTGTGCACCATGGTGCCTGCTCCTCACCCGCCACCCTTTTTTTTTCCAGCTGAGGCTGGCCTCGAACCTGTGCGAGCCTCCTGTCTCAGCCTCCCAAGCATTGGGATTACAGGCATGCGCCACTATTCCCAGCTATCATTTTCTCTTTTTAAAATTGTATAATATTGCCGGGCATGGTGGTGCACGCTTGTAATCCCAGCACTTGGGAGGCTGAGACAGGAGGCTTGCACAGGTTCGAAGCCAGCCTCAGCTACTGAGTGAGGCTCTTAGCAACTTAGTGAGACCCTGTTTCCAAATAAAATATAAAATATAAAATAGGTCTGGGAGTATAGCCCAGAGGTAGAAAAGCCCCTGGGTTCCTCCCCGAGTACAATATATATATATATATATATATATATATATATATATATATATATATATATATATATATATTTATTTATTATGATATGTCAGGATTTTTTGTGTATGTGATGCTGAAAATGGAACTCTGAGGCATCCTACCTCTGAGCTCTATCTCCAGCACTATTTTTTATTATTTATTTGGAAACAGGGTTTCACTGAGTTGCAAAGGGTCTCTCTAAGCATCTGAAGCTGTCTTCGAACCACAATCCTCCGGTCTCAGCTTCCTGAATGCTGGGATTACAAGTTTGCCACGCCAGTTTGATACTTGACTTTTTGAATTTGTTTTGTTTTGTTTTGTTTTTTTCGGGTCTGGGGATGTAACCCAGGGGCATTCGACCTCTGAGCTACACCCCCTGTCCTATTTTTTATTCTTTATTTTGAAATTTTCTTTATTTTGAAATTATTCTTTATTTTGAAACAGAATATTACATTATCACATGCACAAGTAAGTCATAGCCATATATTCTCGTCACAGGGTAATATTTTGTGTTTAGGTATACTTGCTGCTAAGGAAGCAACACAGTAGATACTAATTTCACCTTTGGTTCCCAGATCTAGCCACTGCTTTGTGGGTGGTATGAACAAATGTTTCTTTTTTTTTTTTTTTGTGGTGGTGCTAGGGATGGAACCCAGAGGCTTTATACCTTCCTGCTATACTCCCAGACTTATTTTCTGGAAACAAGGTCTCACTAAGTTGTTCTCTTACTGAGTAGCTGAGGCTGGCTTCAAACATGTGTGATTCTCCTGTCTCAGCCTCCCAGGTACTGGGATTACAAACATGCCCGGCAGAACAAATGGTTCTTTAACCTGAAATTTATTTTTGTGTGTGGCAGGATTGAACCCAGGGCCATTGTATGTCCAAGCTACACCCCAACCATATTTTAATTTTATTTGGAAACGGTCTCAGTAGGTTGCTGAGAGTGTCCTTGAACTTGTGAGTGATCCTCCTGTCTCAGCCTCCCATGTACTGGGATTACCGTCATGTACTACCACGTCTCACTTGAAAATTATAAAATAACAACAACAAAAAGTGTTGTGAAATAAGAATTACACTTTTCTTCTTTCAGCTGATTGCTGTGACAGAAACTGGTAATTTCAGAAAAATACATGTGATGGGTACATAAATTTTGTAAAAGCAGTTCAGTATTTGGACAGTAGTTGTATTCATCTAGTAATTTTTCTGTTCAATTTTGTTTTACAGTGAAGCCTGCCTACAATTTTCACAAATCTGTATCCTTTCAATGAAGAATTGGTTGTGTGTGTGTGTGTGTGTGTGTGTGTGTGTGTGTGCGCGTGCGCGCGCTTTTGGCTAATATTTATTTATTTACTTATTTGTGGTACTGGGGGTGGAACCCAGGGGTGTTCTACCTCTGAGCTATACCTCCAGTCCAATTTTTTTTTCTTTTATTTTGAAACAAGGTCTCACTGATTTGCAAAGGGCCTCACTAAGTAGTTGAGTCTGTCCATAAACCGGAAAGATTCAACTCCTGTCTCAGCCTCCCAAATGCTGGGATTACAAGCATGCACCACCATGCCTGGCTGACTAATTTATAAAATTTAGTAATTATTAGCCGGGTGTGGTGGTGCACACTTGTAATCTCAGTACTTGGTAAGCTGAGACAGAAGAATCATGCGGGTTTGAAGCCAGCCTCAGCTGCTTAGCGCAGAGGTAGAAGGCCCCCCTGAATTTCATCCCTAGCACCACACACAAAAAAAAAATTAATAATTATTTTTATTTAGGAAAGCTTACTGTTTCTGTTTGTGGAAATTTGTTACAAAGTGTTTGTTAAGATAATACATTATAGCTAACAAATGTATTTTTGTTTGTTTTTATTTTTGTGATACTGAGGATTAACCCCGGGACATTCTACCTTGGATATTCTACCTTTAAGCTACACTTCTAGCCCTTTTTTTTTTTTTTAACATCTCTCTCTTAAGTTGCTGAGACTGACCCATGCCTCAGCCTCCCTGGGATTATAGGCATGCAACATGAGGCTAGAGTGTGCATGTATTTTTTAATGTGAATGTCTGAAAAGCCATATGGAGCACTTCAGTTGAAGTGTTCAAAGTAGTTGACAAGAAGCAGCTAGTGGAGAGGGTATAAAAGGAAATTATGATAGAGGAGATTGTAGTGTATATTCTTCACACAAATATGCTGTATAAATAAAATAAGTCATTTTATCTATCGTGCATTATAGGCATAATATGGTTGAAATTATTTTATAAACAATTAGTGGATTACATTGTGAAATTCACACAGTTTGTTTTGCTTTGTTATCAGTAGTGTCTCCTAAAATTATCCTTTTGTTTCACACAAATTATTAGACTTAATTAAACTCAATAGATCCTGTAGTGTGTGTTCCATCTAGTTTTTTTATTGGAGACAGTGGAATCCCTTTGGAAGTAATAGCAGGAAGTGTTTCAGCAGATGAACTTGTTACGAGAATTCACAAAGTCCGACAGGTGAGAGGAACAGCACTGTACTTTGCATAAGTAATGAAAAATAATCCATCAGAAATTTGACAAGCCGGGCCTGGTGGCGCATACTTATAATCCCAGTACTTGGGAGGCTGAGACAGGAGGATCACAGGTTTGCGGCCAGCCTCAGCTACTTAGGCTCTCTGCAAC
This sequence comes from Muscardinus avellanarius, assembly GCF_963383645.1. Taxonomy (NCBI): domain Eukaryota; kingdom Metazoa; phylum Chordata; class Mammalia; order Rodentia; family Gliridae; genus Muscardinus; species Muscardinus avellanarius. The sequence goes on along the minus strand of NC_137787.1, from coordinate 99,350,106 downwards.
TTAGTGAGACCCTATTTCAAATTAAAGGATAAAAAAAATAGGGCTGGGGGTGTGGTTTGGAGATAGAGCCCCTGGGTTCAATTCCTAATACTGCACAAACAAAACCAAAATGAAAAAAGAAATTTGACATTGAATATTTTTGTATTTTTGGAGCATCTCAGTACATTCAAGAATCAGCTATACAGTTACACTTAAAAAGTAGTAAATACTATCTTTTAAACTCTGTAGTTGTTTGTTTTTAAGACAGTCTTGATAATGTTGTCTAGGTGGTCTTTGAACCTATGGGCTCAGGCCATTATCTTCTTGCCTCAGCCTCCAAAGTAGATGAGACTATAGATATGCACTGGCACAGCTGCCTACCTGGATTGGCTTTTAAAATAGCATTATGAAGACACAGATGCCTGTACTTAATACTCTTTCAGTGACTTTTTTTTTTTTTTTTTTTTGTAGTGGTACTGGAGTTCCTGGAAACCCTTCTACCTCCGGGCTACACTCCCAGACCTATTTTTATATTTTTTTTTATTTGGAAACAGGGTCTCTTAAGCCAGCACGATCCTCCTGTCTTTGCCTCCCAAGCGCGAGGATTACAAACGTGCGCCACCACGCCCGGTTTTCAGTGACTTTTTATTCTGTGACTTCTTGTTTTGTTTTCTTTTTTACCTCCTACCCCAGCCACATAATGGATATATCACTATTTGTTGCTAAGAGAGTTGCTGTCACATTAAGGCCTTAACTTTACATTACTTAATATATTTTACACATAGCTTCTCATTTCCATACATTTTGAATGGCTATAATAGAAGCTTGTAACTTTTTTCTTTGCATTCTAATTTTAATGGAAATCAATAGTGTACATTCAAAAATCATTTTTGCTCTTGTCAACTTACAGTTGAATTTTATAATGTGATTATGTCATGTTTAGAATTATATATTTTAGATAAGTCTACTTATGATAAGTGCTTACACTCTTGTAGAGTATTTTAATCTATCAGCCACAGTAAATTTAGATTCTTATATGTTAATTAAATTCGTTTTTCCCTAGATGCATTCATTGAAAGGTGAAACATCATTGGCAAATGGCAGCCAATCAGATAGTTCAGCATCTACTCCATCTGCCTCATTTGAACCTAATGACACCTCTGAAAATTCTCAGTCCAGAACTACTGAGCTTTGTGAGACACTACCCACCTCTTCTGAGACAAATTTGGATACCGCAACAGGTAACTTTTAGTGAACCTTAAGTGTTCCTCCACCTCTTTTTCTTTTTTTTTTTGTACTGGGACATTCTAGCTACACTCTCAGCCCTATTTTATGTTTTTGAAGTAGGTTCTTGTTAAGTTGCTAAGGCTAGTCTTAAACCTGTGATCCTTCTGTCTCAGCTTCCCATATATTGGCACCATGCCAGACCCTTCACTTCGTTGTAAAGACGGATTAATATTTTTTTAAAGGCTGGGAGTAATGTCGGGCGTGGTGGCGCACGCTTGTAATCCCAGTGCTTGGGAGGCTGAGACAGGAGGATCTCACAGGTTCAAAGCCAGCCTCAGCTACTTAGGCTCTCAGCAACTTAGTGAGACCCTGTTTCCAAGTAAAGTATAAGAAAGGTTTGGGAGTATAGCCTGGAGGTAAAAAAGCCCCTGGGTTCCACCCCTAGTACCAAAAAATAAATAAATAAATAAAAGGCTAGAAGTATAGCTAAGTGGTAGAGCACTTGCCTAGCATGCATGAAGTACTGAGTACAATCCATAAAACTTTTCTCACTTTCAGCTTAAAATTTTAGAGGGGTCTTAATTATGTATGGGTCACTTAGGAATAGAAAAAGGATAAAGTCAGTGAATGTGTCCTTTATTCCCAGATAATCTACCATCTGCAACAGTTGATTTATAATTTCTGCTCCAATGCTTTATATAGTTTAAGGAATATCCTTGTGACATTTAGCAGTATTATAAGTCTCTCCCAGGCTAGGGGATTTTGAAAGGTTCAAATGAACTAATTTTTGCGTGTGTGTGTGTGTGTGTGTGTGTGTGTGTGTGTGTGTGTGTTTTCTTTGCGGTACTGGGGATTGAACCCAGGAGCATTCTACCTCTGAGCTATACCCCAGCTCTATTTTTCATTCTTTTTTTTTTTTTTTTTTTTGTGGTACTGGGGATGGAACACAGGGGCCTTCTACCTCCGGGCTACACTCCCAGACCTATTTTATATTTTATTTGGAAACAGGGTCTCTTAAGCCAGCTGAGGCTGGCTTTTAACCTGCGTGATCCTCCTGTCTCAGCCTCCCAAGCGCGGGGATCACAAGCGTGCGCCACCACGCCCGGCTTTCATTCTTTATTATTTTTTATTTTTTTAGTTTTTTTGCGGGTCTGGGGGTGGAACACAGGGGCATTAGACCTCCGAGCTACACCCCCTGCCCTATTTTTTATTCTTTATTTTGAAACCAGGTCTCACTGAGTTGCAGAGGGCCTCACTAAGTAGCTGTAAGGGACTCACTAAATAGCTAAGGCTGACTGTGAACCCATGATCCTCCTGTGTCAGCCTCCCAAGTACTGAGATTACAAGGGTGGGTTAACATCCTGGCTGCAATTGTTTTTATAACTTCACAAATGCTATTTGCTACTAAGAGAATAGTATTGCTGCTGGGCGTGGTGGCGCATGCTTGTAATCTTAGCATTTGGGAGGCTGAGGCCAGAGGATCATGGTTCCAGGACAGCCTCAGCTACTTAGTGAGACCCTGTTTCAAAATAAAGAATAAAAAGTAGGGTAGGGGGTGTAGCTTGGAGGTTGAATGCCCCTGGGTTCCATCCTGACCTGCCAAAAACAAAAACAAAACAAAAACCAAAAGATAGTTTTACTTATTTGTTTATTTATTTATTTGTTTGTTTGTTTATTTATTTGGTGATACTGGGATTCCTGGAAGCCCTTCTACCTCCGGGCTAGAATGAAAATAGGAAACAGGCTACTTAGTCAAATGAGGAAAGAAACAAATAGAATAATGGAAGGGATTGGTTGAGAGAGATGGGCAGGGGAAAAACAAGGCTGGAGTAAGGGAACAGTCCTTACTAGAATGTATCACTGCCAGTCTCGCTAACATGTACAGGGAGGGAGGAAAGGGCTGGCTAGGATTTGGAAGGAAATACACCAAGTAATATGTGGGTGTTTTAATGTATCACTTTGAATCTCAGCATGATGTTTAATCATAGCACATCAATAGAAGGATAAAAAGATGGGATTAGGTCCTGATAAGCCCATCACAAGTCAAAAATTGTAAATAGTCTGGCATGGTGGCCCAGGCTTGTAATCCCAGCATTCCGGGGCTGAGACAGGAGGATCCCAGTTCACGGACAGCCTCAGGTACTTATGCCCTTTACAACTTAAAACCTGTTTCAAAATAAAGAATAGGTGTAGCTGAGAAATAGAATGCAGGGAGTAGGGTGGGAATTGGGTAAGGGCTAGTGGAGTGATGTGTGCATGTGTGCCTCTACCGTTTTATACTCCATTAAGATGTATGACTACAATGCACCAATAAAAAGGACTAAAGTAGAATGCCCCTGGGTTCAATCCCTAGTACTGCAAATAATAATAATAAATAATAATAGAAGTAGTAGCCATAGCAGCAACAGCAGCAGCAGCCAGGCATGGTGCCATGTTTGTAATCTCAGCATTTGGGAGGCTGGTTCTCAGACAACCTCAGCTAATTTAGTGAGGCCCTTGGCAACTTAGTGAGACCTTGTTTCAAAATAAAAAATAGGGCTAGAGGTGTAGCTTGGAAGTAGAATGCCCTGGGTTCCATCCCCAGTACCCCCCCACACACAAATAATAATAATAAGCGTATCTAATCTGGGTTTGGTGGCTTACACCTCTATAATCTCAGTATCTGGAAGCTGAGACAGGAGGATTGCAAGTTTGAGGATTGGCTCAACAAGTAATGAAACTCTTATCAACCTACTGATAGTCTGTTTCAAAATAAAAACCAAATAGGTTGGAAGTGTAGCTCAGAGATAGAATGGCTCTGGGTTCAATCCCTAATACCACAAAATAAAACAAAAATTAAGTATGGCTAAATATTAGTCCCTCACATCCAGTATCCTAGATATTGTACAGTACTGTTCTTGAGTGAATTGTACTCATGGTCTTGCATTCTTCCTGCAAGATATTGCTTCATGATTTACTTTGGATTTTTTTTTTTTTTTTTTTGCTGGTTTGGGGATGGAACCCAGGGGCATTCAACCTCTGAGCTACACCCCCTGCCCTATTTTTGTATTCTTTATTTTGAAACCGGGTCTTACTGAGTTGTAGAGGGCCTAAGTAGCTGAGGCTGCCCGCGAACCGCGATCCTCCTGTCTCATCCTCCTGAATGCTGGGATTACAAGCATGAGCCACCACACCCGGCTACTTTGGATTTTCACTTTGTTGGCCCTCAGTTGGGTACTTGTTTTATTTCCATATGTACCCTATTTTATTCAGGTCCACACTTCAGAATCAGTAATAGATCATTTCTTATATCCATTCTTAGAAGAAATACACAGTGTTTAAGAAACAATTTTTTTTAATTGTTTTTTGTTGTTGTTGTTTTTTGTTACTGGGAATAGAAGCCAGGGACAGTCTACCTCTGAGCTTTACTCCCAGCACAATGTTTTTTGTTGTTGTTGGTGGTGTTTTTTTTTTTTTTTTTTGGTGGTACTGGGGTTGGAACCCAGGGCCTTCTATCTCCGGGCTACATTCCCAGACCTATTTTATAATTTATTTGGAAACAGTCTCTTAAGCCAGCTGAGGCTGGCTTTGAACCTGCGCAATCCTCCTGTCTCAGCCTCCCAAGCGCAGGGATTACAAGCACACGCTACCATGCCCGGCACAACACAATTTTTTATTTTATTTTATTTGTTTGTGGTACTGGGGATGGAACCCAGTACCACTGAGCTACACCCCAGCCCTATGTTTTTATTTTATTTATTTATTTATTTATTTATTGGTGGTACTGGGGTTCCTGGAAGCCCTTCTACCTCTGGGCTACACTCCCAGACCTAGTTTTACATTTTTATTTGGAAACAGGGTCTCCTAAACCAGCGTGCGCAGCTGGCTTCGAACCTGCGCGATCCTCCTGTTTCTGCCTCCCAAGCTCGGGGATTACAAGCATGCACCCAGCTTTATTCTTTATTTTTGAAAGAGGGTCTCACTGAGTTCCAAAGGGCCTTATGAAGTAGCTGAGGCTGGCCACAAACCGTGATCTTCCTGTCTTAGCCTCCCAAGTGCTGGGATTACAAGCTTACGCCACCATGCCCGGCCTAAAGTGTGTGTGTGTGTGTGTGTGTGTGTTTTGCTGGCGATGGAACCCAGAGGCTTTCTACCTTCAGGCTATACTCCCAGACCTATTTTCTATTTTATTTGGAAATATGGTCTTACCAAGTTGCTGAGAGCCTAAGTAGCTGAGGCTGGCTTCGAAATGTGCAGTCCTCTTGTCTCAGCCTCCCAAGTACTGGGATTACAAACATGTGCCACCACATCCGGCCTTTTATTTATTTTTTAATTTTTAATTTTTTTGCAGTACTTGGGATGGAACCCAGGGGCATTCTACCTCTAAGCAATACCCTCAGCCCTATTCTTTATTTTGAAAAAGGGTCTTACTGAGTTGCAAAGGGCCTCACTAAGTAGCTGAGGCTGGCTTTGAACCTGCACGATCCTCCTGTCTAAGCTTCCCAAATGCTGGGATTACAAGCGTGTACACCACGCCTGGTTTATTCTTTATTTTGAAATAAATAGAGTTTCACTAAGTTATGGAGGGCCTCACAAGTTGCTGAGGCTGGCCAAGAATCTGTGATCCTCCTATCTCAGCCTTCCAGGTACTAGGATTACAAGCATGTGCCACCACTCCTGGCTAGAAACAAAATTATTCACTGATGTCCAAACCCAGAATACTTGTACCTTGTAAAAATTGCATTAAATAACATATTCATTTTTTTTTTTTTAATTTACTAATTAAGGAGGAGAAAGTTCAGGCCATGTCATGCCTTCTCAGGATCATAGTGGATGTTCAAATCAGAGACCTGCAGAAGATCTCACCATCAGAGTGGAAAGGTTTGCTCTTTTTCAAATATAACTTTATTTTAAAAGGCAATGATTTTCAGTTAATTCATTAATTAAAATAAAAGCTAAATTTTCACAAATAAAATTTCAGAATTTGGGGCTGTATTTTGTGATTTTCTGACCAATTTATTAGTACTTATAAAAATCATATTGTAGAGTAAAATTTTTCTGTATCTCTGAAGTTGTCAGTCAACTATAGGCCTGAACGTTGTAAGAATCCCCTTTTCTTTTTCTTTTGTTTTCTTTTTCTTTTTTTTTTTCTTTTTTTTTTCTTTTTTCTTTTTGCAGTACTGGGGATTGAATCCAGGGGCATTGTACCTCTGAGCTATACCTCCAGCCGTGTGTGTGTGTGTGTGTGTGTGTGTGTGTGTGTGTGTGTGTGTGTGTGTGTGTGTGTGTGTATGTATGTATGTGTGTTACTGGGGTTCCTGGAAACCTTCTACCTCCGGGCTACACTCCCAGACCTATTTTATACTTTTTATTTGGAAACAGGGTCTCTTAAGCCAGCGAGGCTGGCTTCGAACCTGCATGATCCTCCTCTCTCTACCTCCCAAGCGCGGGGATTACAGGCGTGTGCCCCCACGCCCAGCCCAGCCATATATATTATTATTTTTTTATTTTTATTTTTTTATTTTATTTATTTATTTTTGGTGGTGGTACTGGGGTTGGAGCCCAGGGGCCTTCTACCTCCAGGCTATACTCCCAGACCTATTTTATATTTTATTTGGAAACAGGGTCTCTTAAGCCAGCTGAGACTGGCTTCGAACATGCATGATCCTCCTGTCTCAGCCTCCCAAGCGTGGGGATTACAAGTGTGTGCCACCACGCCCAGCTTTTATTCTATATTTTGAAACAAGGTCTCGCTAACTTGTGGAGGGCCTCACTAGGTAGCTGAGGTTGACTGCAAACCTGTGATCCTTGTCTCAGTCTCCCAAGTACTGGAATTACAAGCGTGCATGCACCACCATACCCAGCTTAAGAATCTCCTTTTCAATGGCATTTTGGTACATGTGTTTCCATCTGTCACTTCAGCTTTTATATCTCTGTGCCATAAGGATAATGAGCTCCATCTGGCCAAGAACTTTAGACCATTTCATGACCTTGTACTAATCTGGTGCTCTGCATAAGTGGATGTCACTAAATGCCTTTTTTTTTTTTCTTGCAGTACTGGGGATGGAACCTAGGGGCATTCTACCTCTGAACTACAACCCCAGTACTATTTTTTAGTCTTTTTTTATTTTTGAAACAGGTCTCACTGAGTTATAAAGGGCCTCACTAAGTAGCTAAGGCTGTCTGTAAACCACCATCTTCAGGTCTCCGCCTTCCAAATGCTGGGATTACAAGCATGCACCACCACGCCCTGCCTAAATACCATTTTTTTTTTTTTTGGTATCATAATCAGATACAGATTTGTTTATTTGGTTTTAAGTTTACTTTGTGTGTGTATTTAGGAGTTCTCTACTACTGAGTTACATTCCTATCCTAGCCCTTTTTATTTTTATTTTGAAAAGGTCTCTCTAGCTGGGCATAGTGGTGCACACCTTTAATCCCAGTATTTGGAAGGATGAAACAGGAGGATTACAGGTTCAAGGCCAGTCTCAGTAATTTAGTGAGACCCCCCCCCCTTTTTTTGTACTAGAGATTTAACCCAGAGGTATTTTACCTCTCAGCTACAACTCCAGCCCCATTTTTTTTTTTTTTCATTTTGAAACAGGCTCTCTTTAAGTTGATGAGAGTTTCACTACTTGCTGAGGCTGTCCTCAAACCTGCAATCCTCCAGTCTCAGCCTCCCAAGACTTGGGATTACAGGCATGTGCCACCATGCTCTGTTTCAAAGTAAAAAATAAGCCAGATGTGGTGTCACACACCTGTAATCCTTGTACGTGGGAGGCTGAGACTGAAACAGGAGGATTGTAAGTTCAAGGACAGGCTCAGCAAGTAGTAAGACTCTCATTACCCTAGTGAGACCCTGTTTTCAAATAAAAATAAAAATAGGGCTGGGGGTGTAGCTCAGAGGTTGAATGCCCCTGGGCTCAATCATCAGTAACACACACACACACACACACACACACACACACACACACACACACACGTTAATGATCTCACTAAATTGCTGAGACTAGACTTGAGCTTAATGATCATCCTGTCTCACCTTCCAAGTATTAGGATTATAGGCATGTTCCACTATGCCTGGCTTAGTATAGTCTTTTAATGCTGTGATTCTTCAAACAATGAGTGAATAATCCTGGTTTAAAACTGTTTTGTGTTTATAGACAATAAAAAAATTTTTTGAGGGGGCTGGGAATGTAGCTTAGTGGCAGAACACTTGCCGAGTATGGATGAAGCCCACCCAAAAAAAAAAAAATCCTTGTTCACACAGATGCTTAGAGGAAACAGGGTTCAGAACAGTTGATAATACTAGGTCTTTGGGTTCACTCAGACTAAGTAAAGGTCAGCTTCATTTTAGCAAAACATTGATTCTTGTTATGGGACTTGTGGCAGGGTGAGGATCTTGAGGCAAAAGGCAGGCTAGTGGTGGGGAAAGAGTTGAAAGTTGGAAAAACAGTAGCAGGTATCCCACATTCTCAAAGACTTCTGTTTCTGTTTTTCTAAAACCAAGCCCACTGCTATGCATCCTGACTTTTACCACCCTGGAGTGAGGTAAAAATCAAAATCTGAAACAGGGTTTGAAGTCTTCAGGCAGAGGGGAAGAAGCAGATTGCATAGTACTTTATTGTGGGGATAGAGTCAGGGGTACTATTTAACTGCACTGGAAAAGGGGAGTTTTTTATACTGTTTAATAGAATGTCAGAGCTGGGCTTGGTGGTATATGTTTATAATTCTAGTACTTGGGAGGCAGAGACAGGATTGCAGGTTCAAGGACAGCCTCAACAATGTAGTGAAACTCTCAGCAACTTAGACTCTGTTTCAAAACAAAAAGTAACAAAAGCTGGGGGTGTAGCTTAGAGGTAGCACAACCATGGATTCAATCCTAAGTATCAGGAAGCAGAAAAAAAATGTCAGCTGGTAACCGGGCATGGTGGCACATGCTTGTAATCCTAACATTCGGGAGGCTGAGACGGGAGGATTGTGGTTCGTTGACAGCCTCAGCTACTTAGTGAGGCCCTCTGCAACTCAGTGAGACCCTGTAAAGAATAAAAAATAGGGCAGGGGGTGTAGCTCAGAGGTCAAATGCCCCTGGGTTCCATCCCCAGACCCGCAAAAAAAAAATAAAAAATAAAAAATAAAAATAAAAAAAAAGTCAGCCTGTGTCGACCTGTGTATGGTTCTGTAAATAGAATATAGTGTACCCTTTTTAATTAGGAAATAGTTGGGTGTGGTGGTGCATACTTGTAATCCCAGGAGGATTTGGGAGACAGGAGGATTGCGGTTTGCAGACAGCCTCAGCTACTTAGGTTTTTTTTTGCAACTCAGTGAGATCCTGTTTCAAAATAAAGAATAAAAAATAGGACAGGGAGCCAGGTGTGGTACTGGGGATTAGACCTAGGGGCATTTTACTTCCAAGCTCACCCCCTGCCCTTTTAGTACTTAGGAAGCTGAGACAGGAGAGAGAGAGAGAGAGAGAGAGAGAGAGAGAGAGAGAGAGAGAGAGAGAGAGAGAGAGAGTGTGTGTGTGTGTGTGTGTGTGTGTGTGTGTGTGTGTGTGTTACTGGTGATGGAACCAAGGAGCTTTTCTACCTCCAGGCTATACTCCCAGACCTATTTTATACTTTATTTGGAAACAGGGTCTCACTAAGTTGCTGAGAGCCTCACTCAGTAGCTGAGGCTGGCTTCGAACCTGTGCGATCCTTTGGTCTCTGCCTCCTGAATACTGGGATTACAAGTGTGCACCACCACACATCTGGCTTCTCTAACCAGGATTTTAAAACCTATTTTAAACCAATTAAGAACTTGGCCATAGCCAGGTATGGTGGCGCACGCTTGTAATTTCAGTATTTGGGAGGCAGAGACTGGAAGATCGCGGTTTGCAGAAAGCTTCAGCTACTGAGCGAGACCCTTTGCAACTCAGTGAGACCCTTCACAACTCAGACCGTGTTTCAACATGAAAAGAATAAAAAATAGGGATGGGGATGTAGCTCAGAGGTAGAATGCCCCTGGGTTCCATTCCCAGTACCGCAAAAAACTTGGCCTTAAAATTTGTCAGGGTGGATTAGCAAAATAGGAGATGCCAGCTTTTCTCTCAGAATATAACTGAGCCTGAGATCTATTTCCAGAGACCATGTTTTTAGAAAATAACATATACCACACTAAGCATTAAGCTTTTTGTCTCATATCACTTCAAGAGAAACTAATTTTGTTGGGAGAAAAGGTAATAACTAAACCAAATTAATGTCAGTTAGCTCAGAAACATCCTTCTTGTACAGTCTCTAGTTACCTTTTGTCAAATGAGTAAACATGACTTTTCAAAGGACAAATTAGTGATTTGTAGTATAAGATTGAAGTTTCTTTTATTTTATTTTGTGGTACTGGGGATTGAACCCAGGGGCATTCTACCTTTGAGCTACTTTCCCAGCCCTGCTTTTTATTCTTTTTTTTTTTTTTTTTTTTTTGGTGGTACTGGAGTTCCTGGAAGCCCTTCTACCTCCGGGCTACACTCCCAGACCTAGTTTTACATTTTTATTTGGAAACAGGGTCTCCAAAGCCAGGGCGCGTGGCTGGCTTCGAACCTGCACGATCCTCCTGTCTCTGCCTCCCAAGCGCGGGGATTACAAGCGTGTGCCACCACGCCCGGCTTTATTCTTTATTTTGAAATAGGGTTGCGGAGAGACTCACTAATGAATCATTAGTTTTGAATTAACTTCTTACAGTTGTAATTTTATTTGGCATTTGTAGTTTTTATAAATGTTTGCTTAAGTTTTTTGTTTATATTTTATATTTATGGCATATTTCTGTTTACTTATGTGTAAGAGATATATATCATTTATAAGTTAATGACATACATTTTTTTGAAAATTTGTGTATTTTAAAAGCAGTATCAAAGCTAGGCATGATACTGTATTCCTGTAATCCCAGAACTAGGGATCCTGAGATGGGAGGATTACAGGTTCCAGGATAGCCTCAGCAATCTAGCCCAACCCTGTTTAAAAAATAAAATAAAAATAAAAAATAGTAAATAGGGCCGGGCGTGGTGGCTCACCTTGTAATTCCAGCATTTGGGAGGTGGAAACAGGAGGATCGCAGTTCACAGACAGCCTCGGCTACTTAGCAAGACTCTTCGAAATTCAGTGAGACCCTGTTTCAAAAAAATAAAGACTAAAAAAATTGTGCATGGGGTGTAGCTCGGAGGTCAAATAATTTGCCTCTGAGTTCCATCCCCAGACCCGCAAAAAAAAAAAAAAAAAAAAAAATGATGATGAGGCAGGTCGGGATAGGCAGGTAAATTGTTGCTATACATTTAGAGGTTTTCTTTTTGTCTTTTATATTTCTCCAGTCGTTTCAGTGAAATTTAAATCTTTTAAATGTATTTTATATAAGTATGATTTGTCTTAATGTACTTTTTTAAAACACAGACTAACAAAAAAACTTGAAGAGAGGAGAGAAGAGAAAAGGAAAGAGGAAGAACAGGTAACGTTCATGCACTTGGCATTGTTTTATTCCTCTGTTAAAACAGAATGTTAGATTATCCTGTTCATTTTGGTAGACCTAGGATGGCTTCCTAGTTACAGTTCAGTGTTGTAATATAGTAAAGGGAATAAGTTTTTGTATTCAGATTATAATGTTTACTTTTTATTTTTTTTTTAAGTTGGTAACAACAAATTGGTAGCAATAAGTTGAATCATTTCTGTCTGCAGTGAGTCTTGTTACATTAAGTATAAGGGGACTTGAAGTTTGTTTGGCATGAGGCAGAAGATCAAATTTTTAGTTCCTTTTTGTGAAAAAGGAATATGTAGATACTCTGTCGAGTTTTTCCTCTCATTACTATTTTCTAGTGCATCTTTCATTTTTTTCACCCATATATAACCTCTATGTCATCTCTTTGGGGTCCTAATGTCGATAGGTTATCATTTATCCCCAGCTAAACAATTCATGGCTATGTTGTCTCTAAAGGATGATATACTTGCCTTAGAAACCAAAGACCTGTAATTCTGCTTGCCTTCAGACTATGGTGATTACATTATAGTCTTAAGTGCTGACAAAAATTTATGCCATTAACATATTTTTTTTTTGTGTGTGTGTGTGTGTGTGTGTGTGTGTGTGTGTGTGTTGCTGGGGATTGAACTCAGGGGCTTTCTACCTCTGAGCTACCTTCTCCTCTTACCTCTTTTTATTTTTCCTTTTTGAAACAAGGTCTTGCTAGGTTGCTAAGAATCTCACAAAGTTGCTAAGGCTGGTTTTGAACTGTGATCCTTCTATCTCAGCCTCCTAAGTACTGGTATTATAGGCATGTGCTACTATACCCAACTTGTTATTTTATATGAAGTTCTATTCGTTTTATGATACAACCAATTTTCTCGATACTTATAATATCTGGTACATATTAATGACTTATGTTTTTAGATCATAAAACTTTTTCTTTGATTCAGAGAGAGATAAAGAAGGAAATTGAGAGGAGAAAAACTGGAAAAGAAATGTTGGATTATAAAAGAAAACAAGAAGAAGAATTAACAAAAAGAATGTTGGAAGAAAGAAACAGAGAAAAGGCAGAAGATAGAGCAGCTCGAGAGCGCATAAAACAGCAAATTGCGTTGGTGAGCCTTAAATTTATTTTTAATGCTTTACTCCAGGACATTTGTGAAATTGTTTTTCCACATTGGCTTTGGATTACTACTAGAGAATAAATACAGACATTGTAGATGGTTGTGACTCAGAGAATAACAATCCTGAGTTTTCTTTTATTAGAAATTATATATTTAAACAGTTAAGATTAAGATTGAAGCCGGGCATGGTGGCACATGTTTGTAATCCCAGCATTTGGGAGTCTGAGACAGGAGGATTGTGGTTCGTGAACAGCCTCAGCTATTTAATGAGGCCCTTCGCAACTCAGTGAGACCCTGTTTTAAATTAAAAAGAATAAAAACTAGGGCAGGGGGTGTAGCTCGGAGGCTGAATGCCCCTGGGTTCTATTCCCAGACCTGCAAAAATAGATAAATAAATAAACAAACAAAATAAAGAATAAAAAATAGGGCCGGGGACGTTGCTCGAAGGTAGAAAGCCCCTGGATTCTACCCCCAGTACTACCAAAAAAAAAAAAATGCTGGGAGTGTAGCTCAGAGGTAGAATGTCGCTGGGTTCCATCCCCAATACCACACACAACACACAAAAAAAGATTAAGATTGAGATATTTCAAAGTAATTTCTTGCCAGGCGTGGTGGCACACGCTTGTAATCCCCGCGCTTGGGAGGCGGAGACAGGAGGATCGGTCAGGTTCCAAGCCAGCCGCACTGGCTTAAGAGACCCTGTTTCCAAATAAAAATATAAAAAAAATAGGTCTGGGAGTGTAGCCCGGAGGCCAGGAACCCCAGTACCACCCCAAAAAAAGTAATTTCTCTTCATGTTTTATTGTTATTTTATCAGTAGTTAAAAGACAGCTTTTAGAGGTTCATGGCCAGCCTCAGCTACCTTAGTGAGGTCCTCCCCAACTTAGTTACAGCCTATTTAAAAATAGAGTTAAAATTAAGGTTGGGGGTTTTGCTTGGAGGGAGAATGCCCTGGGTTCAATTCCTGGTACTTCAAGGAAGAAGAAAAAATCAGCTTTCAAAGATTCCCTAGAAAACAAGCTAAGAACTGGTTATCTAGCACTCTCTGGTCATAGTTATTCTTCTTGGGACAGTCAGAGGACTTAGGTATGTCATAAAGCTTAGGAGTATTTTATAATAATTTCTTTTAGAATTAAGTGGTTATAATGTATATGAGAAATATTCATTTGGTCATTATGTGACAGACCTTATTTTAGGGTCTGGAGATACAATAGTGAGTAAATTCATGTTCTTGTTTTGTCTGATAATAACTTTGGTTCCTGACAGATGATAAGAATTGAAAATACCAGATCCAGAATGACAAGTTCACATATGGCATTAAGGAATTTCATGCATATTTGTGTTTATTCCTTGTGTTTGGAAATGTAAGAATAGATAATTCTAACAGGAAGATAATTGGTGTTTAAAAATGTTTTTATTAAAAGGATCGTGCAGAAAGAGCTGCTCGTTTTGCAAAGACAAAGGAAGAAGTAGAGGCTGCCAAAGCTGCTGCCTTGCTGGCCAAACAGGCAGAAATGGAAATCAAGAGGGAATCCTATGCACGGGAAAGAAGGTACTTCCTGCTCTATTTTATCCTGAAACATATGCGTGCACATATAGTTGATATTTATCTCTATTTTTTGTCTGTGTGTGGGTGTGGTACTAGGGATTGAACCCAGGGGTGTATACCATCAGCCTTCTTTATATTTTTATTTTGGAACAAGGTCTTGCTAAGTTGCTGAAGCTGACCTGGAACTTGCCATCCTTCTTTCTCAGCCTACCAGTACTGGGATTATAGGAGTGTGCCACCAGGCCCAGCTGTTTATCTGTAATTTTTATTTTTATTTTATTTTATTGTGGTATTGGGGATGGAACCCAGGAGTATTCTGCCTTTGAGTTACATCCCCAGCCCTTTTATAAATTTTATTTATTTTATTGGTATTGGGGCTTGAACTCAGGGGAATTTTACTTCTGAGTAAGTTACACTCCCAGCTTTCTCTTTTTTTTTGAACTAAGGGGCATTCTACCTCCAAGATATACCCCCAGCCCTGTGTTTTATTCTTTTTCTTTCTTTCTTTCATTTATTTATTCATTTATTATTTATTTATTTATTTATTTATTTATTTATTTATTTATTTATTTATTTATTTTTGGTAGTGCTGGAGACTGAACCCAGGGGCATTCTACCTCCAAGCTACAGCCACTACCCGATTTTTTTTTTTTTTTTTTTTTTTTTTTTTTTTTTTTTTTTTTTTTTTTTTGGTGGTACTGGGGTTCCTAGAAGCCCTTCTACCTCCGGGCTACGCTCCCAGACCTATTTTTTATATTTTTATTTGGAAACAGGGTCTCTCAAGCCAGCGCAGCTGGCTTCGAACCTATGCGATCCTCCTTTCTCCGCCTCCCAAGCACAGGGATTACAAGCATGCGCCACCATGCCCAGCTTACACTACCCGATTTTTTATTCTTTATTTTGAAACAGGGTCTCACTAAGTTGTGAAACAGGGTTTCACTAAGTAGCTGAGGCTATCCATTAACCCATATCCTCGTGTCTCGCCCTCTCAAATACTGGAATTACAAGCGTGTGCCACCAAACCCGGCTTTATTTTTTATATTTTGATGAGTTTATTTTTGAAAATAATACAAAACTCTTCAGTGGTATAGTCTTCAGTCTTTTCAACAAGTTGTACTTGATAATTGATTATCCACATGCAAAAAGATCAATCTAGACACTCATAACACATAAAAAGTTGATTTGAGCTGGGTATAGTGGCATAGGCCTATAATCTTAGTACTTGGGAGGCTGAGAAAGGAGAATTGAGGGTTTGAGGCCATCAGCAACTTAAGACCCTGTTTCAAAATAAAATAAGGGTGAGGATGTAGCTCAGAGGTATAGAATACTCAGATGTGTAGAATCCCCATTACCCCTAGCCCCACACTCTTTCAGAATGGATCATCTACCAAAATGTAAAACCATGTAAACTATAAAATTTAATAAGCTATAAAATTTTAGGCAGAAAAATGGAAGTAAATTTTTGTGATCTTGGAGTAACCAGTGGATTCTTTCACACAACACCAGAAACATAGCAGCAGCAAAAAGAAATAAATTAGACCATCAAAATTTAGAGTCCTGCATGGTGCCACACACTTGTAATCCCAGTGCTTGGGAGGCTGAGACAGGAGGATTGCAGGTTCGTGGCCAGCCTCAGCTACTTAGTGAGGCCCTCTGCAACTTAGTGAAACCCTGTTTCTAAATAAAGAATAAAAAATAGGGCTGGAGTATACCTCAGGGGTAGAATGCCCTTGGATTCAATCCCCAGTACCTCAAAGAAAAAAAAATTTAGAATTTAGCTGGGCATGGTGGTGCACACTTTTAATCCCCGCGCTTGGGAGGCTGAGACAGGAGGATCGCGCGGGTTCGAAGCTAGCCTCACTGACTTAAGAGACCCTGTTTCCAAATAAAATATAAAATAGATCTGGGAGTGTAGCCCGGAGGTAGAAGGCCCCTGGGTTCATCCCCAGTACCACCAAAATAAATAAATAAAATAGAATAAAGAATAAAAAATAGGGCAGGGGGTATAGCTCGGAGGTCAAATGCCTCTGGGTTCCATCCCCAGACCCGCAAAAAAAAAAAAAAAAATTTAGAATATCGGAAGTTGAGACAGGAGAATCACACATTCAAAGCCAGCCTCAGCAACTTAGACCATTTCCAAATAAAATAGGGCTGAGGGTGTAGCTTAGAGGTAGAGTGCTGGATTCAACCCCTAGCAACACACACACACACACACACACACACACACACACACACACACACACACTTTTTGCCAGGCATGGTGGCATACCCCTGTAATTATAGTACTTAGGAAGCTGAGAGAGGAGAAATGCAGGTTTGAGGCCAACCTCAGCAACTTAATGAGAACCTGTTTCAAAATAAAAATAAGCCAAGTGTGGTGGCACACACACACTTGTAATCCCTGCATTCGGGAGGCTGAGACAGGAGGATTGTGGTTCGCGGCCAGCCTCAGTTACCTAGTAAGGACCTTTGAAACTCAGTGAGTTTCAAAATAAAGAATAAAAAATACAGCTTGGGGGGTAGTTTGGAGGTAGAATTCCCCTAGGTTCCATCCCCAGTATCACAAAAAAAAGAATAAAATAAGGCTGAGTATGCAGTTCAGAAGTAGAATGCCCCTGGGTTCAATTCCTAGTACGAAATGAAAACTTTTCTGCCTTACTGGACGTTATATAAGAAGTGAAATGAACTGGGCATGGTGGCACATGTTTGTAATCCCAACGCTTGGGAAGCTGAGACAGGAGGATCGCACAGGTTCGAAGCCAGCCTCAGCTACTTAGTGAGGCTCTCAGCAACTTAGTGAGACCCTGTTCCCAATTAAAGTATAAAATAGGTCTGGGAGTATAGCCTGGAGGTAGAAAAGTCCCTGGGTTCCACCTCCAGTACCACACACACACACAAAAGTAAAATGACCACCCATAGAATTAGAGAAAATATTTGTAAACTACATATTTGAAAAGGGACTTGTATCTAGAATGTGAAATATCTCAACAATAAAAAGACAACTCAGTCGGGTGTGGTGGCACATGCTTGTAATCCCAGCATTTGGTAGGCTAAGAAAAGAGGATTACAAGAAAAGAGGATTACAATTGCAAGGCCTGCCTCTGCAGTTAGCTAGACTCTCAGCAACCTAGCAAGACTCTGTTTCAAAACAAAAAGTAAAAACAAGGCTGGTAGTATAGTTCAGAGGTTGAATGCCTTTGGGTTCAATCCCCAGTACCAAAGAAAAAAAGGCTAGGGATAAATCTCAGTGGTAGAGCGTTTGCCTATCATGTACACAGCCCTGGGTTCATTTTCCAATACTACCAATAAATAAATACATACGTAAGCTGAGTGTGGTGACGCATGCTTGTAACCCCAGTACTTGGGAGACTGATACAGGATGTTTTAAGTTAGCTTCAGCTACTTAATGAGGCTTTCTATAACTTAGTAAGACCCTGTTTTAAAATAAAGGATAAAGCCGGGCATGATGGCGCACGCTTGTAATCTCCGCACTTGGGAGGCTGAGACAGGAGGATCGCACGGGTTCGAAGCCAGCCTCAGCTACTAAAATAATGAATAAAATAGGGCTGGGGTATAGCTCAGAGGTAGAATGCCCCTGGGTTCAGTCCCCCAGTGTTGCAAAATAAGTAAAAAGGAGAACCCAGGTGGGTGTGGTGGCGCACACTTATAATCACAGTACTTGGGAGGCTGAGACTGGAGGATAGAAGGTTCTTGTCCAGCCTTGCAGTTTAATGAAGCTCTCAGTAACTTAGACCATGCCTGGTTCAGTGAGACCCTGTTTCCAAATAAAGAATAAAAAATAGGGCTGGGGATGTAGCTCGGGGGTAGAGTGTCCCTGTGTTCCATCCGCAGTACTTGCAAAAAAATAATGTTTTCCCTGGGCTCAATTTCTAGTATTGCAAAAACAAACAAAAGAGTAAAATTTAGTTGAATTATATCTCAATAAAGGTATTATTAAAACTAATAAATGCTGGGCACGGTGGCACACGCCTGTTAAAAAAAAAAATAGAACTGGGGTATAGCTCAGAGGTAGAATGCCCTTGGGTTCGATCCCCAGTACCACACATAAAGGAAAAAAAAAAACACTAATAAATGAAAAGCTCTGATATTGGTAAACCTATTGTCTTCACACAGTTCTACTTATGTTACCTCTAACTTTTAATTATTGTTTGAGACTAGTGATAAAGCTATGGCTTTTACTTTTTTTTTTTTTTTAGTACTGTTGCAAGAATTCAATTTCGTCTGCCTGATGGTTCTTCCTTTACAAATCAGTTTCCTTCTGATGCTCCTCTAGAAGAAGCAAGGCAGTTTGCTGCACAGGTGAATTTATGTCTTGGATTACAGCAAAGATAAATGTGTAGATTATTAAAGTGTGGGAGGGGGAGTTGGGCATGGTGGTGCACACCTAAGTACTTGGGAGGATTATGTAGGGGGATTGTGGTTTCAAAGCCAGCATCAGCAGTGTAGTGAGGCTCTCAGCAACATAGCAAGAAGCTGTTTCAAAATAAAATAGGACTGGGAGTGCAGCTTGGAGGTACAATGAGTGTCCCTGGGTTCAATCGCTAGTACCATTAAAATGTTGGAGGGAGCCAGCGTGGTGGCACAGGCTTGTAATCCCAGCATTTGGGAGGCTGAGTGGAGGATCATGCTTCAAGGACAGCCTCAGCTACTTAGGTCTTCTGCAACTTAGTGAGACCCTGTTTCAAAATAAAGAATAAAAAATAGGGCAGGGGGTATAGCTCAGAGGTCAGATGCCCCTGAGTTCCATCCCCAGTACCACACCCCCCCCACACACCACAATGTAGGAGGGGAGTGTGTGTGTGTGTGTGTGTGTGTGTGTGTGTGTGTGTGTGTGTGTGTGAGAGAGAGAGAGAGAGAGAGAGAGAGAGAGAGAGAGAGAGAGAGAGATTGATTGAGAGATTGAACCCATAGGCATTCTATCTTTGAGCTATACCCCCAGCTTATTTGGTCTTGCTAGGCTGATGAGTCTTTCTTCTTACTCAGGCTGTTCTTGAACCTGCGATCTTCCTGACTCAGCCTCCCAAGTATGGGATTACAGGTGTACTTCATCACACGCAGCTTTTTTTCTTTATTTTTGATGTGCTGGAAATTGAACCCAGTACCTTTTACATACTAGGCAAGTACTCCTCTACCATTCTTCAAGCAGACCTTGAAGAATGTAAGTAAATCATGACTTGTCCCCTGGCAGAAGGCACAGGACAAACGTTAGATATCGTGGAGCATCTGTAATATATTAGTGCATATGGGAGCAGCATATTGGCTCATTGTTTAAAAATGGAATTTGCTGATGTTGTCCTGTACCACTATTGGGAATGGCCTAGGAAGATTTGAGAAAGCTATGATTATTAATATATTTCAAAAATTGGGTGAGGGGCAAGTCTGTGCAAGGACTTGGTTTCTGCCTAAAAGCAGGCAACTATTCCAATGTAAATTAACCATAGCTAAAGGTGATTAACAAGTCCATAGGAGAGGAGTACTAGGCCTTTCTCTATCTAAAGATAGATCTACATGATGATCTAGGGAGAATGGAGCAGGGTTTGACCTTGCCCTTCATGAAAGGAGACACCCTGCCACACCTTGCTGAGGTAGGTACCTTACTGGGTAAGGGGAGGTACCTTACAGGGACATTCACAATGTTAGGATTACATGAACAAGATGGAGATCATTGGTATAAAAGGCCGAGTCCACGTGTAATCCCTTTGATGTATTCGAGTCACCCCTCCATGCCAAAATGGCATGGGGCTGTATTTCTATTCTCTGTATTTCTATCTTTTTCCTCTTTTTCTGTCTTTTCTATCTTTTTCTCTTTTTCTGTTTTTTTGTTTCTTTTGGGGAGTTTTGGGGAAATTATTCCCAGGGGTCTAACAAAGATACCTGGAGTCAGTTTCCCAAACCGTAACAGTCCAATTGGCTCTGAAAGTTTTCTCATTGTATCCTCAACAAGAAGAGTGAGCCAGGCCTGCTGCTGTACACTTGTAATCCCAATCTTTGGGAGGCTGAGACAGGAGAATCGCAAGTTTGAGGGCAGCCTTAGTAATGTAGTCAGGCTCTCAGCAACTTAGTGAGACCCTAATAAAAAATAAAAAGGGCAGGAGATATGGCTTGGAGGTGGAATGCCCTTGAGGTTCAATCCCCAGCAGTATAGGAAGAGAAAATTTTTTGCCAGGCCTTTTTTCCCCATTTAGTTTTATATCATGTATAGTTCCCAAGAGAAGGAAACCTCAAGAGCTCTCTGCTTTCCTATACTGTTCAGTCCGCCTAGTAAAAATACTTTTCCAATAAGCTTTGTGTTAGAAGCATCCCCAAATAGACCACTTCATTTTTTGTTTTGAGTCTTCCCACGGGTGTCTCTCTCATACCCTGAGTTTTCTCAGTGGGCTGTGTGGAAATCTGTCCTGTAAAAATCTTACCTTAGCCGGGCATGGTGGCACATGCTTGTAATCCCAGCATTTGGGAGGCTGAGACAGGAGGATCAGGGTTGGCAGACAGCCTCAGCTACTTAGGCAAATCAGTGAAACCTTGTTTCAAAATTGTCATGCTGCCCAGTGTATATACTCTTGGATCTGGGATTATGTATATAGTATAAATTGATTATGGACCATTTGTGCTTTGAGACAAGATGCTAAAAATTCCTGAAGTTATACATAGGTGTTGCTGATTTGGTTCCATACCAATGCAGTAAAGCAACTATCAAAGCAATTCAAGGCGGGCGTGGTGGGCGTGGTGACGCACGCTTGCAATCCCTGCACTTGGGAGGATGAGACTGGAGGATCATACAGGTTCAAAGTCAGCCTCAGCTACTTAGTGAGGCTCTCAGCAACTTAGTGAGACCCTGTTTCCAAATCAAGTATAAAATAGGTCTGAGGGTATAGCCCAGAGGTAGAAAGCCTCTGGGTTCCACCTCCAGTACCACCAAAAATAAATAAAGCAATTCACACATTTTTGTTTTGTTTCCTTAGTGCATATAAAAGTTAAGTTTATGTTATACTATCATCTGTTAGTGGGCATGGTAGCTTCTAAAGAAGAAAACAAAGTTGTTAAAAAATACTAAGTATGCCGGGCGTGGTGGCGCACGCTTATAATCCTTGCGCTTGGGAGGCTGAGACAGGAGGATTCAGGTTCAAAGCCATCCTTAGCTACTTAGTTAGGCTCTCAGCAACTTAGTGAGACCCTGTTTCCAAATAAAGTATAAAATAGGTCTGGGAGTATAGCCCGGAGGTAGAAAGCCTCTGGGTTCCACCCCCAGTACCACCAAAAAAAAAAAAAAAAATACTAAGTATGACACACTATGAGCACATGCTGTTAGAAAAAGGTACTGTTAAGCTGAGCATAGTGGCACACGCTTGTAATTCCAGTACTTAGAAGGCTGAGA
Source organism: Muscardinus avellanarius (assembly GCF_963383645.1). Lineage (NCBI taxonomy): Eukaryota > Metazoa > Chordata > Mammalia > Rodentia > Gliridae > Muscardinus > Muscardinus avellanarius. The sequence goes on along the minus strand of NC_137787.1, from coordinate 99,328,370 downwards.
CAGAAGGATTCAAGGCAGGTTCAAGGCTAGCCTCAGCAACTTAGACTATTTCAAAGTAAAAAATAAAAAGTGCTAAGGGCAAACTTATGCTGTGTCTCATAAATACACATTTTAATAATAGGTACTTCCTATTAAAATGTAAAAACAGCAGTACTTAGGCCCATCTTATTTTATTGCACTTTGTTTTATTGTGCTTCCCAGATATTGTTCATGTTTGTTTTGTTTTACAAATTGAGTATTTGTGGAAATCCTGTGTGAAGTAAGTCTAACCGCAACATTTTGTTTTCCTTTTTTTATACTGGGAATGGAACCAGGGACATTCTACTTAAGAACTAAACCTCTAACCCTGTTGTTTTATTTTTCATTTTATTTATTTGTTTGTTTGTTTTGGTGGTACTAGGGTTCCTGGAAACCCTTCTACATCCGGGCTACACTCCCAGACCTATTTTCATTTGGAAACAGAGATCCTCCAGTCTCCACCTCCCAAGCACGGGGATTACAAGCGTGCGCCACCACGCCGAGCTTAAAAATATTTTGAAATAGGGTCTCACGAATCTGCAATCCTTCCTCAGCCTCCCAAGAACTGGGATTAGAAGCATGTACCACCATGCCCAGCTATAAAAGCTTTTTTTTTTTTTTTTTGGTACTCAGATTGAACCCAGGGGCATTCTACCTCCAAGCTATACCTTCAGCCCAATTTTTTTATTCTTTATTTTTGAAACAGGGCCTCACTAAGTTGCAGAGGGCCTTACTAAGTAGCTGAGGCTGGTCGTGAACCTACAGTCCTCTTGTCTCAACCTCTGAAGTACTGGGATTACAAGTAGGTGCCACCACACCTGGCTTTGTTTATTTTGAAATAGGGTCTCACTAGGTTGATGAGTCTCACTAGTTTCAGCCTCCCAAGTAAGTATTAGGATCACAAAAGTGTCCCACCATGCCCCGTTCCATTTTTATTTCTCTAAGTTGCTGATAGTCTCGATTAAATTCTTGAGACTGAACTCAGACCTAAGGTCCTCCTGTTTTAGCTCCCCAAGCACTGGGAATACAGATTTGTACCATTGTCGCTGGTCTATACAGCTTTTTTTTCTTAATGGTGTTGAGGATTGAACCCAGGAGCATTCTACCTCTGAGCTACACTCCTGGCCCTATTTTATTATTTATTTATTTACTTACTTATTTATTTATTTATTTATTTATTTTGGTGGTACTAGGGGTGGAACCCAGGGGGCTTTCTATCTCTGGGCTATACTCCCAGACCTATTTTATATTTTTATTTGGAAACAGGGTCTCAACTAAGTTGCTGAGAGCCTCACTAAATAGCTGAGGCTGGCTTCGAACCTGTGTGATCCTCTGTCTCAGCCTCCAAAGCGGTGATTACAAGTGTGAGCCACCACTCCCAGCTGTTTTATTTTTATTTTGAAACAGGGTCTTGCTAGGTTGATGAGATTCTCACTGTTTGCTGAGGCTGTCCTCCAACCTCTAATCCCATTAAGTGGGAGGAGGAGATTGGAGGATGGCAGTTCCAGACCAGCTCACAGTAACTATGCGAATCCCTTTTTCAGAATAAAAAGGATTTTGGATGTTGCTCAGTGGTAAAGTGCATAAAGTGGTAAAGATTACACCTTGGGGTGTAATCTCTAGTATTAGACACACACACACACACACACACACACACACACTGATTTTTTTAGTTTATATTTAAATAAACTCAGGGTAGTTTTAATTAAAGCAGTCATTTTGGGTGCATGTAATATCTTTCTTTAAAAAGACACCTTTATAAGGCTTTAAAACTTGTTCTTTTACAGACTGTTGGCAACACTTACGGTAATTTTTCATTAGCCACCATGTTTCCCAGGAGGGAATTTACCAAAGAAGATTATAAAAAGAAATTATTGGATTTGGAACTTGCCCCAAGTGCTTCCGTGGTACTATTGCCAGTATGTATATGCTTTTTGTTTTCTGCTCTTAATAGTTTTCTGTTTGTTTTATTTTTGGTCATTTCTTATGAGAAGGGAAAGGGAAAGTTGTACTCTTGTGTAATTAAAATCAGATTTTGCAAAAATTAGGTCAAGTTATACATTTATTCTATGATTTATGTATTTGTATTGCTAAGATTCTTGTGAGGAACTAAATATTTCAGCTTTTTTCTTCCTCTGTTATGTACAAAAAATGATAAGAACATAAGAAATGTAGAGTACCTATCTAATCTGTATGCTTTTTATTTATATATATCTCAACTGCTTGCTATTTTATTTTTGGTGGTACTGGTGATGGAACCCAGGGGCCTTCTAACCCTCCCAGGCTACATTCCCAGACCTATTTTACACACACACACATACACACACACACGTATGTATACTGGGGGGGGTGCTGGGGATGGAACCCAGGGTCATTCTACCTTTGAGCTACACCCCCAGCCCTATTTTTCACTCTTTATTTTGAAACAGGATCTCACTAAGTTGCAGATGGCTTCATTAAGTCACTGAGGCTGGCTGTAAAACTCTTTCTCAGCCTCCCAAATGCTGGGATTTCAAGCGTGTGCCACCATGCCCAGCTCTATTTTATATTTTTATTTGAAAACAGTCACACTAAGTTGCTGAGAGCCTCACTAAATAGCTGAAGCTGGCTTTGAACTGTGCAGTACTATCTCAGCCTCCCAAGTACTGGGATTACAAGCATGTGCCACCATGCCTAGCTGCTTTCTACATTTATTTATTTATTTATTTATTTATTTATTTATTTATTTATTTATTTATTTATTTATTTATTTATTTTTGTGGTACTGGGGTTCCTGGAGGCCCTTCTGCTTCCAGGCTACACTCCCAGACCTATTTTATACCTTTTTATTTTTGGAAACAGGGTCTCTTAAACCAGCGCATCTAGCTTTGAACCTGTGCGATCCTCCTGTCTCTGCCTCCCAAACTCTGGGATTACAAGTGTGTGCCACCACGCCCGGCTGTCTTACTACATTTTTTTTTTTTTGGTGGTACTGGGGTTCCTGGAAGCCCTTCTACCTCCGGGCTACACTCCCAGACCTATTTTTTATACTTTTTTATTTGGAAACGGTCTCCTAAGCCAGCGTGCAGGCTGGCTTCGAACCTGCTCGATCCTCCTGTCTCCGCCTCCCAAGGGCAGGGATTACAAGCTTGCGCCACCACGCCCAGCCTGGCTTACTTCATTTTTAAAAACATTATTTTATTTTAACAAATTAACTTTGGTGTTCAAATATATGTTTGAAAATATTTCCAAGTATGTATTTGATCCTAACAACAGTATTTTATTTTTTTATTTTCTATATTTTGCGGGTCTGAGGATGAAACCCAGGGGCATTCTACCTCCAAGCTATGCCCCCAGCCCTATTTTTTATTCTTTATTTTGAAACAGGGTCTCACTAAGTTGCTGAGGGCCTCAGTAAGTAGCTGAGGCTGTCCGCGAAACAGGATCCTCTAGTCTCGCCTCTCAGATGCTGGGATTACAAGCTTGGGCCACCACACCCAGCTAACAAAAGTATTTTATTTTATTTTTATTTTTATTTTTATTTTTATTTTATTTTTTGGTGGTACTGGGGGTGGAATCCAGAGGCTTTCTACCTCCAGGCTATACTCCCAGACCTTTTTTATATTTTATTTGGAAACAGGGTCTCACTAAGTTGCTGAGAGCCTCACTAAGTAGCTGAGGCTGGCTTCGAACCCCTGAGATCCTCCTGTCTCAGCCTCTCAAGCGCGGGGATTACAGGTGTACGCCACCACGCCCGGCTAATAACAGTATTTTAATCTGTAATGAAGAAAACAAGCTCAAAAAGCTTAAGTAGCTGTTCGTGGTGGTGCACAATTATAATCCCAGCATTTGAAAGACTGAGACTGGAAGATTGTGGTTCAAGGACAGCCTCAGTTACTACTTAGTGAGGCCTTTTGCAACTCAGTGAGACCCTGTTTTAAAACAGACTAAAAAAAAAGGCTGGGGATGTAGCTCAGAGGTAGAATGCCCCTGGGTTCAATCCCCAGTTCTGTAAAAATAAAACAACTTAAGCAAAGCCAAGGTTTCACCTTAAGTGCTAGAGTTAGAATGACAGCTTGGGTTTTCTGTTTTCTGTGTCTTGCTTAGTGTAGTTTTCCTCCTCTAGAGCACCTCATTTAAAATAGCCATTAATCAGGATTTCATTGTATATATTGAGATTTGAAACCTTCCCTTTTGTATCAGTTAGAATTTCTTAACAGCTGAGCATAGTGACCCACTCTTTTTTTTTCTTTTTTTCTTTTGTGGGTCCAGGGGCATTCAACCTCCAAGCTACACCCAAGCCCTATTTTTTCTTTATTTTGAAACAGGGTCTCACTAAGTTGCAAAGTAGCTGAGACTGTTTATGAACTGCAATCCTCCAGTCTCAGCCTCCCAAAGGCTGGGGTTTCAAGCGTGTCCAACTATGCCCGGCTGGTAGTGATCCATTCTTTTTTTGTGGGTCTGGGAATGGAATCCAGTGGCATTTGACCTCTGAGCTACACCCCCTGCCCTGTTTTTTATTATTGTTTTTTTTTTTGTGTGTGTGTGTGTGGGGGGGGGTACTGGGGTTCCTGGAAGCCCTTCTACCTCTGGACTACACTCCCAGACCTATTTTTTTATATTTTTATTTGGAAACAGGGTCTCTTAAGCCAGTACAGCTGACTTCGAACCTGTGCGATCCTCCTGGGATTACAAGCGTGTGCTACCACACCCGGCTATTTTTTATTTTTTGAAATAGGGTCTCACTAAGTTGCGGAGGGCCTCACTAAGTAGCTGAGACTGTCCGCGAACCGTGATCCTCTGGTCCCAGCCTCTCAAATGCTGGGACTACAAGCGTGCTCCACCATGCCCAGCTCTAGTGACCCAGTCTACTTAAGAGGCTGAGACAAGAGGTTCACAGGTTCATAGCCAGCCTCAGCTACTTGATGAGGCATTCCCTAACTTAGTGAGACCCTGTTTCAAAATCAAGAATAAGAGTCTCATGCTTTACCGACTGAGCTAGCCGGGCCGAGCGTGGTGGTGCACACTTGTAATCCCAGCATTACAGAGGCTGAGACCAGAGGCTTGCAGTTCACGGACAGCCTCAGCTACTTAGTGAGGCTCTCTGCAACTCAGTGAGACCCAGTTTCAAAATAGAATAAAAAATAGGGCAGGGGATGTAGCTCCGAGGTCGAATGCCCCTGTTCCCATCCCTAGACACCCCCCCCCCAAGAAAAAAGAATAAGCTGGGCGTGGTGACACATGCTTGTACAGGAGGATCGCACAGTTTGGAAGCCAGCCTTAGCTACTTAGTGAGGTTCTCAGCAACTTAGTGAGACCCTGTTTACACATAAAAATATAAAATAGCCGGGCGTGGTGGTGCATGCTTGTAATCCCCTGTGCTTGGTAGGCCGAAACAGGAGGATCACGCAGGTTCAAAGCCAGTCTCGCTGGTTTAAGAGACCCTGTTTCCAAATAAAAAATGTATAAAATAGGTCTGGGAGTACAGCCCGGAGGTAGAAGGTTTTCCAGGAACCCCAGTACCACACACACACACAAAGAAAAATAAATAAATATATAAATAAATATGTGTGTGTGTGTGTGTGTATAATAGGTCTGGGAGTATAGCCTGAAGGTAGAAAACCCCTGGGTTTCACCCCCAGTATTGCAAAAAAAAAAAAAATCAAGAATAAAAAATCAGGCTGGGGATATAGCTTGGAGGTAGAATGCCCTAGGTTCACTCTCCACTACCGCAAAAGAAACAATTTTTTTTTCTTTTTTGAGTGGTATTGGGGATGGAACCTTCTACCTCCGGGCTATACTCCCAGGTCTATTTTTTTATATATATTTTATTTGGAAACAGGGTCTCTTAAGCCACCGAGGCTGGCTTCAAACCTGCGCTATACTCCTGTCTCTGCCACCCAAGCATGGGGATTACAAGCGTGCGCCACCATGCCCAGCAAAAAAAAAAAAAAAAAAAAAAAAAAAAATTATGAATTTTTATTTTTTATTTTATTTTTTGCAGGTTTGGGGATGGAACCCAGGGATATTTAACCTCCGAGCTACACCCTCTGCCCTGTTTTTTATTCTTTTATTTTGAGTTGTTAATATGATTACAAAAGTTTACTTTCTTAAAAATAGTTGGTTCATTTCACCAATGAGAACTACTTTCTAATTTATATACTATAATTATGTGGGGTTTTTTTGGTATGGTGATAGAACCCAGGGGCATTCGACCTTCAAGCTACACTCCTTCCCCCTTTTTTATTCTTTATTTTTTAAATTTATTTTTTATTTTTTATTTTTTGGTGGTACTAGGGTTCCTGGAAGCCCTTCTACCTCCGGGCTACACTCCCAGACCTATTTTTTACATTTTTTATTTGGAAATAGGGTCTCCTAAGCCAGCGCACGCGGCTGGCTTCGAACCTGCGCGATCCTCCTGTCTCTGCCTCCCAAGCGCGGGGATTACAAGTGTGCGCCACCACGCCCGGCTTCTTTATTCTTTATTTTGAAACAGGATTTCACTAAGTTGCAGAGGGCCTCACTAAGTAGCTGAGGCTGTCCGCGAACCTGATCCTCAGGTCTCAGCCTCCAGAATGCTTTAAACTCTGCGTGGTGGCACATGCTTGTCATCCCAGCATTTGAGAGGCTGAGACCAGAGGATCACGGTTCGCGGACAGCCTCAGCTACTTAGTGAGGCCCTCCTCAACTTAGTGAGACCCTGTTTCAAAATAAAAAATAGGGCAGGGGGTGTAGCTCGGAGGTCAAATGCCCGTGGGTACCATCCCCAGACCCCCAAAATTAAATAAATAAATAAATAAATAAATAAATAAATGCAAAAATAAAATAAAATACAGAGCTCTAGGGAGTTCCCAGAAATTTTTATATGCTTGAAAAAGAGCAAAAGATGATAATTTTACCTTATTGCGACAAATTAAAATCCATAGTACTTCATTTTTCAGGTAAAAGATGCATCTAAAGTTTTGATTGATGTGATTTTGCTAATAAAGTATTTATCTAGGTTTTTGTATTTTTAAATTTCTAGGCAGGAAGACCAACCACATCCATTGTATACTCCTCCAGTGGAGACATTTGGACACTGTTGGGAACAGTGCTTTACCCATTCCTTGCCATTTGGAGATTGATTAGCAATTTCTTATTTAGTAATCCTCCTCCTGCGCAGACTTCCATGAGAGCACCATCACCTGAACCTTCAAATCCTACATCATCTAGCAAACCAGAAAAAAGGTACTGTTTTCCCTAATTGCAAAATAAAAACTTGTGTTAAGGGGAATTTGTCCTCTTTTTTTTTTTTTTTTTTTTTTTGGTGGTACTGGGGTTCCTGGAAGCCCTTCTACCTCCGGGCTACACTCCCAGACCTATTTTATATTTTTATTTAGAAACAGGGTCTCCTAAGCCAGCGCGCACGGCTGGCTTCGAACCTGCGTGATCCTCCTGTCTCCGCCTCCCAAGCGCGGGGATTACAAGCGTGCGCCACCACGCCCGGCTGGAATTTGTCCTCTTTATGTATATGTCCTCCCTAGTCCCTGTGGTAGAGAGAAAAAAACTCAAATGTTCTCAAACTTTATTATATCATCACTCTGGGAAGCTTACCACCTGAATTTTCTCATTCAGGTTTCTAAAACCTATCCCATGGAAAGCAACGTTATCTCTACCCTTTTTTTTTTTTTAAACTTGTTGAATTCTCCATATCCCAAACTATGAAGGCTCGCTTATTTTTTCAGGGTGTGTGTGTGTATTCTTTTTGCTCTCCATGTTTTGCCTCACTAGATAGTTCATTCCATTAACAGCTCATGGACATCTTGCATGATTTCTCTAGAGGAGTCACTGTGCTTAGATCATTTTAATCCTGCTGGTTCTTTGATCTTTATCTGGGTCTTTCAGAGAAGAACCAAATTAAAGAAGCTAAAATACTCTCTTGAAAATGGTTCCTTCATCAGGGTGCTATTTAGAACTAATTGTTTAATTAAGAGGCTCTGTGTGTCAGGCGTGGTGGCGCATGCTTGTAATCCCCGTGCTTGGGAGGCTGAGACAGGAGGCTCGCGCAGGTTCAAAACCAGCCTCGCTGGCTTAAGAGACCCTGTTTCCAAATAAAATATATAATAGGTCTGGGAGTGTAGCCCGGAGGTAGAAGGGTTCTATCCCCAGTACCACCAAAAAAAGAAGAGGCTCTACTTGAGCAGGCATGGTGGTGCAGACTTGTAATCCCAGCATTTGGGAGGCTGAGACTGGAGGATCATGGTTCACGACAGCCTAAGCTACTTAGTGAGCCCCTCCGCAACTTAGTGAGCCCCTGCTTTAAATTAAAAAGAATAAAATACAGGTCAGGGGGTATAGCTCGGAGGCTGAATGCCCCTGGGTTTCATTCCCAGACCCGCAGGCTCTGCTTTTATTGCCGATATCAAATATTTGAATGGTAATACAGATAACACAATTTTAGCTCATACCTCTTATGGTTCAGATTATGCATATATTCTTAAGTGAGATTATGTTCTTAGGTGAGATTATACCCCCTTCTAATAAATAGGTGCACAATTTATTATATTCTTGCTCATTTTAAACACTTGGAGCTGGGCATAGTTACTCATGCCTGTTATCTCAGTACTTGGGAAACTAAGATTGTTGGATCAAAATTCAAGGACAGCCTCAGCAATTTTTAGCAACCTAGTGAGACCCTGGTGATGCACACTTGTAATCCCATCATTAGAAGGCTGAGACAGGAGGATTGTACAGGTTTGAAGCCAGCCTCAGCTACTTAATGAGGCCCTTTGTAACTCAGTAAGACCCTGTTTCAAAATAAAGAATAAATAGGGCTGGGGTTGCTCAGAGGTAGAATGCCCCTGGGTTCCACCCCCAATACCAAAAAAATTAAAAAATAAATAAAAAGGCCTGAGGTAGAAGGCCCTTAAATTCTTTCCCCATTACCTAAATAAATAAATAAAAAGTAAAATAACAATAGTAATAAACACTCAAGCCAGGCATGGTGGTGCACTTTTGTAATCCCAGCATTTGGGAGGCTGAGACAGGAGTATCGCAGTTCACGAATAGCCTCAGCTACTTAGTGAGTTCCTTTGCAACTCAGTAAGACCCGGTTTCCAAATAAAGAATAAAATAGAGTTAAGGGTAGCTTGGAGGTAGAATGCCTCTAGGTTCCTTCCCCAGTACCACAAAAGTAAAAGAAAAGAAAGAATAAAAAATAGGGTTGGGGATATAATTCAGAGGTAGAATGCCCCTGAGTCCCCATCCCCAGTATCACAAAAAAGTAATAATAAACACTCTGAGCCTTTAATAGACATCATAACAAATTTCATATCAATTCTGTGATACTTTTTTTTTAATTGTGGTCCTGGGGGTGGGGCTTTTTTCTACCTCTGGCCTCTACTCCCATATCTATTTTATACTTTATTTGGAAACAGGGTCTCACTAAGTTGCTGAGAACCTCACTCAGTAGCTGAGGCTGGCTTCAAACCTATGCGATCCTCCTGTCTCAGAATCTCAAGCTCTGGGATGTACCACCATGCCCAGCTATGTGATACATTTTGAACATCTTTGCTTCTCTCTGGCATCTGTGGAGATCCCTAGTCTTGTGTTCCATTTATTCTGTAGATGATTATTTATATAAGTACTGTCATTAGATTGATTTAGCTTTTATCTTACTTCATGACTAATAGGAGCAAGACCAATGACATTCTTAATTTGTTCAAGTTGAGAACATGGGGAAGTTCTCTCTAGTCTTATAATAATCATTCAAACTAGACCTGTTTAGTACTGAATTTTAGAACTTCTAAAAAGTGGGTAGGAGCCAGGTGTGGTGGCGTACACTTGTAATCCCAGCGCTTGGGAGGCTTGAGACAGGAGGATCACACAGGTTCGAGGCCAGCCTCAGCTACTTAGTGAGTCTCTCAGTAATTTAGTGAGGCCCTGTTTCCAAATAAAGTATAAAATAGGTCTGGGAGTATGGCCCGAAGGTAGAAAGCCCCTGGATTCCACCCGCAGGACCATACACACAAAAAAGAAAAGTGGATAGAGTATTTAATTCTGTAATAATTACTGTTATATAGGGTAATTTGCTGAGTGAGGTTTTAAAACTTTTTCAAATAAGGGGAAAGGTATTGGGCTAGAAGGATAGGATGAATGTGTAAGTGGGTAGAGCTTCGTGTTCTGCTATTGTCCCATCCTCCCTTTACTATTGTTTAAAAAAATATTTTTGCTTCAATTTCACCCCTGATACTTTGTTGTCAGATGAGGAAGTTCTATTTGTTCTTAGTTGTAAAGTATTCTTAAAGGTTTTGGTACCACACACAAAAAAATCACTAATTAACCATTTTGTTAATTAGGCTATTGCTGGAGATTTGGATAACCTCCAGAGTGTTGTTCAAGTTATATACTAGTGAGCATATCAGCTTGTATAAATGAAAGTGGAAAGATTAGTTAGTAAATGGACACAGTTTTCTAAAGCTCAGTAAACCATCAAGAAACACATAGAAGTAGAAAATATGACTTTGCTGGTTTAGCTTACAGAACTAATAAAGTTAAATGACAAAAAACTAGTATGATCTCATACTGTATTAGTAAATATAGTTATTTCTCATGGATTTTCCTTACCTTGAAGTTAAAAGTAAAATAGAATTGTATGTACTAATGGAATTATGTGAAGGTAACAATATCATTTTCTCTCTTGTATATCAGAGAACCAGTCAGAAAAAGAGTGCTGGAAAAACGAGGGGAAGACTTTAAAAAAGAAGGAAAGATATACAGATTGAGGACTCAAGATGATGGTGAAGATGAAAATAACACCTGGAATGGAAATTCTACTCAGCAAATGTAGAACAAGTACAATATGTACAATAATCATTGTTTCTCTTATTATTTAATTCAACTAAAATTCTGGAGAAGTGGGTCTGCTTTATGTTTTCCAACTGATCTATAGTGTCTCTTTATTCTTGATTACTGGGTGCAGATTAAAGTTGTTTAACTCTGAACATTCGAGATATAAGGTCACTGCTGCTAGGTCCTTGCATACAGTAACCAACTACTGGAAGCCAAAAAGAATCAGAAGGCCTGCTGCAGCCTCCTTCCCTCAGCCTCCTACTATCTCATGAAGGTGTTGGCCCTCTGCTCTCAGATGACACATTTTGATCAGAATGCTTTTTGTTGCAAGACTGAAACCCACACAAAATAGCTGGCATGAATAATTTGACCCTTAGAGCATTTTAACTAACCAATCATCTGATAACATCCAATCATCTTATAGTCTGTTTAACTTTCTCTTTTTGCTCATCAGCTACAAGCATAATCTTACAGTTTTTAATCTTAAACACAGAATAAAATAATATTTTCCAAAATCAGAATGATCTTATTTTTGTTTTAAGCATCTTTTTGTTGTACGGAGCACTGTTGAGGTCACATTTCTCTGATTTTCCCCCTGGGACTCACCTAAAGCTATTTCAGCAAAATAGCTGGCTACCTTAACCTTAAATATCACTGAAGGAAAAAAAATTTCTGATGTACATTGATGCCTCTGTCTTTCCTAGTAAGGCATCACTTTGCATAACTTTATGGTCTTTATTCACATATGATATAAAACAGAAGAGACTGCTCATCTACAACTTAGGTTTTTCTCTCACCTTTATACTGAAGTTTTATATTCAGTTATCTCACTTCCTAGGGCCTCAAGTACCTGTAATGTAGGACAAGAAGTATAAAGATGTCTACTTATTTGGTTATTTGTAAGAATTTTAAAGAGATTCTTGGTCTGACTTACCTGCTACTTTTTCCACCTAATCTTTTATAGTGGAGACCACTAAACTAATGTTTGGAAAAGGGAGTAAGCATGATAGTTCCTCTGTTTTTAGATTCTAAGGGCATTGCTCTTGAGTGAATGTGTGGGAGAAGACTTTTACTTCATTATTTAATGAGAAGAAGAAATTTTCTCTCCAGATTTTTTCATCTGTGAAATAACAATGACTATTAAAAAAATGGTACTAGTCAGTGTTGGCAAGGAAAACAGGACAAACTTCACTGTTGGTAAGAGTGGAAACCAATATAATCTTATGGAGAACATTATCAGAAACTTTAAATATTTCATACTCTGACCCAATAATTTTTCTAAGGAATGATCATAAATTCAGAAAAAAGTTTAGGTATAGAGATACTCCTTAAGTGTATTTTACATAAAAACTGGAAACCAACTAAATGCCTTCTCTTGTAGAAGTAATTTTTTTATGGGAAATGGTATAGTACTAATTCATCAATTTAACATAAGGTTAGTGAGCACCTGTTATATATTGAGGGTGAAAAAAGCAGGATACAGAGCTGTAGGTACATTATGATCTTAGCTTTGTAGAATACATTTTATATAGAGATAGAACTATGTATTAATATATATATATATATATATATATATATATATATATATATATATATATATATATAAGAAAACAGTAAAACATTAATAATGCTAAGAGTGGTTATATGTGATTTTAGTTTTATTTGTAACCTTGCATTTTTTTCAGTCTTCTGCAGTGATCATATTTCCATAATTTAAAGAAAATCTTTAGAAGGCATCTCATTAAAATTTTCTTCAGCTTTAAAAATGCAACCCAGGCGTTGTGATGCATGCCTGTAATCCTAGTACTTGGGAGGCTGAGACAGGAGGGTCGCAGGTTTGAAGACAGCTTCAGCAACTTAATGAGACTTTCATCAACTTAGTGAGACCTTTTTTCCAAATAAAAAATGCCACTGGGTTCAATCTCCAGTAACACACACACACACACACACACACACACACACGCAGTAATATGTGATTTTAAAAAAATGTAGCTGGGTGTGGTGCCTCACACTTGTAATCCACTGTAGTACTTGGGAGGCTGAGACAGGAGGATCACAGGTTTATGACTAGCCTTAGACCCTCCACAACTTAGACCATGTTTCAAACTAAAATATAAACTAGGCCTGGGGGGCCAGGCATAGTGGCGCATGCTTGTAATCCCAGCATTTGAGAGGCAGAGATCAGAGTATTGTGGTTTGCAGACAGCCTTCACAACTCAGACCCTGTTTCAAAAAATAAAAGACTAAAAAATAGGGCTTGGAGTGTAGCTCAGAGGTAAAAGGCTTGGGGGTGTCGCTTTCAGAGGTAGAATGCCTGAACTCCAGCACAAAAAAAAAAAAAAAAAAAATCTCCCAACAAAAACTGTCACAGGTATTAGAGACCCTATAAATAACTATTAGAAATATACGTGCAGAGCTGGGTGTGATGGAATAAACCTGTAACAGTACTTGAGAGGCTGAGACAGAGGATCACAGGTTTGAGGCCAGCCTTAGCAATTTAGCAAGACTCTCAGCAACTTAGACCCTGTTTTAAAATTTTTAAAAATGGGCTGGGAGTATAGCAGAGCTTAAAGGTAGAGCACCTGGCTTCCATCCCCAGTACCAAAAAGAGAAATGTGTGTGCATATACATTGATTACCTCAAGTCAGTTTGTCTTGAAGAAAAATATATTTTAAATGTACATAAAAGAATGCTTCTTAATCTTTGAGTAGGAGGATCACTCCTCAATTTTATATTATTAGTCTTTTTTTGTGTATGTGGTACTAAGGATTGAACCCAGGGACATTCTAACTCTGAGCTACACCCCAGCCCTATTTTTTTTTTTTTTTATTCTTTATTTTGAAACAGGGTCTCACTAATTAGCTGAGGCTGGCCATGAACCTGTGATCTTCCTGTCTCAGCCTCCTGAACGCTGGGATTACAGGCCTGTGCCACCACGCCTGGCTTTTTATCTTTTAAAAAAGTACACATGGTAAAACGAAGACTCCTAGCATATTACCCCTAGTACTGCTTTGCCCAAGAGGTAACTTACCTGTATTAACAGTTTTCTTATGTAATTTTAAGAAAATTTTTATGCATATATAAGCAAATATGTAACTTTATTTTTAAATAAATGGGATCATATTATGTATACTGCCCTGCATCTTGCTTTTTTACTTATAGTCTTGAAGATCTTTCCCTGTCCATGCATAGCTACCTCATTCTTATTAATGGCTGCAATAGCATTCTACTTAATGTAAGTAGTCCAGCTAAGTATCTGTGATCTGGTGGCATTCAGTTCCAAACACTTTGGAGGTGTTTTGTTCTTGTTTTTCTATTACAAACATTGCACAATGAACATTTTGAGGGGTAGATATATTTTTATTATAAAAATAATAGCTGCATGTTTTGTATGAAGGCTGTTTTGGTTTGTATTATGAAAGACGCCAAATTGCTCCTTTGAAGGCAGTATGAGTCTTACCTCTCCAACAGTGTATGAGAATATCATTTCCCCACACTCTTGCCAACATTGTATTAAATATTCATCTTTTGTCAGCATGATAGATGAAAAATAATGTGCATTTATGTGCATTGTTTTATCTCAAAGGAAGGCCTTTTAATGTTATTGGTCATTTTGACTTACTTTAAAACTGTATTCTTTGCTAGTTTTTGTTTTCATGGTTTTTTTTCTTAATTGATTTGTAAAAATTCCATGGTTAAGAAAATTCACTCTTTGAGTATATGGTGTAAATATTTCTCATTTGATGAGCATATGAATGGTAAATCATTTGCCACAATATTTATGTGGTCAGACTTATCAGTAGTTTTCTTTATGGCCTCTGGATGTTGAGTCTTGCTCATTAATATCTTTTCCACCTTATATTTTAATTTTTGTATCCTAATATTTCTCATAGTTTTGTTTTTCTTTATTTTAAATGTTTAAATCTGATAATCAAGGAAGGAATCAGACACATGGCTAAAAAGAGAGATCTGCAGGCTGTTCTCTTCTCTCCTCATAAGGATCATCTGTCCTTCTACCAAGTGGATATGCAACTTTTGTCTCATACTCTTACCTGAGTAGTTGGAGAGTTGAAGCTATGTCTGTGCTTTGTCAGTGATCTTTTCCTTTAGTGATCTAATTGCTCTTTATTACCAAACTGCCTTAACAAGCTTTACGATATGTTGTTGGTGGTCTGTATGTGTTTGTTACTGGGGATTGAACTTGGATATTCTACCTAGTAGCTACATCCCCATTCCATCTTACCTCCTTTTTTTTTTTTTTCGTGTGTGTGTGTGTGTGTGTGTGTGTGTGTGTGTGTGTGTGTGTGTGTGTGTTACTGGGGTTGGAACCCAGGGCCTTTTCTACCTCTTGGCTACACTCCCAGACCTATTTTTTACTTTATTTGGAAGCAGGGTCTCACTAAGTAGCTGAGGCTGGCTTCGAACCTGTGCGATCTTCCTGTCTCAGCCTCCCAAGCGCTGGGATTACAAGCGTGCACCACCACGCCCGGCTTCCCTCCTTTTTGTTTTTTGTTTGTTTGTTTTTGTGGTACTGGGGATTGATCACAGAGGTGTTTTCCCTGCCAGCCCTGTTTTTTTATTTTGGTTGATGAGTTTCTCACTGAAGCTGTCCTCAAGCCTGTGATCTTCCTGTCTCAGCCTCCCGTGTATTGGGATTACAAATGTGCACCACTGGGCCTGGCTTTATTTTTTATTTTGAAACAGGGTCTTGCTGGGTTGTTAACAGTTTTGAAACCTATGATCCTCCTCTCTCAGCCTCCAAAGTACAAGGATTACAGATATGTACTTCTGTACCTTGCTTTAGTTATTTTTGTTTTGGTGGGGGGGTTTCTTGGCAGCACTGGAAATGAAACCCAGGGGCCTTCTACCTCCAAGCTACACCCCCCAGCCCCTATTTTTTATTCTGTATTTTGAAACAGGGTCTCACTGAGTTGCAGAGGGCCTCACTAAGTAGCTGAGGCTGTTGGCAAACCGCAATCGTCCTGTCTCAGCCTCCCAAATGCTGGGATTACAAGCGTGTGCCACTATGTCCAGCTCTTTAGTTTTCTGGGTTTTTTTGCAAGTCTTGAGATGGAACCCAGGGATTTGACCTCTGAACTACAGCCCCAGTCCTATTTTTTATTCTTTATTTTGAAACTGGGTCTCACTGATTTGCAGAGGGGCTCACTAAGTAGCTGAGGCTGTCCACAAACCACGATCCTCCACTCTCAGCCTCCCGAATGCTGGGATTCCAAGTGTGCGCCACCACGCCCAGTCCTCTTCCCAAAAAATACTATGTTGAATTATGAAACTAATTTGGGTATGATTGACAGTATACACCTAATCTTTTTTTCTTTTAAGGGAGGGGGGTGGTAGTAGCACTAGGGATTGATCCCAGAGGCATCCTACCTCTGGGATAAATAGGGATGGGGAAGTAGAATGCCTCTCTCAGGGTTCAACACCTAGTGCCACAAAAAAAGAGTCTTCCCAGCTATCCAGAATATATGAACGAAATAAGGTTTTTTTTTTTTTTTTTTTTTTTTTTTTTTTTTGTGTGTGTGTGTGTGTGTGTTTATGGGGGACTGAATCAGGGGCCTTCTATCTCCTAGCTACACTCCTGGTCCTTTTATTTTGAAAAAGAGTCTCAGTAGGTTGTAGAACGCCTTGCTAAGTTGCTTAGGCTGGTTTTGAACCTGCAATCTTCCTGTCTTAGCTTCCTGATTGCTGAGATTATAGGCATGCACCATCAGGCTCGGCTCTGAACTAAATAACTTTGTGCTTCACACTGAACTTGTCCTGTAGTTCATTCAAGGGGACTGATAAAGACCACATTTTTGTTTCTGCCACTGCTTTCCTGCTTTTCATTGTACATTTTTGGCAAAAAGTGTTTGCCAAAGACAGATATGGTCCTTGGACTCAAACTGATAGCAGACAAATGTGCAATTCCAGTATAATGTGGTCCAGCTGTAATGGGGATGTTTACAAGTAGAATGGAGGAAGATGTGCCTGGGGAATTCTCCTCCATTCATAGGACAAAGTCCATTATTTGAGTTGAGTCTTGAAGACATTTTTGGGAAAAAGGGCATCCTTGACAGAAGGAATGGCAGTTGTGAAGACATAAAAGACCTCCATGCAGTTCAGAACTACCACAGACGGAGGAGGAAGGAAACACTGAATGAACCAGGTCAAATCACCTGGGCCTCTGTGCTTGTCCTCAGGGCTTTGATAGTCGTCCAATAGTTGGGAGAGCCAAGATGACTTAAGAGGTTTGGGGGGGTCTCTGGAGTAAGGAACAGAAGATCATTCAAAGGCCGTCTTGTTCTGCATGTTCTGATACCTGTTCCAGGGAATCTAACAGGCAGAAAGACTTGGCCGGATTTGGAAGTCAGAAGGCTCCCAGATAACTTGTGTAACTCTAACTCCTATTGAACCTTTCTCAAGATGAAGCATACCTAGGAGACACTGTGCATAGTACTGTTTTTATTTTCTGCGAAACACAAGGTACAGGCTTGGAGTGAACTCTTGAGGGCATGACATGACACTGTAGTTCCTCTACAAAGTGGAGTTGATTTTTCCTTATAAAAAGGATTCTGTGGTTTTTATTCATGATTCCACCTTCAAAAACCTTGAGACCTACAACAGGCCAGTATCTGCACATCTCCACAAGAGGCATCTGCAGGTTCCTCTGATTCCAAGGGAACTCCCAAGACTAGCAAGATGGAGATAGTTCCATTTAAATTAGTAACTCAAGATCCTTCAAGATTGAAGTCATCTCTGAAAGTGTAGAAGGCCGAAATGAAGTCCAGTATGGGCAGAATCTGACACTGTGGAGTTTGGTGCTGGCCAAGGTATATATAGTGAGTAGGCCTGCTTTGCAGGACTTGAGAGGCAGTGACTCAGAATGAAGAAATAGTGCTCAGTTCCTGCTGGACTGGGTGTGTTTTTCCTTGTTTGGGACGCTTGCAGTATTTATATGACAGAAATGCTAAGCCACAAACTCCAAGAAGTACAAGAGCAAAGAGTATATACAAAGCTGTCTGGGCTTCTGTGGTGGCAAGCGTCAGCCCCAGGAACTGGACTTCCTCTCTTGTGGGGCCAACTGTGGGTCCAGCATCTAAGAGAGAACAAACGGTAGCTTGTAATCCAGTATTTGTAGAGTGATCAGATCTCTGTGTCCCTTCAGAATGCCCCACCTAAGCTGGGCACAGTGCCATACACCTGCAGTCCCAGTACTTGAGAGGCTGAGTGAGATAGGATCACAGATGCGAGGACAGCCTCAGCAAATGTGAGACTCTCATTAACCTAGTGAGTCCTGTTTCAAAATAAAAATAAAATAGGGTTGGGTATGTATCTTGGAGGTAGAATGCATCTGGGTTCAATCTCCAGCACCACACAAACACAAAAGGCCCCACCTGGCTGGCTACACAGTACCTGAAACTGCACAGGCAGAGTGGGCATGTTGCTACATTGAAGGCACCATCTCCATTGCATTAAGAACTACTGAATAAGAAGATATATATATACTTTTTTTTTTTTTTTGGCAGTACTGGGGATGGGACACAGGGGCATTCTACCTCTGAGCTCCACCACTAGCACTATTTTTTATTCTTGTAATCCCAGCATTTGGGAATCTGAGACTGGAGGATCATGGTTCGCAGACAGCCTCAGCTACTAAGTCCCTTTGCAACTCAGTGAGACCCTGTTTCATAAGTATTTTACCCCATTATGATGTATGAATGCAATGCACCAATAAAAAATTTAAAAAATTAAATAAAAAGCTGAGGTGTAGCTCAGAGGAAGAATGCACCTGGGTTGATCCTCAATATTAAAAATGCAAATAAATATGAAAGCTAAAATAAAAACTACATTGTAACAGTTTATGAAATAATTGAACATAAGCTAAATGTACAAAAATATTATTCCAAACTATAGTTTAAATAAATATCTCAATTTGGTTTTTACATAAAAGAAAAAGGGCTGGGCGTGGTGGCACAGGATGTAATCCCAGCATTCAGGAGGTGGAGACCGAGGATCAGATCCGCTGTTCAGCTACTTAGCGACGCCTCTCGCGACTCAGACTCTGTTCAAATATAGACTAAAAAATAGGATGGGGGTGTGTGTCTCAGAGGTAAAATGTTCCTGGCTTCCATCCCCAGTACCACATAAATAAATAAATAAATAAAAATATAGTTTGGATAGCTATACATTTGCATAGTAGCTTTACTTTTTCAGTCACTCAGTAAACTGGGCCCCTATACTGTGTTTTCAGTCTTACTTGATCCCAGAAATGGCCCGAAGAATTTGTCTAGTCCGAGCTGGGCGTGGTGGCGCACCAGCTCCCAGCACTTGAGAGGCAGAGACAGGAGGATCGCGCAGGTTTGAAGCCAGCCTTGCTGGCTTCAGAGACCGTTTCCAAATAAAAATATAAAAAGTAGGTGTCTGGGAGTATAACCCAGAGGTAAAAGGGTTTCCAGGAACCCCAGTACCCCCCCCCCAAAAAAAAGAATTTTTCTAGTTCTTGCCTGAAGTGACACAGCAAGTCAGTGACAGGGCTGGGAAGACCTGTTCGTTTCTACACTTGTGGGACATATCTTTTGTTTCATCCCAAGGATGTCTGGAGCTTTCAAAGAAAATTTTGGTTGAGTGAACAGAGGAGATGAAGAGACAGAGAGGAAGGTAATAAGCTAGATGGAAAAGAGCCTCCCCGCCTCAGCTCTGGCTTTCATCCCCAACCACCTCTCACCTGGCTGGTTGAGACAAGGGTGAGGTCCTGTTGCAGGATCGGGGAAGCCATTGCACCGGACTACAGAGGCATAGAACGAGGCTGATGCTCTGGGGATCCTTGGCAGAGAGGGGTCAGTGTAGTTCACAAAGTGCAGACCAAACTTCTCTGCATAGCCTATGGCCCACTCGAAGTTGTCCATCAGAGTCCAAACTGTATATCCTCGAAGGTCCACCTTATCCTGCACGGCTACCCAAACAGAGGACTGGGGATGAGCTCTCCTTTCTCAAACACCACCTCCCTGCCAGGCCTCTTGCACTCAGGCTGCCCACAGTGCCCTGTTCCGACCTGCAGAGCAAGGTGAGCTCAGGCCCAGCTCTGAGAGCCGCCCTTACTTTGCAGTTATTAGCAGGTCTTGTGCAGTGCGGCTGCAGCACCAGCAGCAACATTCTAAAAAGACTATTTCTGACTGAAATAGACCGAGCTAATGCCACTGGGCCACCTCTCTACAGCTCAGGAGAATGGTGGGGTCAGGGCCTTAGAATGTAAATACGCGCGCGCGCACACACACACACACACACACACACACACACACACACAGAAAACCAGTAGCCCTTAGGTGGAAAAAAATTGTTGGAACAGGATTTCCTTGGCTGGCATGGCTCACTCAGCACTGCTCTGCCCCCTAATGTCACACTCTCACCCCAAGTTAAGGTAGAATCCAGTGTTGAATTTTTGCTTGAGGAACAAAATACTAGAGTACTACTACACCCAGCCTGTTCCGAAGCCAAGTTCTAGTCGGTGTGGGTCATTTGGGATTGTTTGCTGAGTGTAGATCTAGAGTTGGGGGTGAGGGCAGCTCAGACCCAGAGAAAGTCTTTAAACCCAGCAGGAGTGCTTTCCAGCTACTGTGGCTCAGGCATGCAGCACTGGCCTCCTGCAATGGAGGAAGGGGCGGCCTGCCTTACCTTTGAGGGCCTCGTTGATGTAAGTGCGGAGGTAGTAGATCCTCGCCGTGTCGTTGAGCTCTGCGTCTCCCCTGTGGGAGACCCCGTTCTCTGTTATATAAATGGGAGGATTGTTGTACTCCTCCTTCAACCAGTTCAGGATCCTCCTAAAGCCAAAAGGTGTCATCTTCAGCCAGAAGGAGCCAGAGCTCGACCAAGAGCGATCTGTAATGGAGGCAACTCCCCTACGAGTTAAAAAAAAATTAGTAATTAGGTCTTGTTTTATACATCCAAAGAGGCCTTTTACGTGAAAATGCAAAACAGGATTTTTCTTTTTTCTGGTACTGGGAATTGAACCCAGGGGCATTTTACCTCTGAGCTACACCCCAGCTTTCTCTCTCTGTTTTAAACAGGGCCTTGCTAAGTTTTTGAGGCTGTCCTTGAATGTGTAATCCTCCTGTCTCAGCCTCCCAAGGACTGGAATTAGTAAAGGCATACACCACCATGCCCAGATCCCATATAACTTTTTTTTTTTATAGTACTAGGGTTGGAACCCAGAGGCATTCTACTTCCGAGCTACATCCAGCCCTATTTTTTATCTTTTATTTTGAAACAGGGTCTCACTGAGTTGCAGAGGGCCTCACTAAGTAGCTGAGGCTGCCTGCAAACCATGATCCTCCTGTCTCAGCCTCCCAAATGCTGGGATTGATTACAAGCGTGCACCACCATGCCTGGCTTTCTCATATAACTTCTGAAATGACAAAAATGTTTCCACATTTCTATATTTCTTCCATGAACGTGTATGTATTATTTGTACAATATAGAAATAATAGTTTGACTTTTACCTTGAAAAGGGAGAAAACACCCTCACTGGTAAAAGAAAACAAAGGGGAAAAAATGCTTTCCTTGAAAATGTTTCAAAAAACACAGGCATATACATTGTCTCATGGGAAGCCCTAGTACCAGATTACTGTTAACTTGCTAGAGTTCCAGGAGCTGATGAGTATCTTGCAGGCCCTGCTGCATGGAGGGGCAGGAGCCCTCCTTTGCTTTGTTTTTCTTGTGGCACTGGGAATTATACCCAGGCGTTCTGCCTGTAAGCTACAACCCCAGCTCTTTGCTAGGTTACTGCATGATGTCCATGAACCTGCAATCCTCCTGTCTCAGCCTCCCAAATACTAGGATTACAGGCTTGCACCACTGTACCCGTCCAGGAAGCCCACTTCTGAGGCTGTGCAGGCCTCCGAGTAAAAGCCAGACTAAGGGGACCTTTCTGTCCTTTCTAAAGATTGCTCTAGATGCTCCATGTGGCTGACTTACCTGTCTGCATCAAAGGAAGAGACGGTAAGAGGATAGTTGAGGTTGTAGGCCAGGACAGTGGTGTAGTGATTGAACCCAAAATAGTCATAGGTGCCATTGATCCTCCTCTTCTCACTCTCTGTAAACTCTGGGAGCCTGGAGGGAAGGAGCCATATTTAGGAGTGTCTTGAGGAAAGAACGTGGTGTGGCAGGTGGGGAGGGGCACTAGGCCATGACTGGGGGCAGCTGGCTGAACAAGAGCGGTGCAGGAAGCCCAGAGGCTCTTCTCACCCACCTGGGCCTCCCTGCCCTGTTCATGAGCAGCCTCTTCCTGTTGGGAAAACAAAATCAGCTGAGGCCCTTTTATCAGCTCCCCACTGCAGGGCCACACACAGTTTTACATTTTCTTTAAACTTCAACATGCAGATTCTCATACTTATCATCTAATGATAGATTTCAAAATCAAGAGCTTGTCTAAGGCACATACCTCGAGACTGTTCCTTTACAGGTTTTTTTTTTTTTTTTTTTTTTTTGCGGGTCTGTCTGGGCCTCAGCTACTTAGTGAGACCCTCTGCAACTCAGTGAGACTGGTTTCCTTTATGTTTTTAAAGTTCTTTCCTAATTTGTATCTCCCTATTCTGCCCTTCATAATTCTCTTTTTTAATAAATTTTTATTGGTGCGTTGTAGTCATACATCTCAATGGGATAAAAAACTTGTAGAGATATACATGCACATCACCCAGTCAGCCCCTACCCAATCTCTAACCCCTTCCTGCCCCCCCCCTCCTACCCATGCTTGGCTTCCTGATTGACTGATCCATTTAAGTACATCATGTGCTTTAAAGAGTTTCCCTTATCTTCCCTCTTATCCCCTCAGATATGTCACCTTCATTCCTCCTCAGCAGGGTCCCTTTTTCATCTAGAGTTCCTTCTGTTACCCATTTCTCCCTATTATTATGCACATTAAGAAAACATCTGAAGCCAGGCATGATGGCACACGCTTGTAATCCCAGCATTCGGGAGGCTAAGACCAGAGAATCGCAGTTTGTGGACAGCCTCAGCTACTTAATGAAGCCCTCCTTAATTTAGTGAGGATGTTTTATACTGTTCTCCAAAGTGGTTGCACTAACTTGCAATCCCACCAACAATGTATTAGAGCTTCTGTTTCTCCACACTTATTCCCACTTATGGAAAGCCAGAAGGTGAGTAACTTTGACAGGATGATCCACTCACAACCAATTTTTTCTAATAGAGGTCACTTGGATCTGGAAATCTGCTGAGAGATTAGGTGAGACAGTGGCAGCTTCTAGAGCTTCCTGGCCACTCAGATGAAGAAACCCGCTGGCCCTTTGCTGTGGAGCAGGCCCAGTTCCAGGCCTGCCACGCAACAGGATCTGGCCTGGCCTCACCACGTGGCGGGCTCTGGTCCCTGTCACTGTGGGCTGGACGTTTACAGAGGTTCCCATTTTTCCCTCCATATATATATATATATATATATATATATATATAATTTAAGTAGGAGAAAACAGCATGTGTCATTTGCAGATGCTAGGAGCCCAATTCCCTAGCAGCAATGGATTTTATCTCCCCACTGAAAATGGAGGCTCACAGCCCCACCATGGAGAGTGGGATCTGCTGCTCCAAGCACACCCTGTACCTCAGCGCAGCACAGATGAGTTGCGGCGGCCATGAGCTGAGGTCTCCCGGGACAGCTGGCACAGCGAGCCAGCCCAGCAATATAGGTAGGGCTCCCTCCAACTTGCCCCAGACATTTTTCTTACATAGTATGTTGTCCAGAATTCCTGCACATGTGCAGTGGGAGCAGTCTACTTTTGGGGAGATTTCTTCAAAAATTCAAGGTGGATTGGATTAGAACTGTCTGCCTCTCCAGGATACTGGCTGCCTCCATCTTGGTCCGTCTCTGCGAAACTTTTTCTTACATAGTATGTTGTCCAGAGTTCCTGAGCATGTGGGGCAGGAACAGTCTACTTTGGGGGAGAGTTCTTCAAATATTCAAGGTGGGCCAGGCGTGGTGGCTCACGGTTGTAATCCCCATACTTGGGAGGCTGAGACAGGAGGATCGCAAAGGTTTGAAGCCAGCCTTGCTGGCTTAAGAGACCCTGTTTCCAAATAAAAAAATATAAAATAGGTCTAGGAGTGTAGCCCGGAGGTAGAAGAGTTCCATCCCCAGTACCACCAAAAATAATAATAATAATAATTCAAGGTGGATTTGGTTGGATCTATCTGCCTCTCCTGAATACTGGCCGCCGCCACCGCCTTCTTGGTCTCTCCTAGAGTATGTTGTTGTTAAGGGTTCCTGTTCATGTGTGGCAGGAGAAGTCTGCTTTCTAATCTCTTCTGGGATATCCCTACAAAAATCACTTTTCTTGCAGTGGCAGGCACCACGCTGCTGTCTTGCCTGTAATTCCGCCATTTTCCACTCTCTGTCCTATATTTCAGATAGGAAGTCATAACTGGAAATGTTTCTGTGTGTTGTCCCAATCAGCTATTAAATCACAATCTGTTGTCCAGGGTTTCTCAGAGGGATGCATGTCCTATTCAGCTGCTGCCAGCCTACACCGCTCTGGCCGGCGCAGCTGCCGTTATCTTCCTCCCTCTTCAATATTTTTTAATAAAAGAAAACAGTAAGTGTCTTTTTCAGGAGTTCAGGGCCAAAGTACTAAGCAGCAATGTGTTTTATCTCCCCGCCAAGAGCGGAGGCCCACAGCTGCACCAGGGAGAGCGGGTTCTGCTGCTCCGAGCACATCCAGCCCCAGCGCTGTGCAGAGGAGCGCGGCGGCCAGGAGCGCCCTTGGCTCCTGGGACGCCCGGCACCGGTCGATCTGACTATGCAGGGCTTCATCTGACGTGCCCCAAACATTTTTCTTACATAGTATGTCGACCAGAGTTCCTGAGCATGTGGGGCATGTGGGTGCAGTCTATTTTCGGGGAGATTTCCTCAAAAGTTCAGGGTGAATTAGAATGAATCTACCTCTCTCCCCGATACTGGCCACTGCCGCTGCCGCCATCTTGGCCCTCTTCCTGAGCATTTTTCTTACATAGTATGTTGTCCAGAATTCCTGAGCATGTGGGGCAGGGGCAGTCTTTTTTGGTGAGACTTCTCCAACAGTTCAAGGTGGGTTGGAATGGATTTATCTAGCTCTCCTGAATACTGGCCACCGCCGCCATCTCCACCATCTTGGTCCATCTCTTCTCTCTTATATTTTAGGTAGGAAGTCATGGCTATAAATGTCTCTATGTGTTGTGCCAATCAGATATTAAACCAAAATCTGATGTCCAGGGTTTCTCAGAGGAATACATGTCCTATTTGGCCGCTGCCAGCTGGTGTCTCCTCATAATTTCCTCTTTTTGTTGTGATTGGTTGTTCAGGCATATCTTTTTTTCCCCCCAAAGTCCACTGTTTGCGGGGGAAACTGAGTTTCTGATGTCTGGACTTCTATGTTCTCATGATTTCACTGAACTTTGACTGAACTTTGTTTTCTTAACATGCTAGATGAGGCATTTTTTCATGTATTCTTTTTTTTTTTTTTCAGTACTGAGGATAGGACCCAGAGGCATTGCACCTCTAAGCTATACCTCTAGTCCTATTATTTATTTATTTATTTATTTATTTATTTATTTATTTATTTATTTATGCGGGTCTAGGGGTGGAACCCAGAGGCATTTGACCTCCAAGCTACACTCCCTGCCCATTTTTTTATTCTTTATTTTGAAACAGGGTCTCACTGAGTTGCAGAAGGCCTCATTAAGTAGCTGAGGCTGTCCATGAACCGCAATCATCCAGTCTCAGCCTCCTGAATGCTGGATTACAAGCGTGGTGGCGCACACTTGTAATCCAGCTCTATTTTTTTTTTAAAATGGGTTCTCGCCAGACGTGGTGGCACACGCTTGTAATCCAGCTCTATTTTTTATTTTTTGAAATGGGTTCTCGTTAGGCGTGGTGGTGCATGCTTGTAATCTCCGTGCTTGGGAGGCTGAGACAGGAGGATTTCACAGGTTCAAAACCAGCCTCAGCTACTTAATGAGACTCTCAGCTACTTAATGAGACTTAGTGAAACCCTGTTTCCAAATAAAATATAAAATAAGCCGGGCATGGTGGTGCACGCTTGTAATCCCAGCATTTGGGAGGCTGAAACCAGAGTATCATGGTTCATGGACAGCCTCAGTTACTTAGTGAGGCTGTTTCTGCAAAAGACCCTGTTTCAAAATAAAGAATAAAAATGGTGCAGGGGGTGTAGCTGGGAGGTCAAATACCCCTGGGTTCCATCCCCAGACCCACAAAAAAATAAAATAATATAAATAGATCTAGGAATGTAGCCCAGAGGTAGAAAGCCTGTGGGTTCCACCCCTAGTATCACCAAAAAAAAAAAAAAAAAAGGAATCTCAGTGATTTGCAAAGGGTCTCACTAATTGGTTGAGGCTGTAGTTGAGGCTGTCGGGAATTGTAATCCCCTGGTCTCCGCCTCCCGAATGCCGGAATTACAAGTGTCCGCCACCATGCCCGGCAGTTTTCCATGTATTCTGAGACCTTCTATAGACCTTTACTCACATGTACTTGCATGCAATGCAGACAGGTTCCTTTCAGCTAAATCCTGACTGCACCCAGGCTGAAGGAGACCCTGGTGGTTTAGAGGTGTCCTGGGGATGCCCTGCCTGAGCCTCTACCATCTTCCTCTTGACCTTTCTGCTGCCGTTGCCCTAGACAGTGGATCAAAACCTTCCCTCCCTGG
The DNA here is from genome assembly GCF_963383645.1 of Muscardinus avellanarius. Lineage (NCBI taxonomy): Eukaryota > Metazoa > Chordata > Mammalia > Rodentia > Gliridae > Muscardinus > Muscardinus avellanarius. The sequence continues at coordinate 99,301,845 of NC_137787.1, read as the reverse complement.
GGTTTCTGAAACGCTGGGGAAAAACTCAAGCATAAGCCGGGCATAGTGGCACATACCTATCCTCCCAATACTTGGGAGGCTGAGACGGGAGGATTGAAGTTCAAGGACAGCCTCGGCTAGTAGAGAGACTCATCAACCTTGCACAGCCCTGTTTCCAAATAAAAATAACAAATAGCCTGGGGATGTAGCTGGGAGGTAGAATGCCTCTGGGTTCACTTCCCAGTACCAAATCATACAAACAAAAGCCAGCTGTCCCCCAGGCCCCACCACAAGGCCTTGCCTCTCACTGCTGCACTTCAGCCTCCCCACCCATTCTCACCTCCAGACACCAACCCATACCCCACCCCTTGGGTGGAAGGACCTCTGTTTTTCCAAATCCTAGTCATCAAGACCCAGCTCATCAGACGTCTTGCCTTGTCCATGAAATCCCCTGGGTCTATCCAGCCCACCCTGATCTTGTCTTCTGAGTTTTCTTAGAGAATGGACTCCCATGGAGTACAGCTAGTCTGTCAGCGACAGTAGGAGCCAGCGTGGACTCCTGTCCTTGCATGGGCCCCACTGGCTCTCACCTGGGCACACAGTAACCGCCCAACAAGGTTATATAGATGGGTATTGGAGACCAGAGTTGGCACAATGGACCTTTAGGCACAGCCTGCTCAGCAGGACTTGCCTCACAGGTCAGGAGTGAGTTATAAGGTGGACTTTAGATCCCCGTGAGTAGAGGGGTGGTTGGAGTACAGATGTAGACACCGTGTTGGGACCTCACCTGCTACATTCCTTTTGCCTTCTGCGTGTGGTCACAGCTACCTCAGGCCAGTGACAGTCACTCTGTGCCCTTCCACGTCACACCTCTAATGCTAGCTGGGTGTTTTTTTGTTTTGTTGCAGATATGGGGATGGACCTCCGAGCTACACCCCCTGCCCTATTTTTTATTCTTTATTTTAAAACAGGGCCTCATTAAGTAGCTGAAGCTGTCCATGAACCGTGATCCTCCAGTCTCAGCCTCCCGAATGCTGGGATTTCAAGCATTACTGAGAATGAGGCCCTGCCTGAGGCCCGACCATGCCTAGTAGCTGGATGATTCTTAAACTCACAGGGCAGGTCCTGAGGCAGACAGCCTGGCTTGGAATCCTAGCCCCATCACTCTAATCTCTATACTTCAGCTTACTCATCTATAAATAGGAATCAAAGTACCAACGGAAGATCAATAAATTGTAGCTGCTTTTTTTTTTTTGCGAGTCTGGGGATGGAACCCAGGGGCATTCAGCCTCCGAGCTACATCCCCTGCCCTATTTTTTATTCTTTCTTTTGAAACCAGGTCTCACTGAGTTGCAGAGGGCCTCACTAAGTAGCCGAGGCTGTCTGCGAACCGCAATCCTCCAGTCTCAGCCTCCCGAATGCTGGGATTACAAGCGTGCGCCACTGTGCCCGGCTTTGGTAGCTGCTCTTTATATTATTTCCTTGATGGAGAATGGAGTGAGCCAGAAAGCAGGGATACTTTGGTGTGCGCCACTGCCCCCCGCTGGCCAAATGCCAAATGCACATGCCAGGCAGTGAGCCATTATATAAGGTGAGGAGATAGGAAGCAGGGTAATTTGTCCTTGGAGTAAAGTAGTAGGGTTGATAAGAGGAAAGATTCCCTGGATGTTCTGAAGGATAATTGCATGAGTGTCAGGCACTGGGCTCTGAATTTACATGGACCATCACATGTAGCCTTCCCAGCAAGCAAAGAAGCTGGGAGACACGGTCACTTGCCTAAGACGTGCCTCTCTGGCCCCAAACCCCCTGGAGCTTGCCGCTGTGGGCACAAGGCCTTACCGAGACTTGCTGAGGCCCGCGGCCAGGCTCCTGTCACGGATCCGTGTCTTCATCACCTCCGGGTAATCTCCATTCTTGAAAATAGGATGTGCAAACCAGCCTCCCATAAACTGCAGAGACAGGTAAGGGCGGGGGTACAATCAGCCTTGGCATTATAGGTGAGCACACCAGAGGCAGCACCATCCCTGCTCAGAAGCCGCTGCCTCAGAACCAGCCGTCCTCCTGGCCTGCACTGAAGCTCTGCTCTCCCTGAGCTGGCTGCATGCTGCAGCCTAACTGCCCACAGGTCTTTCCACCTGCTTCGCTTCTGTGTTCTAGCTGCAGCACAGGCCTCAGGCAGGGCCTCGTCCTCAGTAATTACAGATTCCAGTGCTGGGAGGCACAGGAGGATCACACAGGTTCGAAGCCAGCCTCAGCTACTTAGTGCGGCTCTCAGCAACTTAGTGAGACCCTGTTTCCAAATAAAATATAAAATATGTCTGGGAGTGTAACCTGGAGGTAGAAAGCCTCTGGATTCCATCCCCAGTACCACACACACACAAAGTCAAAAGCTCTAAAGTGGGGAACTATTCAACACGATGTGTGTGAATGCTACAGACTAAACCTAGAAATATCTTCCATGCCAGGCACGCGCTGTACCACTGAGCTACACCCCTAGGAAAACATTTTTGTTTTTTTAGTATTGGAGGTTAAACCCAGAGGCAATCTACCCCCAAACATTTCCCCCCCCCGCCCCGGTACTGGGGATGGAACCCAGGGGCACTCTACCTCCGAGATTCACACCCAGCTCTATTTCCTTCCCTCCTCCCTCTCTTTCTTCTTTATTTCTCTTCTTTCTTTCTTTCTTTCTTTCTTTCTTTCTTTCTTTCTTTCTTTCTTTCTTTCTTTCTTTCGGTACTGGGGCTTTCTACCTTCGAGCTATACTCCCAGACCTATTTTATACCTTATTTGGAAACAGGGTCTCACTAAGTTCCTGAGGGCCTCACTAAGTAGCTGAGGCTGGCTTTGAACCTGTGTGATCCTCCCGTCTCAGCCTCCCAAGCGTGGGGATTACAAGTGTGCGCCGCCACGCCCGGCTATTCTTTATTTTGAAACAGGGTCTCACTGAGTTGCAAAGGGCCTCTCTAAGTAGCTGAGGCTGGCTGCAAACCTGTGTTCCTCCTGTCTCAGCCTCCCAAGTACTAGGATTACAAGTGTGAGCCACCATGCCCAGCTCCTAATTTTTTTTTTTTAAAGAATCTCAGCCAGGAATGGTGGTGCACACTTGTAATCCTAACAATATTGAGGCCCTTTACAGCCCAGTGAGACCCTGTTTCAAAATAAAGAATAAAAAATAGGGCTGGGGGTGTAGCTTGGAGGTAGAATGCCCCAGGGTTTTGTCCCCGGTACCGCAAAAAAAAAAAAAAAAAAAAAAAAAAAAAAAGAATCTCACTAAATTGCTGAAGGACCTTGCTAAATTGTTGAGGCTGGCCTCTAACCCGCAGTCCTCCTGTTGGAACCTCCCAAAAACTGGGATTATAGGAATGTGTCATCATGCCCAGCTAAAACTATAATCTCTAATGAGGTCTAGGCCATCCTTATCGTCAGAAGATAAGGCACCCAAACATATAATGCTGGGGGGAATAAGAGGCTCTTTGGTGTCTTCTAATTTTGCCCACCTGCTGGCTGATGCCTGGCATGTGGGGGAGGCAGCCTACCACTCAGGCAGAGATGAGGCTTAGAGCTCACACATCCTGGGAAAAGAAGCTTAAGTAACAAATTGAACCTGTAGACGCTGATTCTAATAGATGTGTATCATAGTGCAGGGCTTAGTACCATGGTGCCCCATAAATCGCTCCACCTAATGATACTACAGTCTGCTATTCTAAGAGGTTTGGGGGTTTGTATTTAGGAGCCAAAATTATTGCTCTAATTCACTAGTTTTGTGAATGTGAAATGAAGGATGCCCTCAATTTGGCCACCTTTTTAAAGCTCTCTTGTGAAAGAGCCTGACAAACGGGGGTCCTCAGAGTTTCCCAAGAGAGTCAAAGTGCCTTGGTAAGAAGCAAAGTAGGGGTGCCTGGAGGGTGGAGACTCGTGCCTTTGTGTGTGTGTGTGGGTCTGGGGATGGAACCCAGGGGCATCTGACCTCCGAGCTACAGCCCCTGCCCTATTTTTTACTTTTTTTTTTTTTTTTTGGTGGTACTGGGGTTCCTGGAAACCTGTCTACCTCCAGGCTACACTCCCAGACCTATTTTATATTTTTTTTATTTGGACACAGGTTCTCTTAAGCCAGCCAGGCTGGCTTCGAACCTGCACAAACATCCTGTCTCCGCCTCCCAAGTACAGGGATTACAAGCATGCGCCACCACGCCTGGCTACTTTTTTGTGTGTGTGTGGTACTGGGGGTGGAATCCAGGGGCTTATCTACCGCCTAGTTACACTCCCAGACCTATTTTTATATCATATTTGGAAACAGGGTCTTACTAAGTTGCTGAAAGCCTCACTAAGTAGCCTCTTTATTTTGAAACAGGGTCTCACTAAGTTGTGGAGGGCCTCACTAAATAGCTGAGACTGTCCAGGAACCGCGATCTTCCAGTCTCAGCCTCCTGAATGCTGGGATTACAAGTGTGTGCCACCACACCCAGCTTCCTTTTTGACACCAAAACTGGGTGTGGTGGCACACACCTGTAATCCCAGTGCTACAGAGGCTAAAACAGGAGGATCACAGGTTTGTGCCAAACTCAGCAATTTGGTGATTACCTGTTTCAAAATAAAAAATAAAACAGAAGCTGGGGGTTTAGCTCAGAGGTAGAATGCCCCTGGGTTCAGTACCCAGTACCACACATGCAAAAAAAAAAAAAAAAAAAAAAAAAATCAGGTACTAGAAAACCTGGGCCTAGATCTAAATCTTTGATTCTCAGTCCAATTCTGTTTCCATGAGTCAAGAAAACAGTACCCATGAGAGAAGCAGACCTGAACGTATCTCCTGGCTGCCTCCACATCCTCCTGGTTGGAAGGGTCCCTGGGCTCGGCCCAGTCACTGTTGATGGTGATGGAAATCACGCCACCTTGCCGGGCCCGGTACGTGTCATTGTAGAGGTGCCAGGCTTCGGCGTGAGCCTTGATCAGGTTGTGGCCGGCGATGTAGGGAGCAGTGCCAGGCCTGAAGGAGATCCCTGGAAGCACAACACATCATCAGAACTAAGGGCAACACTGTCGGTCCCTGAAAACAGGTCTCCCCTCTGTATTTGGGAGAAGCACTTTGGCATGAAGAAGGCTGGAAAGCTGGGTGTGGTGGTGCACGCTTGTAATCTCAATACTTGGGAGGCTGAGACAGGAGGATCTCAGGTTCGAGAACAGCCTCAGCAAGTAGTGAGATTCATCAACCTAGTGAGACCCTGTTTCAAAATAAAAAATAAAATAGGGCCAGGGGAGCCAGGCGTGGTGGTGCCCGCAGCAGAGGCTGCAAGAAGAGCTGTCCAAACCCAGGCCCGTCCATCTGCAGGCCCCGGATGGTGTGGCTGCTCAAGACTTGAGGGGACTGTCATGCTCTTTCCAGCTTTTACACATGACACTGAGGAAGTTTGTGTGTGTGTGTGTGTGTGTGTGTGTGTGTGTGTGTCCTTGAACCTGTGATCTTCCTATCTCAGCCCCCCAAGTATAGAGATTACAGCCATGCACCACCACTCCTGGCAGTAATCCCAGGACCTAAGAGGCTAAAACAGAAGGATGACAAGTTTGAGGCCAGCCCCAGCAAGTTAGTGAGTCCCTCAGCAACTTAACAAGATCCTGTTTCAAAATAAAAAACAGAAAGGGCGAGGAGTATAGCTCAGGGGTTGAAGGTCCCTGGATTCAATTCCCGGTGTTAGAGTCTGGATCTCAAATGACTCCATCTTGTGAAGATGTGTCAGTCTTCAGGTCTCTTTGGACACCTCCCCCTCCTTCCTGAAGTGTCCTCACTGTCTTGCCTAAGGCTTGCCCTGAATCCCCTTGCTTACCACACCCCTCTGTTTATTGGAATGTCCCATAATCCTTCTTAACCCTGATGTGACAACCCCCTTGGCAACAGTTAACTGCTGCTCCCCTGCCCTGTAGACTTCTTTAACAGCCATAGAAACTTCTGGTCTGTAGGTAGTTATTGGGCTCCAACTTTTCCTGGAGACCTCTCCACAGGTTGTGTGTGTGTGTGTGTGTGTGTGTGTGTGTGTGTGTGTGTGTGTGTGTGTAGGGTACTGGGGATTGAACCTGATGGGGATTGAGCCTGTACTGACTGTTAATAAGAGCTGTATTAGGCCAGGCATGGTGGTGAACTTGTAATCGTGGCATTTGGGAGGCTGAGAAAGGAAGATCGTGGTTAGAGGACAGCCTCAGCTACTTAGTGGGCCCTTTGAACTCAGTGAGACCCTGTTTCAAAATAAGGAATAAAAAAATAGGGATGGGGGGGTATCTCAGAGATAGAATGCCCCTGGGTTCTGTCCCCAGTACTGCCAAAAAAAAAAAAAAAAAAAGAGCTGTATAGAGATGTATTAAGAGCTAATAAGAATAAGCTTTCATTCTTTTTTTTGGTGGTACTGGGGTTCCTGGAAACCCTTTTATCTCCGGACTACACTCCCAGACCTATTTTTATACTTTTTTACTTGGAAACAGGGTCTCTTAAGCCAGTGCGGCTGGCTTCGAACCTGCGCGATCCTCCTGTCTCCGACTCCCAAGCATAGGGATTACAAACCTGTGCCACCACGCCCGACTAAGCTTTCATTCTTAAGCAAAACAATAAAATCCTTTTCTCTGCCTCTAAGCTGTCAGACAAAAGCCAATACTGACTCTGGCTAAACATGGCATGTTAAAACAAACACTAAATTCTCATAGTACTTTAAAATTTAAGACCCCTATATTAATTAGCACATATACAAAAGAGTTATAGCCCAAAGCCTCCATACTTTAAAGACAAGTTTTCAACATAATAACTTCTAGCAGATAGAGATAGAAAAAGGCTAAAAACTCCCAAGGATGTGGGAGGATAGTACAGGCCTTCTCCAAAGTGGACAAATATCATGTAACCCCTAACCTTGTTAAACAAGTAACACATCTTGGTCATAAATCTAACAAGAAAGGCTTACACTACAGAGATGATTGGTGGGCCGTGCCTGTATTGGGTCAGGGGAGGTAAAAAAGACTGTTTATTGGCTAAGCAGGATGGGAGAAAGGAGATAATGAATCCTTATAAAAACTGTTCTTTTCTAAAAAATCCAGTGTCTTACTTTCAAGGCACTCTACTGCATCTCTCTGATACAGTCCTTTGTTCTGTCCCATCTTTCTACCTTCGCAATAATAAAATTTGCTTAAACTTGCAGCAGTATAGTTCTGGCTTTTTTTTTTTTTTTTGGTGGTACTGGGAATGGAACCCAGGGGCCTTCTACATCTGGGCTATACTCCCAGACTTATATTTTATTTGGAAACAGGGTCTCTTAAGCCAGCTGAGGCTGGCTTTGAACCTGAGCAATCCTCCTGTCTCAGCCTCTCAAGTGGGGGATTACAAGCATGCACCACCACGCCTGGATCTCTGGCTATTTTTTTTTAAACTAGCTAGGAACAAGAACTCACGTCGACATCTCAAACTATTACAGGACAGAGGGGCATTCTACCTCTGAGCTACAACCACAGCCTTATTTTTTTATTCTTTATTTTGAAACAGGGTCTCACTAAGATGCTGAGGGCCTAAGTAGCTGAGGCTGGCCACAAACCTGTGATCCTTCTGTCTCAGCCTCCCAAGCAATAGGATTACAAGCATGTGCCACCCTCCAAAGGCCCTCCACAGGTTTTATCCCAATAAAGCCTGTGCTTCTGTTGAGCTGTCTCCCAGCTCCTTCCTCCCAGAACCTTACAGTCAGTACCACAAAAAAGAAAAGTTGTAGCTGAATGTGGTGGCGTGTACCTGTAATCTCATTATTGAGTGGCTGAGACAGGAGGGGGTTCTTGGCCAGCCTCAGTTACTTAGTGAAGCCCTTCACAATTTAGTAAGACGGTTTTAAAATAAAGAATGAGCCGGGTGTGGTGGCGCACACTTGTAGTCCCAGCACTTGGGAGGCTGAGACAGGAGAATCGCACAGGTTCGAAGCCAGCCTCAGCTACTTAGTGAGGCTCTCAGCAACTTAGTGAGACCCTGTTTCCAAATAAAGTGTGTGTGTGTGTGTGTGTGTGTGTGTGTGTACACACACACACACACACACACACACACACACACACACACATGCATGCCTGGGAGTATAGCCCGGAGGTAGAAAAGCCCCTGGGTTCCACTCCCAGTACCACAAAATAAAAAATGGAAAATAGGGCTGGGGGTGTAGCTCAGAGGTAGAATGCCCTGGGTCCAATTCCCAGTACTGCAAAAAGGCAGGTGGGGGAGGCAGGGGGAATGGGAGTGTAGCTCTCTGTGGTAGAATCCCCCTGGGTTCAATTCCTAGTATCAAAACAAAGGGAAAAATAGTTGTATATAGCATATATTATTATGCTTCACCCCCAGGTCCCAGGACAGCTGTCCACAGTCAGGCCCACTAACAACACCTCGGCAAAGCTTAGGAATGAATGCTCTCGCTAGGTAAACGGGATAAGAACATAGCAACCTCCTGTCACCTGGGGTCAGGTTTCACTGTGATTACATGGGCCAAATCATCTATCAGAGCCTTTAGGATTTGGGGGTTGTGAAAAACAGACTGTGGACCATCCTTCCCTACACTAATCTGCCCACATCCCTGACCTTGGCTTCCTGCCCCAGGCAGGTGAGAATCAACTCTGAGGTGCTGAGCTATGAGACTAGGGTAGAGCCGGCTGGTCAGAGGAGCCTCTGCAGCCCTGAGCGGGAAGCAGGGTTTCTAAGCACTGCCACTGGGATTTTGAACACCTTCTCCCACACCTACTAGATATTTTGTGTCTTGAAGTGTTAAGAATCCTGTTCCAAAAAGCTGAGGAGTAGGGCCCAAACCTTACCTGGAGCTGCTGTTCCAAAGCCGTAGCCCTGGGTAACAAGGGTAAAGGGCTCATTCACTGTGATCCAGAACTTCACCTTGTCTCCCAGCCTCTGGAAAAGCACATCTGCATACTCTTTAAACCTTTGCACGACAGTCTCATTCTCCCAGCCTCCAACGTCCTGGAGCGCCTGGGGCAGGTCCCAGTGGTACATGGTTACCTATAACAGAGCCCAATCAACAGTTTCATCCAGTATGCTCTCCACAGGAGACTGCACTGCCCACGACAGGACATGCACCAGCATAAAATGTCTGCTGCTGCCAGGAGTGGTGGCGCATACTTGTGATCCCAGACTTGAGAGGCTAAGGCAGGAGGATCGCAGGTTAAGAAGCCAGTCTCAGCAACTTAGTGAGACCCTGTTTCCAAATTTTTTTTTTTTTTTTGCAGGTCTGGGGATGGAACCCAGGGGCATTTGACCTCCGAGCCACACCCTATGCCCAATTTTTTATTCTTTATTTTGAAACCAGGTCTCACTGAGTTGTGGAGGGCCTCACTAAGTAGCTGAGGCTGTCTGCAAACCACGATCCTCTGGTCTCAGCATTCCAAATGCTGGGATTACAAGGGTGCGCCACCACGCCCGGCTCCTGTTTCCAAATTAAAAAAAAAAAAAAAAAAGGCAGAGGGCCCCTGGTTTCCACCCCTGGCACACACGTGTGTGCGTGTGTGTGTGTGTGTGTGTGTGCGCGCGCACCCCCCCCCCCACAAAAAAAGGTCTGCTGCTAAACCTGAGAGTGAATTGAGACAAAAGGACTCAAGGAATTTTTTTTTCTTGGGAGAGGTTTGGGGAAGAAAACTCGTCTATGTTTTAATTCTGCATGATGTGAATTTACAGACAACTCAAAAATCAAGCTGGATATGGCAGCAGACACCTTTCATCCAGTACTTGGAAGCCTGAGCCAGGAGCGTTGCAGGTTTGAGGCCAGCCTCAGCAACTTAGCAAGGCCCTTAGCAACTTAGCGAGACCCTTTGTCAAAACAGTAAATAAAAAGGGCTGGGGTGCAGTTCAGAGGTAGGGTGCACCCAAGTTCAACCTCCAGTACAAAAAAAATATATATCAAATTTGAAAAGAGCATTTTGTTTACAAAATAACTGTGCTCCCATACTGACTGCCATGCATGGTCCTCCTGGGGCAGGCCCGCCTGCCTTACCTGCGGCGTGATGCTGACCGCCAGCAGTGCGTCAATGAGCCGCATGTAGTAGTTCAGACCCGCTTCATTGATGTACTTGGTTGTTCCATCCGGGAGGATGCGAGACCAGGAGATGGAAAAGCGATAGTGGGAAACGCCCAGGTTCTGCAGAGCGGCCACGTCCTCGGCGATCTTGTGATAGCTGTCGCAGGCCACATCTCCAGTGTCATCATTCCCAACCCTCAATGGTGTGTGAGAAAACGTGTCCCAAATACTAAGGCCTTTGCCATCTTCTCTCCACGCACCTTCGATCTTAAGAGGATGAGACATAGTCTTATTAAATTATTCAGTCAAGCATTCACAAATCCTTTCTGGAGGTGGGCAAGTCCCGAATGGGAACACCTCAGCCTCCCTGGGAGCCTTCTCTGGCCACCTCAACAGTTTCTGCAGCATCACAGAACAGGAGGCAAATGTGAGCTAGCCAACTTGGCTTCCCACGAGACCGCAAGGTGGGCACCGTGGCCTTGGTCTTGGTGTCCCAGCAGTCAACACGGCAGGGCCTGGTGTGAGGCTGGTGCTTGAAGAAGGTTTAAGTGAATTATTTCATGCCCCACCTCCACACCTGGCTGAACTGCGGTGCTGCCAGGTGAGGAGGCAGGAATTCTAGCCTGGACATATGTCACAGTAGCTGTGGTTCCCTCTTCACCTCCCACCTACCCTGCGGGGAAGCCAACTGCCTGGAAAATGCTCGTCTACTGTACTCTCACGGGTACACTTTCTGTAATTTAAACCATTTTAGAGCCGGGCATGGTGGTGCACACTTGTAATCCCAGTATTTGGGAAGCCAAGACAGGAGGATTGTGGTTCAAGGACAGCCTCAACTACTTAGTGAGGTCCTTTACAACTCAATGAGACCCTGTTTCAAAATAAAGAATAAAACATAGGGCTGGAGGTACAGCTTGGCGGTAAAAAAAAAAAAATTGAGCTGGGAGCCAGGCCTGGTGGCACACACCTATAATCCTAGCATTTGGGAAGCTGAGACAGGAGGATCATGGTTCGCCGACAGCCTCAGCTACTTAGTGAGGCCCTTAGCAACTCAGTGAGACCCTGTTTCAAAATAAAGAATTAAAAAATAGGGTTGGGGTATAGCTTGGAGGTTGAATGCCCCTGGGTTCCATTCCCAGTAACACACACACACACACACACACAATTGAGCGGGGGGGGGGGTGTAGCTTGGAAGTAGAATGTCTCTGAGTTCAATCCCCAGTACCAAAAAACATTTTTTTTCAGAATAGACTGTATAATGTTATGTGACTGGGTGCAGCCAAGACCATGCTCACACTCTAACCAAGAGGCTGAGACAGGAGGATCGTGGTTCAAGGACAGCCTCAGCTACTTAATGAGGTTCTTTGCAATTCAGTGAAACCCTGTTTAAAAATAAAGAATAAAAAAAATAGAGCGCCAGGTGTGATGGCGCACACTTGTAATCCCAGCACTCGGGAGGCTGAGACAGGAGGATCGTGGTTCGTGGACAGCCTTAGCTACTTGGTGAGGCCCTTTGCAATTCAGTGAGACCCTGTTTCAAAATAAAGAATAAAAAATTGGGCTGGGGGGTGTAGCTTAAAGGTAGAATACCCCTGTGTTCCATCCCCAGTACCGCAAAATAAATAAGTAAATAAATAAAATATGTCTGGGGGTTAGCTCGGAGGTAGAATGCCCCTGGATTCGATCCCTAGTATCACACACACAAAAAGATTCCAGCAAGGCCTACAGCCTATATCCTACAAGAAATCCTGAAGCGTCCCTGTGTCCAGCTGTAAATCTGTAGGGCAGTGGTTCTTGCCTGGAGGCTGTGTGGCCCACAAGAGAGCTGTTAGCAATGTCTAAACATTTTCAGTTGTTACAATGGCATCTGGTGGGTAGAAGCCATAAAGGCTGTTACACACCCTAGGGCACACAGAACAGTTCCTGCAACAAGAAATTAGCCATTTAAAATGTCAATCTGAGCCAGGTGTGATGGTGCATGCTTGTAATCCCAGCATTCGGGAGGCTGAGACAAGAGGATCAGGATTTGCAGACAGCCTCAGCTACTTAGGCCCTTTGCAACTCAGTGAGAACCTGTTTCCAAATAAAGGATAAAAAAATTGGCTGTGGGGTGTAGCTCAGAGGTAGAAGGCCTCTGGGTTCCATTCCCAGTACCACAAAACAAACAAACAAACAAACAAACAAACAAACAAACAAACAAAGTCAGTCTGGTCCAGGTTGAGAAACTCTGCTACCGAGTATTCTGCCTGATATTTAGCAGATCCAGGCTCTGCAATCTTGGCACTTGCCTCCACTGAACCTTCTGCACAGGCATTGGGCAAAACATCTAAGAGACTCAGACCTGGGATATCTCCTTGAGTCCAATGAGCAGGACGCAGGAACAGGTTTTGTATTTGCCTGATAATTACCTTTCAGCCAATAAAGGTCCATCTAAGCTAGGCATGGTGGTGCATGCCTGTAATCCCAGTAACTGGGAGGATCACAAATTCAAGACTGGTCTCAGAAATTTAGCAAGATTCTTGATAATCTAGTGAGAGCTTGTTTCAAAACAAAAAATAAGGCAGGTGTAGTGGTGCATGCTTGTAATCTCAATACTCGGGAGGCTGAGACAAGAGGATCACAGGTTCAAGGACCAGCCTCGCCAAGTAGTGAGATTCTCATCAACCTAGTGAGATCCTGTTTAAAAATAAAAAAAAAACAGGGCTGGAGTGTAGTTCAGAGCTATACTCTGAGTTTAATCCCCAGTACTACTTAAGTAATTAATAATTAATTAGCCAAATGAAAAGAGGAGGGTAGCTCAGAGGTAGAATGCCCCTGAGTTCAATCCCCAGTACAACCAAAATTAATTAATTAATTAAAGGTCTGTGTATGACAGAATTTGGCCTGAGACATTCATTATCACTGGGTAACACAGTGGTTAACCCTCATTTACTTCAGAAACATTCTCAGCAGTGATGATCATATAGAAAACACCCCAGGGCTGAGCATGTCCATGGCCCTGGCCCTACCCAGGTCCATGCTGAGCATACAGAGCTCCACTCCTGGACCAGAGAGAATAAATGGAAGCGGGGACCCACCACTAATCACCCAGCAAGGCATTCACTCTGTGTGTGTGTGAGGGGGTCCTGGGATTGAACCCAGAGGTGCTCCATCTCCAAGCTACACTACCAGCCCTTTTTATTTTAAAACTGGTTCCCTGTTTTTTTGTTTTGTTTTGTTTTGCAGCACTGGGGATAGAACCCAGGGGCATTCTACCTCTAAGCTACACCTCCATCCCTACTTTTTTTATTCTTTATTTTGAAACAGGGTCTCACTGAATTGCAAAGAGCCTCACTAAGTAGCTGAGGCTATCCAAGAACCGCGATCCTCCTGTCTCAGCCTCCTGAATGCTGGGATTATAAGCATGCGCCACCACTCTGACTCTATTTTTTTATTCTTTGTTTTGAAACAAGGTCTCATTAAGCTGCAGAGGGCCTCACTAAGCAGCTGAGGCTGACCATGAACCTGCAATCCTCCTGTTTCAGCCTCCCAAGTACTGGGATTACAAGCGTGCGCCAACATTCCCAGCTCCCTGCTCTTATTTTAAAACAGGGTCTGTAAATTGCTGAAGGTCTTGCTAAGTTGTTGAGACTGGCCTCAAATCTGTGATCCTCCTGTCTCAGCCTCCAACATACAGGGGTTATAGGCATACACCACTACCCCCAGCCATTCATTGCTTTTTATCTTTCATTATACCACCCCCCCACACAAACCCAACTATCATATCTTCTGTACTGAGCCTTATGTGGTGTGAACAGTCTGGTGTTAGAACATCAGGAGCAGCCCATGCCCACATCCAGAGCCAGCTTGGGCAGACTACCTGCTTGGGAAGGCTAGGGGAATGGAGGTGTCCAGCAGAGACTGGGCATTTGCACGTCTTCGCCCAAGTGTTTGTGTCCAGGTTCCACCTGCTCCATCGGACTGTGCAGACACCCACCTCAGCATAGCCCACTGTTCGGTCTGACATAACCAGAGCATGTGCAGAGGCTGGGCTATCCAGGCAGAGCCCCACCCTCAAGCTCTCCTGTGGCACATGCACTGGCCTCTGCAGGACTGTGGGTCCCACTGCTAATGCACACACCCTCCTGGCACTGAGCCCGAGCCTGGCATGTGCCAGGGATGCAGTAAGAGGCGTGCAGCAGCCAGAACTCCTCACCTGGTATGCAGCAGATGCTGCGCTCCAGATGAAGCCCTCGGGAAACCTTCCGTACAGGAACTCATCCTCCTTGGGCAGCGGCATGCCATTGTTGGTAATGACCTCTGTGTAGTACCTGGCTGAGGCTCTTGCTGTGCGAGTCCTGTTCGCATCATTGAAGTCAACGTGGTATAGCCCAAACTTGATGGTGTAGCCATATAGCCACTCGAAGCCATCCATCAGAGACCAGGCATTGTACCCTCGCAGGTTGACACCATCAAGCCTGTAGGCTAGGATGTCCAAAGGGAGCAGAGGAGGCTTTTACCCCAGGAGTCAGGATTTTCAGAGCCCAGCCCAAGGCTGGCTCCTCAACATAGGCCAGGGCCCTAACCCTCACCCTATACACAGTGATGCAAGCCCCAGGAGACAAACAGGTCACCTTGAGGATCTTACCAGCTGCAATGACCACACATCAAGCATTAACGACTGATTTTTGCAATATATATATATATATATATATATATATATATATATATATATATATATATAAATTTTGGTCCTAGATTGAACACAGAGGCATTCTACCTCTGAGATACACCTCCAACCCTTATTTATGTGTTTATTTATTTTATGTATGTATGTATTTCAAAACAGGCTCTTGCTAGGTTGCTGAAAGTCTGGCTAAATTGCTGAGGCTGGTCTGAAATCTCTGATCCTCCTGTCTTCAACTTCCCAAGTACTGGGATTACAGGAGTGTGCTACTGCCGAGATTACCTCCTCCTCCTTGGCATCTGCGTGATGATCTCCCATGCAGTTAATTGGCTGGGCCTAAAGTAGGGGGAGCCCCGAGAGGAAGTGTTGTCTCTGGCCAAAGTACTCCCCTACTCTTAGATATTCTTTCATAACTATTATTCTTTTTTTTTTTTTTTGGTGGTACTGGGGTTCCTGGAAGCCCTTCTTCCTCCGGGCTACACTCCCAGTCCTATTTTATATTTTTGAAACAGGGTCTCTTACGCCAGCACGGCTGGCTTCGAACCTGCGCGATCCTCCTGTCTCCGCCTCCCAAGCGCGGGGATTACAAGCGTGCGCCACCACACCCGGCTTTATTATTCTTTTGGTAATGATTCTTTTAACTTTCTATACGAATTTCTCCGGTGATGTAAGATCAGGACTGTGAGAGAAACTGAGTCCGTGAAAAATAAATTTTCTAGTAATTTGTCTAAGCCTCTAAACACCCTCGGCTTTGCTCAAAGATGTAAATCTAGTCAGAATTCAGATACTGTGGAAGCAGTCCTGCTACCGCAATTACAAATGCAGAATTCCTCCCTATCTTTGACCTTCATTCTAATCATTACAATAGAGCCAAGGGCTAGAAGGAATCTTGACCTTCTGGAGACAGGGCGACACCACCTGGTTAAAATAGCTATGTCAGAACAAAGGACAGATATAATAGATGTGTAAGTGTGAAAGAAAGGAAATATGGTGAGAATAAGAAAGTATTTTTGAATGAAGAGGAGCTTATCCTAAGATTGTCCCAAATGGGAAAAAAAGGAATTAGAAAGATTAAAAGCAGGTTGCAGAAGGATTGTGGTGTGGAAATGGATTATTAAAAGAGGAATAGGCTTCTAATAAGCCTATCGTTTGAGGAGAAGTGCTCAGCTGCTAGAGAAGTACATCTGACAACTAAATCTAAAAACTTCATGTTATTTCTTGGTGTTTACCTGCTAAACTGTGTTGTGAGCTTGCTTAAGCTTTCAGACTTTAAAAGGTAATGCAGATGAAACCTGGGAGACCTCCATCGCACCCCCCTGGATCACCATATCTCCCCATGCCTGCCATATGGACTAAGCCCTAGGAATGGAAAGTTCTGAAAGGGTTAAAGAAAACTCTTAAAAACTGGATTCTTCAAGTGATTTTGGGTGTGACTTTTGTTCTTCTGGAATTTGCCCACTAAAAGCCTCTGCAGCTGCAAGGCCAAAGGGGCTGACTGATTTCAATCACAAAGACCTGTGATTTCACAGGCCTTACTTTTGTCTTGTTCAGGGTTGGCGATTTACATGTGTATCTCACTATTGTATTTTGGGTGTTTGCACTTTTCTACTAGGGAATCACAGGGAAATATAAAAAATCTTGTGTCTAGAATAAAGTGGTCGATTGCACAAGAGGCATTGATCCATGTCAGATTCTTTCCCGGAGAGGAATCTCCACATTTAGCGCCGTGAATAGGAACTTAAAGGAGTTTATTTCATAAAAGGGAAAGAATCGCTGCAGATAAGTGGCTGCAGAACTACCATCTAAGCCTTTGTCCACCTTTCTGAGCTAATTCGGTCGAGAACGGACTCAGCGGCCATCCCGATTGAGCCAGTCTGTCGCATGCTACTACATTCGCCTGCGAAATCAAATTATTTTGTTAAGGTCTTGGGATCAAGGCCTCGACCTACTTTAGAAGTTTAGCACAGAAGCAAGTGTGAATTTAAAGATTTGGAGCTGGATGTGGTGGTGCATACTTGTAATCCCAGTACTTGGGAGGCTGAGACAGGAGGATCTGAGGACAGAGTCAGATACTTAGTGAGGCCCTCTGCAACTCGGTGAGACCCTGTTTAAAAAAAAAAAAAAATAGGACTGGGGATGTAGCTCAGAGGTAGAATGCCCCTGGGTTCCATCCCCAGTACTGCAAAAATAAAAGTCAGTCTCTGTCTCTCTTAGCGTACTAGGGATTGAACCCAGTGGCATTTTGAGTTGCAACCCTAGCTCTTTTTATAACATATATATATATATATATATATATATATATATATATATATATATAATTTTGTACTGGGAATGGAACCCAGGGGCATTCTACCTCTGAGCTATACCCCCGGCCCTATTTTTTTATTCTTTATTTTGAAACAGAGTCTCACTGAGTTGCAAAGGGCCTCACTAAGTTGCTGACTCTGCCCGAGAAACACAATTCTCCGATCCTCTGGCCTCAGCCTCCTAAATGCTGGGACTACAAGTGTGCACCACCTCGCCAGGCTAAGACTGCCTTTTAAGGCGCCCTGCCAAGCCACTTTAAGCACGTGGCGAGGGAAGGCTGGCAGATTCTGTAAGATGAACGGAACCCTCACCTACCTTTCAAAGCTTCACTGATGTAGGTTTTGTGGTAAAATATCCTTTCGGTATCTTCCAGGGTCGGGTTTGAGAGCCCCGCCCCGTTCTCGGTGATATAGATGGGGACGTCCCCGTACTCTTCCTTGACCCAGTTCAGCAGCCTCCGCAGCCCCCAGGGCACCGCCCCGCTCACGGCGGTGGGCACGGCCGACGGGTCCTCCTCCTCGGCGGCCTCCAGGTCATGCAGGTAGGAGGGCGGGTTGAGGCGGGGCGTCCGGTGCTGCACCACCTTGGAGGAGTAGGTGTTGAGGCAGAAGACGTCGGCCGAGCCGCGCACCAGGCGCTTCTCGTCCTCGGAGAAGCGGGGCAGGCGCGACTCGGCCAGGCGCTGCAGCTCGCTGCGGTTCCCCACCGCCCACTTGAGGGCGTCAGGGTAGTCCCCGTTCCTGAAGATGGGGTGGGCGAACCAGCCCAGCGAGAACTGCAGCGAGCGGTCGGCGGCCGCCACGTCCCGGGCCAGCTCGGGGGCCGCGGGCTCGGCCCAGTGCGCCGTGAGGCCCAGCGAGACGACGCCGCCCTGCGCCGCCGCGTACCTCTCGCGGTAGGTGCGGTAGGCCCGGGCGTGCGCCAGGAGCATGGTGTGCGCCGCGCGGTACGGCCCCCGGCCCAGGTCCTGCAGGTTCGGGGGCAGCGTGCCCGAGCCGTAGCCCAGCATCGCCAGCGAGGACGGCTCGTTCATCGTGATCCAGAACTTGACCCTGTCCCCGAAGGTCCGGAAGCAGAAGTCGGCGTAGCTGTCGAACAGCTCGACCATGTCGGGGCTCTCCCAGCCGCCCTGCGCCTGCAGCGCCTGCGGCAGGTCCCAGTGGTGCAGCGTCACCAGCGGCGCGACGCCGCGCACGCGCAGCCCGTCGAGC
The DNA here is from genome assembly GCF_963383645.1 of Muscardinus avellanarius. NCBI lineage: Eukaryota > Metazoa > Chordata > Mammalia > Rodentia > Gliridae > Muscardinus > Muscardinus avellanarius. Next base: position 99,283,666 of record NC_137787.1, on the reverse strand, counting down.
AGCCGGCCGTAGTAGGCCACGCCCGCGGCCGACACCGAGCTGTTGCGCCCGGTCGGGAAGATGCGCGGCCAGGACAGCGAGAAGCGGTAGGCCTTCACGCCCAGCTCCCGCAGCATGTCCAGGTCGGCGTCCAGCTTGTGGTAGCTGTCGCACGCCACGTCCCCGGTGGCGTTGCCCGGCACCGTGCTCGCCGGGCCGTGCGTGAAGGCGTCCCAGACGCTGGGGCCCTTGCCGTCGGCGTCCCAGCCGCCCTCGATCTGGTAGGCGGCGGAGGACACGCCCCACAGGAAGCCGTCGGCGAACGTGCCGTGGAAGAACAGGTCCCTCTCGAAGCTGGGCTGCCGCGAGAACCGCTCCCAAACCGCCTTGGCCCTGGAGGGCACCTCGGACGGGAAGTCGAGGGCGCGGGCGCGGGCGCGGGCGGGGAGGCCCGCCGCTGTGGCTGGCGGCCGGCTTTCGGCCAGCTCGGCGAGGAAGCCATTCTTTTCAATGACGCCGGTGTAAAAGATGGCCGAGGTCCTGGGGACCCTGGGCCGGCTGCCGTCCTCGAAGTCGACGCGGTACAACCCAAATCTCTGGCTGTAACCCGAGGGGCCTTCGAAGCCGTCCAGGAGGGAACGCACGATGTAGGAGCGAACGTCCACCGCGTCCTGCAGGACAGCTGGGAGGAAAACAAAACCCAGGGTTGTTATTTATTTATTTTTGGTACTGGGACCGAAGCCAGGGGCATTCCACCTCTGAGATACACCCCCAGCCTGCCTGCCCCCCTCTCTCCTCCCACCCTACGTCCCTCTCTCTCTTTCTTCCGTCTCTCTCTCTCTTTCTTTCTTTCTTTCTTTCTGTGGTACTGGGAGTGGAACCCAGAGGCTTTCTACCTCCGGGCTATACTCCCAGACCTTTTTTATATTTTTATTTGGAAACAGGGTCTCACTAAGTTGCTGAGAGCCTCACTAAGTAGCTGAGGCTGGCTTCGAACCTGTGCAATCCTCCTGTCTCATCCTCCCAAGCGCGGGGATTACAAGCGTGCGCCACCACGCCCAGCTTTTTTTCTTTCTTTCTTTGCTTCTTTCTTTCATTTTTTTCATGGTACTGGAGATTTAACTCAAGGGTATTCTACCTCCGAACTACACGCCAAGCCTAATTTTATTTTTTATTTTGAAACAGGGTCTTGCTAAGTTGCAGAGTCTGTCTCAGACCTGCTGTCTTCCTTCTCAGCCTCCCAAGTATTAGTGAGCCGCCACACCTAGCACCTTTTTTTTTTTTTTTTTTTTTTTTGAGGTACTGCAGATGGAACCCAGGGGCATTCTACCTTGGGCTACACGCCCAGCCCTACTTTTTATTATTTATTTTGAAACAGGGTCTCACTAAGTTGTGGAGGGCCTCACTGAGCAGCTGAGGCTGGCCCCAAACCTGCGATCCTCCTGTGTCAGCCTCCCATGTACTAAGATTACAAACGTGGGCCGCCACACCTGGCTCTAGCCCTATTTTTAATTTTGAAAGAGGGTCTCACTAAGTTGTAAAGGGCCTCACTAAGCAGCTGAGGCTGGACACAAATGTTTGATCCTCTTATCTCAGCCTCCCAAGTACTGGGATTAAAAGTGTGCACCACCACACCTGGCTTTATTATTTTAAATTTTGAAACAGAGCCTCACTAAGTTGCTAGGGCTTTGATAAATTGCTGAGGCTGACTGCAAACCTGTTGTACTAGTATTGGGAAGACATTTTAAAATGTTTTAATGTACCAGTATTGGGAAAGATTTCCAATTTTGAAAATATATCGTTGATACTAAAGAAAGCCAGGACTGGTAGGGAGAAGGGACTTATAATTTACATTTCTAACGAGAAGGAATGGAATCAGGAGCCAGGGAAGAGGTTTCTTTACATTTCTAAGGAAGAGGGATGGGAGGAAATCCCAGATCCTGGAGAAACAATTTAACACATCTTGAGAGGGGAACAAAAGGTGAAGGCCTGTATTTGGAGACCAGGCCACCCCAAATCCGGCTGGAGATAGCAGAAAACTGGGCTAGAGATAGGGCAGCATATCTACAGATCAAAGGACCTGCCGCAAACTTGATCAGGATAAAAACACTCAGTAAACCGGAGTTCTTCAGTATTTTCATTCGAATTGCCCCCTTGTACCCCTCTCCGGCACAGGGCTGTGACTTATCTCCTGTATTTCTATCTTTTTAATAAACTTCTTTAAATCTTCAGCAACTGTCCAAGCTATGCATATTTATTCTTAGCTTAGGACAAGATCCCGTTTTTTTGTTTTTTTTTTTTCTTCTGTTTTTGGTCATTTTGGGTTTTGTTGTGGGTTGAGGGAAAGTGTGTCCAGGACCCTAGCAGGGGTCCCCAGGAACAGTTTCCCCACACCCATACTTTCCCAATCTGTAACACCTGTGATCCTTCTGTCTCGGCCTCTTGAATACTGAGATACAGGCATGCACCACTGCACCTTGGGTTGTTTTTAAATAAAATAATTTTTAATGAAAAATTGTATCTGCTATGGATGTTACTTTAAATATTTTTTCCACCGGGAATTGTGGCTCACCCTTGAAATCCCAGTATTTGGGAGGCTGAGACAGGAGGATTGCAGGTTTGAAGCCAGCCTTAGCTTAGTGAGGCCCTCCACAACTTGTTTCAAAATAGAGAATTAAAAAAAAATAGAGCTGGGGTATAGCGTGGAGGTAGAATGCCCTAGGTTCAATCTCCTGTAACCCCCCCCCACACACACACACACAAATTTCCTTTGATGTGAATGTTTTGGAAGTGACTTTGTTTACTCTCCAAATTCAACTTTTTTTTTTTTTTTTTTTTGCACTCCTTAGAATGAATGAAAAGAAAATCCACAAAACCTCCCCAGTACATTACCTACTTCTATGGCATACATCTCAACCCAAAGGAAGACCCCCTAGTTTAAAATAAATAATAAGCCAGGCAGACGTGGGAGGCTGAGACAGGATGGCAGGTTCAAAGCCAGCCTAGGTAACCTAGTGAGACCCTATATCAGATTAAAAAATAATTAAAAGGATGAAAGCTGGAGTTGTAGCTCAGAAATAGATTGATAGATTGCCCTTGGCTTTAATCCCCAGCAAAACACACACACACACACACACACACACACTGCATAAAAAAAAAAGGCTGGGTGTAGATTAGAGTACAGTGTTTCTGGGCTCAATCCCCAGTACCAAAAAAAAAAAAACCCCTGAGCTTCATTTCCTGGGAGACTGCCTTGGCCCCACTAAATAGAACTCTGGAGACATGGAGACATGCCTGCTATCTTCCAGTGGCTGGCATACCCCGTACTTACCCTTGAGCACCTCATTGATGTACCGCTTCAGGTGGTCCACTCTCCAGGAGTCATCGAGATCTTCACTCTCCCCTATGGGCAAGCCATTGCCAGCCAGGTATATGGGAACTTTTCCTCTTGTGTATTCCATCGACACAAACTGCAACAGCCTCCGTATACCCCAGGGCACCACACGAATCCAAGGAGATGAGGTTTGGGGCCATTCAGGGTCCACGTGTTGGGAGAAGCCCCCAATGTTATTGTAAGTGGGGATGCAGGAGTCCTGTTGGGCCGTGCTGATGAGGTGGGAGGTGTAATGAGACAGACCCAGAAAGTCAGCAGAGCCTTTTAGGAGCTGCTTCTCTGCCTCTGTGAACTTGGGGAGCTGGGCCACAGGGCTGGGGCACTGTTTGTTTATCTGTTCAATCTGGGCCTTCAGGGTGGCAGGGTAGTCTCCATCCACAAAGATGGGGTGTGCAAACCAACCCAGCATGAAATGCAAGAAGCGCTCAGAAGCTGCGAGGTCTTCTGCTCTCTCTGGAGACAGGGGCTCTGCCCAGTCTGAGTTTAGCACGATACCCACACGCCCCTGCTGCTGTGGCCGATGGTGACTGTTGTAGTGGTGCCATGCTCTAGCGTGAGCCTTGAGGACCAAGTGAGCCACCTGGTGAGGAAGAAGGAGGAAGCACACTGCTCACTACCAGCAACTCAGCAGCACTTTGTCAACAGCAGCACAGTCCAACAATACCAACACCAAGGAGTTAGCACCCAAGTCAACACCACCAGCAAGTCAACAAAGACCACACAAAGTCAATACGGTGCAAACATTAATCTCAATAGTCTTCAACATCAACACCTAGGTCAATAATGTCAACAAGACTCAAGATTGATTCTAACAATGTCAACAAGTCAGTAATAACATCAGAGAAGTTGATGCTAATATCAACAAGTCAACAACAATGTTGGATGTTACAGGGCATGGTGGTACATGGCCTATAATTCTAGTACTTGAGAGGCTGAAACACGAGGATTGCAGGTTCTAGGACAGTGTCAGCAAATAGTGATATTCTTAACCTATCAAGACCCTGTTTCAAAAAAAAAAAAACTAAAATAGGACTGGAAATATAGCTCAGATATAGAATGCCCCTAGGCTTAATCCTCAGTGCTAAAAAAAAAAGAGTGCTAAGCTGGGTGTGGTGGTACACATGGTGGTACACACCTGTAATCCTAGTATTTGGGAGACTGAGACCAGAGGATTACGGGTTTGAGGCCAACCTCAGCAATTTGGCAAGGCTCTCAGAAACGTAGTAAGACTATTTAAAAATAAAATAAGCCAGACATGGTGGCACAGTCCTGTAATTCCAGTACTTGGGAGGCTGAGAACAGGAGGATTGCAGGTTTGAGGATAGCCTCAGCAAGTAGTGAGACCCTGTTTCAAAATAAAAATTAAAAGCTGGGCATGGTGACCCACGCTTGTAATTCCAGCATTCAGAAGGCTGAGACAAGAGGATTGCAGTTTACAGTCTCAGCTACTTATTGAGGCCCTTTGAAACTCAGTGAGACCTGTTTCAAAATAAAGAATAAAAAATAGGCCTGAGAATGTAGCTCAGAGGTAGAATGCCCCTGGGTTTCATCCCCAGTAACGCAAAATAAATAAATAATAAAAGATAGGGGTGGGAACAGTTTGAAGGTAGGATCTCCTGGGTTCAGTCCCCAATACTACTAAATAAATAAACTAATAAATAAAAATCGGGTTGAGTGTGTATCTTGGAGGTAGAATGCCTATGGGTTAAATCCCCAGTATTCTTTGCCCCTCCTCACCAAATAATAATATTGAGTGTTAACATCAATAGGTTAATAAAGTCAACAAGTTAACAACTTAATATCATCAACAACTCAATACCACCAGCATCAACAACCACATTAACATAAAGACTAACATGTACTGGGCACCCACTGCTAGATGAATCCTCTCAAGTGGTCCTTACAACAGCCTCATGTGGCAAGCACAGTCATTATCACCTTACACATGAGGACAATGAGATCCACAGAGGTGTGAGAGTAGAAACCCAGGCACAATTCTGCCTCCCTCTGTACTCAATTGCTTGTTAAACAATTAGTCCAGGGCAAAGGGGTATTACCTTGGTTAATGCACAAGGGAGGTAGCTATTATCTCCTCCAAAAGGTTATAACATGTTCAGGACATGGCCCATAATCTCTCCTTCACACCTTGCACAGGGCATTGGAAACAGTCATATATCAGAACAGAACCAAAGTATGAATGGGAAGGCCAGACTAACATGTTTATCCTGAATGTTGCCAGAGGAAACTGGTAGGTTTTCTGGGAAATCCCAAAAGAAAGGGGAAATGATAGAGAAGACCCACATTAAACCATTTAACATTTAGTCCCAAGCAAGGCATGGTGACATACACCTAAAATCCCAGTACTTGGGAGGCTGAGACAGGAGGATCATGGGTTTGTGGCCAGCCTTAGCTACTTAGTGAGGCCCTCAGCAACTTAGTGATACCCTATTTCCAAATAAAAGATAAAATATGACTAGGCATGTAGCTTGGAGGTAGAATGTCCCTGGGTTCAATCCCTAGTATCATAAGAAAAGACAAAAAGAAAAATTTGATTCTAGCACATCTATGTCCTTGTTGAAGGGGTATCCCGATTGCCCCTGGAATGTCCAGCCCTTTCTCTGCCTTCCCACTTCTCAATACACTGAGGTGCAGATCCTGGGACTCAACCCAAGCCAAGACCCAGCACTGGATTCAGTGGGCACCCAGAGCCCTGGAGACAGACATTGGGGGTGCCGGAACAGAGTCAGTCCTCCGTTCCCACTGGATTTGAACCTGTGCGATCCTCCTGTCTCCGCCTCCCAAGTGTGGGGATTACAAGCGTGCACCACCACGCCCGGCCTATTTTTTTTTTTTAAACAAGGTTTCATTAAGTTGTGGAAGGATTCACTACTTGTTGAGGCTAGCCAGGAACCTGAGATCCTCCTGTCTCGGCCTCCCAAGTACTGGAATTACAAGCGTGCGCCACCACACCCAACTTGGATTTTCAGTTTCCTGAACTCATAAATTACCTCTTTGCTAACCACCAAGAGGATGTGACATGAGGAACCACGTGTGTGTGTGTGTGTGTGTGTGTGTGTGTGTGTGTGTTCCATCCCCACACCTGCCAAAAAAATAAATAAATAAAAATAAAATAAAATGCTGGAGATAGAACCTAGGGCCTTGCACATGCTAGGCAAAGCTCTACCCACACTGTACCCCAGCCTGGAAACTTGCTTTTGGTGTCAAGAAGACAGGCTCTAATCCTGGCTTCCAACTGGCAACCCAACAGTGATACTGTCATGACCACGTTATTCCTCATCTGTCAATGCTCTTCTGGGATGTAATGATTATTCCTAAAGTGCTATTATAATGTCTGGACAGAAGAAGATGATTAACCATTTATGGTCCCTTTCCTCCCTCTGAGCTCCTTTAAAGAACAAAAAGTAAAGACTTCCTGGTGTGAAGCAGATGAAATGACTTCCTCCTAGCCCTAAGTGTTTTCTCCTGCACTTAGTGGAGGATGTACCAGTATTGGGAATGGCCTAGGAAGATTTGAGAAAGCTATGATGATTATATTTCAAAAATCTGTGAAAGGACTTGGTTTCTGCCTAAAAGCAGGCAACTATTCCAATGTAAATTGACTTAGATAAAAGTAATTAACAAGTCTATAGGAGAGGGGAGCTAGGGTTTCCTCTTTCTAAAAGATCTACACAATCTAGTTAGATTGGTAGTTTGAGCCGGGCATGGTGGCGCATGCTTGTAATCCCAGCGCTTGGGAGGTTGAGACAGGAGGATTGAACAGGTTCAAAGTCAGCCTCAGCTACTTAGTGAGGCTCTCAATAACTCAGTGAGACCCTGTTTCCAAATAAAATATAAAATAGGTCTGGGAGTATAGCCCAGAGGTAGAAAGCCCCTGGGTTCCACCCCCAGTACCACAAAAAAAAAAAAAAAAATTAGCTAGGATGGTAGGAGGGAAAAGGAGACCCCTTGCCACACCTTGCTGGGGGAGAAACCTTACAGGGACATTTACTACCTCAGAATTATGTGAACAAGATGGAGGTCATGGGTATAAAAAGTCCGGTCCATGTGCTGTATCTTTGGTGGGGCATTCATTTGAACCACCTCCCCATGCCATTCTGGCATGGTGTTCTAACTATCTTCTGTATTTCTATCTTTTTAATAAACTTCTTTAAATCTTCAGCAAGAGTCCGGGCTGATGTGTATTTACCATTAGCTCAGGACAAGAACCCGCGGTTTTTCTGTTTTTTGGGTTTTGTTGTGGTTTGAGGGAAATTGTGTCCGGGACCATAACAGGGGTCCCCGGGAACAGTTTCCCCAAAACCATAGCATTCCCACACCATAACAGAGGATGGGGGAGGTGGGGATGGGAAGTACCTTAAAGGAAGCTCCTCCTGGGTCGGAGATGCCCGGTGGGTGCTGCCCAGTGCCGTAGCCTGCGTAGCTCATCACCCACGGTTCGTGGAAGGTCACCCACAGCTTCACACGGTCCCCAAAAGTGGAGAAGCAGAAGGCAGCGTATTCCAGGAAGGCATCCACCACACTCTCGTTCTGCCACCCACCCTGATCCTGCAAGGCCTGAGGCAGGTCCCAGTGGAAGAGGGTCACCATGGGCTGGACCTGCGAGTCCAGCAGGCTATCAATCAGCTTGTTGTAGTAGGCAACACCTGGGAGGCTGGGGCGGCCCCCATGCCCGGTGGGGAAGATCCGGGACCAGGAGATGGAGAACTTGTACACCTGAGCCCGGAGGCCACGGAGCAGAGCGACATCAGAGGCCACCTTGTGGTAACTGTCACTGGCCACCTCTGGGCTCGCTTGGCCACTGGTGGCATTCAGGTGTCCGTACTGGTCCCAGATGCTCGGCCCTCGCCCACCCTCAGCCCACCCCCCTTCCACGTTAAAGGCTCCGGTGGAGACGCCCCAGAGGAAGCCCTCTGGGAAAGTGCCCTGCAGGAAGACATCCCTTTCCACCCTTGACTGCTCAGCGAAGGCTGCCTGGACCCTCCGGTAGGCCGAGCCTAGGGACGAGAGCCTGGCCGCTGTCTCCTGGCCCTGCTGCTGGAGACTCTGAAGAGCCACGCTGTCAGTCAGAGAACAAGACATGCTGCGGGATTGAAGTGACATAAAGGGACATTGTTAATGACTCTGAGTGACAAATGCCCCCTACCAATGAATAGGGGTAAGCAACTTAATTAATGAAGATTCTAGAAACTCTGAGTCACAAGCCAAGTTCACAAAGTCACGGGTAGGGTAGGAAGACATTGTCAGATGGGAAACTTGTTATTATAACTCTTTCTAGATGAGTAATTACTGCTTTTGCAGGAGAATTGTTTCAATGCTACTGTTCTCTATACTGTATTCTTCTTATTAATTTTTTTTTGTGGTACTGGGGATGGAACCCAGGGACATTCTACTTCTGAGCTGCATCCCCAGCCCTATTTTTTTATTCTTTATTTTGAAACAGGGTCTCACTGAGTTGCAGAGGCCCTCGCTAAGTAGCTGATCTGCGAACCGCGATCCTCCTGTCTCAGCCTCCCAAATGCTGGGATTACAAGCATGTGCCACCACGCCTGGCTATATTATTTTTATAATATCTATCTATCTATCTATCTATCTATCTATCTATCTATCTATCTTTCAGTACTAGGAATTAGGAATTGAACCCAGGGGAATTCTACCTCTGAGCCATCCCCAACACTACTTTATTTTTTAGTTTGAAACAGGGTTTCACCAGGTTGCTGAAAATCTTGTTAAGTTGTAGAGGCTGTCCTTGAACCCATGATCCTTTTGACCATAATAAACCTGTTGCCGCAAGAGCCAATGATGACAGTCCCCAAGAGGTCCCATACAAAAGAATAGCACAAGGCTGGCCATGAACCTGCGATCCTCTTGTCTCAGCCTCTTAACAGAAAATCTAGCATTACCTTTCCTTGGAACTTGATGAGCAGGTCAGGAATGCATTCATATCAAACCCAATAGTGAGCACTTGATCCTTATTGATGGCTGGAATAGAAGAAAATTAACGCTGTGGAATGAATATGTGCACCTGAAACCAGAGCCTCCTTCACTCATAAAACATGCCCAGGCTCCCAGCCATGGCTTCGAGCCCCCTGGAAAACACAGGCCAAGGAGCTAAGGAGACCAGACACTTCAGACCTGTGTATGACTTGGAGTGCTGGTTCTCCTACCTCGAGGAGACGCCAAGTCACCTGTAGCCACGCTAAGACATATCGCCCGGCTACCCCAGAGCCTGCAAGCCAGCGGGCCTGGGCGGGTCCTCGAGGTACATTTCTAAGTTATAGGTGATGCTGATCCTGATGCTGTTGGTCCAAGCATTGCTCTGTGTGTGTGTGTGTGTGTGTGTGTGTGTGTGTGTGTGTGTGTGTGTTGCTGGGGACTGAATCCAGAGGCATTCTACCTGTGACTTACACTCCAGCCCTTTTTATTTATTTATTTATTTATTTATTTATTTATTTATTTTGTGGTACTGGGAATGGAACCCAGGGGCTTTCTATCTGGGCTATACTTCCAGGACTAATATATATGTGTATATGTATATATATGTATATGTGTGTAAGTGTGTGTATACATATATATATATAGATATTATATAGATTAATATAGATTATATATTGTATATAGATTTTTTTTTTGCAGTACTGGGAATGGAACCCAGGAACATTTACCTCTGAGCTACACCTCCAGGCCTATTTTTTATTCTTTCTTTCTTTCTTTCTTTCTTTCTTTCTTTCTTTTTATTTTTATTTTTATTTTTTTAATTGGTGCACTGTATTCATACATCATAGTGGGATACATACTTTTGTAGACATACATGCACACATTGCCCAGTCAGCCCCCACCCGATCCCCACCCCATTCTCTCCCCATCCCTCCCTCCCATGCTTGGCTTAGTGATTGACATCTAGTATTATAGCAATTTATCAAAAATTAAAAATGATAATCTCACATAACAGTTTCATTTGTCTGATACCAAGCTTTTGATGACCTAAAGATAACATTTCAATATTTCTTTTTGCTTTCTTACCAGAGAATATTTTTTTTCTATTTTTTAGGTGAAACTATCATATATTTACATATTTATTTTTCAGAAAAAAAAACTATCCTAATATGGAATATGGACTCTAGGTATCCACAACGATCTTGAAAAAGAACAAAGCTAGAAGATGTATATTTTCTGATTTCAAGCCATATAAAGCTACAATAATTGAAACAGTGTCGTAATATTCTAAAGGCAGATATATAAACCATTGGAGTTAAATAAAAGCCTAGAGCTAAATTCTTCCCTATATTGTCAAGTTATTTTTGACAAGGTTTCCACGAACATTTGGTGGTGGGAATAATAATCTTTTAACTAAATATTATTGAAAAATAATAATTACATGGAAAAGAATAAAATTGGACCCTTACCTAATCCCATATACAAATATTAACTCAAAATAGATAAAAGACCTAAATATAAATTTTAAGACTATAAACTTTTAGGAGAAAATCTGGGTTATAAAACCTCACAACATTGAAATTGGCAGTGATTTCTTGGTTAGGATTTCAATGGCACAGGCAACAGAAGAGTATACAAACTCCCTAAAAAAATAAAAAACATATTGTATATCCAAAGACAATGTAAACAGAGTTAAAAGTTACTAATAGAATGGGATAAAATATTTCCAAATGCTATATCTGAAGGTATATTAATATTCCAACTAGAAATCCTAAAAATTAACAAACAATAAAGGCAAACAATACCCTTTAGAGATAGGTAAAAGACTAACATAAATAATGAATCTCCACAGATAACCAATCTTAGTTGTCTGTTGGATGGAAAATCTTGTTTCTCTAGTTCTGATGTGTGTTATCTATTTCTTCTTTGTAGTTAATCTCTTTAAGTATTTTCTCTAGTGCTGGTTTTGAAGACATAAATTCCTTCAGTTTCTGTTTGTCATGGAAGCTTCTTATTTCTCCATCTAATTTGATAGAAAGTTTTGCTGGGTAGGAAATTTTTGGCTGGAAGTTGTTTTCTTTCAAAATTGGGAATATGTTACTCCAAGTCCTTCTGGCTCTCATAACTTGGTTTGGGAAGTCTGGAGTGATTCTAATTGGTTTGCCTCTGAATGTCACTTGGCCCTTTGCTTTTGTTGCCTTTAAGATTCTCTGCTTGGCTTCCACATTGGTCATTTTGACAATTATGTGGCGTGGGGATCCTCTTCTCCAATCCTGTCTAAAGGGAGTTCTATAAGTTTCCTGGACCTGCGTATCGACCTCTTGCTCTATGTCTGGAAAATTTTCTGCTATTACTTCCTTGAAGAGATTGTTGATCCCTTTGGTTTCACTTTCTTTTCCCTCCTCTATTCCAATTATTCTTACGTTAGCTCTCTTAAAATGGGCCCATATTTCTTCAATATCAGATTCCTGCTGTCGGATATTTTTTTCTAGATTAGAAACTATGCGTTCATTTTTGGAATGATTATTTTCTAAGAGCGAGATTCTGTTCTCCATGTGTTCTAATCGGTTGTTTGTGCTTTGAATTGAGGCCTTTACTTCATTAATTGCATCCTTTATCTCTTTTTGGCTCTCTCTGAGTTCTTTTCGAAGCACCTCTATTATTTCTACAGTTATTTTCCTGATTTGATCTTCTAGAAATCTCTGATTTTCAGTTTTATCGGGTTCTGATGTTGTGGGGTTTTGAGCATTCATTGCTCCAGTATTATTCCTCTTTCCCATGATTTCGGATGTTTGTGCCTTCTCTGGGTTCTTCCCTTGGGTCACTATGACTTCACTTAAGGTGCTCTGGATCTCGAGTCTGTAGTATCTCAGACCCCACTACTCCTTTACTGGGTTGTATCACAGAGTCTCCGACCCAGAGAGTCGATAAAGGCTGCTTTAGACTGTGGGGGGTGCCAGGTTGCACGTTCTCCTATGGTGTGATATCACTGCCATATTGACTCCCGCTGGGTCAAGTCCCAGTGAGTACAGTACTGGGATTTCTCCTCTGGAGCCCGCAATTTGACTCACTGTTCTTGAGTACGCAGATGTAGCTGTACTGGATTCGGTGAATTCTCTGCTGCTGCCGCCGGTGGCAATATGGCGCCGCTGCTACACCCTCGGCTGTGGGGCTGGCGTTTTTTTTTCTTGGTTTTGATTTCCACTCTGAATCCCTGCAGCGTGTGCTGAGCTCAGCCACTGCGAGCTTTAGATGCTTCCTGCGCCGAGAAATCCCGCCTGGCTGTTCCGCAGCGGCTCCCCTCGGCTTGTTGTGGCCATCCCGTGAACTCGCCGGTGCCGCCGGCAGTATGGCTGCTGCCGCGTCCTCGGGCGTGAAGCCGCTTCCTCGGGCGTGAGGATCTCCTCTGTGGCTCTGTTCTCAGTCTGCTTTCTCTCTGGAGCCTGGTGATTTTTTTTGTTTTCCTGGTGATGTTGTTTTCTGGCTTGAAAGGCGCTGATTTTGTAGTAATGGAGATTTGTTGTTAGCGGGGCTCTTAAGCCCCGCTTTTCTCGGTCGCCATCTTCCCGGAAGTCTCTTTCTTTCTTTCTTTCTTTCTTTCTTTCTTTCTTTTTTTTTTTTTTTTTTTTTTTTTTGGTACTGGAGGTGGAAACCCAGAGGGTTTCTAACTCCAGACTATACTCCTAGACCTATTTTGTATTTTATTTGGAAATAGGGTCTCACTAAGTTGCTGAGAGCCTCAGTAAGTAGCTGAGGCTGGCTTTGAACCTGTGAGATCGTCCTGTCTCGACCTCCCAAGTGCAGGGATTACAAGCATGTGCCACCACGCCCGGCTTTATTCTTTATTATGAAATAGGGTTTCACTGAGTTGCAAAGGGCCTCACTAAATACCTGAGGCTGTCTGAGAACTGTGATCCTCCTGTCTCAGCCTCCCAAATGCTGGTATTACAAGCATGCTTCACCATGCCCAGCTTCCTACTTTCTATTTTATTTGGAAACAGAGTCTCTCTAAGTTGCAGAGGGCCTCACTAAGTAGCTGAATCTGGCTTGAAACCTGCATGATCCTCCTCTCTCAGCCTCCCAAGTACTGGGATTAAAAGCTTGTGTCACCATACCCAGTTTATTTATTTATTTTTTTAAACAGAGTCTTGAGGCTGAGCATGGTGGCTCATGCTTGTAACCCTAGCATTTGGGAAGCTGGGACAGGAGGATCCAGGTTCTGGGACAGCCTCAGCTACTTAATGAGGCCCTTTGCAACTAAGTGAGACCTCCTTTCAAAAATAAAGAATAATAAAGAAAGCCGGGCGTGGTGGCGCACGCTTGTAATCCCAGCATTCGAGAGGCTGAGACCAGAGGATCGCGGTTTGTGGACAGTGTCAGCTACTTAGTGAGGCCCTCCGCAACTCAGTGAGACCCGGTTTCAAAATAAAAGATAAAAAATAGGCCAAGGGGTGTAACTCGAAGGTCGAATGCCCCTGGGTTCCATCCCCAGACCCGCAAAAATAAATAAAGAAAGAAAGAATAAAAAGCCGGGCATGGTGGAACATGCTTGTAATCCCAGTATTTGGGAGGCTGAGAAAGGAAGATTGCAGTTCATGGACAGCCTCAGCTATTTAGTGAGGACCTTTGCAACTCAGTGAGACTCTGTTTAAAAATAAAGAATAAAAAATAGGGCTGGAGTGTAGCTCAGAGATAGAATGTCCCTGGGTTCCATCCTCAGTACCAAGAAAAAAATAAAAAAAAAAATAGGGCTGGGGGTGTTGCTCGGAGATAGAATGCCCCTGGGTTCCATCCCCAGTACTGCAGTAAATGAAGAAAGAAAGAAGAAAGAAAGAAGAAAGAAGGAAAGAAAGAAAGAAAGAAAGAAAGAAAGAAAGAAAGAAAGAAAGATAGGGCTGGGGTGTTGCTCAGAGGTAGAATGCCCCTGGGTTCTCAGTACCAGAAAAAATGAACAAGCCGGGTGTGGTGACGCACGTTTGTAATCCCAGCATTTGGGAGGCTGAGACTGGAGGATCGTGGTTCGCAGACAGCCTCAGCCTCTTAGTGAGGCCCTCTGCAACTTAGTGAGACCCTGTTTCAAAATAAAAAATAAAAAATTGGGCATAGGGTGTAGCTTGGAGGTCAAATGCCTTTGGGTTCCATTCCCAAATCCGAAAACAAAACAAAACAAAAAAAAACAGATTCTTGGTAGGTTGGTGAGAGTCTCACTATATTCCTGAGGCTGTCCTTAAACCTATGGTCCTTCTGTCTTAGCTTCCCAAATACTGGGATTACAGGTGTATACCACCACATCCCAGTTTAGAGGTGGCATTAAAGGTGGCACTCATGGCCAGCCATAGTGGTGCATGCTTGTAATCCCAGTGCTTAAAAGGCTGAGATAGGAGGCTCGCATTGAGGCTCGCCTCAGCAACTTGTGAGGCTCTCTGCAACTTAGGGAAAGCCTCTTTCAAATAAAGGAGATTATATATATATATATATATATATATATATATATATATATATATATATATATATATATATATATGGCTGGAGATATACCTTGGAGGTAGAATGCCCTTGGGTTAATCCCCAGTGCCACAAATTAAAAAATTTTTTTTTATTTTGGTGGTACTGGGGGTAGAACCCAGAGGCTATATTCCCAGACCTATTTTATACTTTATTTGGAAACAGGGTCTCACTAAGTTACTGAAAGCCTCACTAAGTAGCTTAGGCTGGCTTCAAACCTGTGCGATCCTCCTGTCTCAGCCTCCCAAGCACGGGGATTACAAATGTATGCCACCACGCCTGGCCACAAATACAATTTTTTAAAAATAAAAATAAAAAAGGACTAGGGGTGTAGCTTGGAAGTAGAATGCCCCTGGGTTCATTCCTCAGTCCCTCAAACACACACACACACACACACACACACACACACACACACACCCCACTTCCATGAGGGGCCACTCACCTTGGAGAAGGTTGAAAAGCAGCCCGTCAGAGCTCTTCCTGGAGGAGGAGCAGTCCTGGAGTTTTAGGTTAAAGATGAAAACTTTCATTTTTGGCTCAATGGTCTGCAAAGGATAAAGAAAGACCAGCAGTAAGTTGAAGTGCCTAGGAAATCTTTTTTTTTTTTTTTTTTTTTTTTTTTGCGGGTCTGGGGATGGAACCCAGGGGCATTTGACCTTCAAGCTACACCCCCTGCCCTATTCTTTATTTTGAAACAGGGTCTAAGTTGCAGAGGGCCTCACTAAGTAGCTGAGGCTGTCTACGAACCGCAATCCTCCAGTCTCAGCCTCCCAAATGCTGGGATTACAAGCGTGCGCCACCACACCCCGCTGGAAATCTCTTTTGATAACAGGCTCAAGATGAGAAGCCCAAACAGTGGCTTTGGGGATGCCCTCTGTCATCTCAGTTAACTCCTGTAGCAGACTCTGGACTCTGAAGGAAAAGGTGCTATACTCTTCAGTAGCACAGGCCACACCACCCAGAGTGACACCTGCACCTGTCCATCTCTGCCATAGGGGGCGCTCTGCAGTCAGAGCGTGTCAGCGTGAGGAGCAAGGCCATCTGTTCACACCAGGAGCCCGTGCTACTCATGAACCCACATCAAGATGCCACCCTGTTTATAGATGTCTGGGGTTGACTTAGAACAATACAGATCGAGCTGGGCATGGTAGAGCATGCTTATAATCCCAGGCTGAGACATGAAGATTGCAGGTTTGCGGCCAGCCTCAGCTACCTAGGCTCTCTGCAATTTAGTGAGTCCTTGTTTCGAAATGAAGCATAAAATAGTTTTGGGAGTATAGCTTGGAGGTAGAATGCTCCTGGGTTCAATCCCCAGTACCACACATACAAAAAAAGGGGAGACAGTGTGGATTGGGAGGAACAGGGCTGCAGGTCTGCAGGAGGCGATGGCGCTGGGGAGGGCAGCACACAGGCGCACAGGCGCCCTGCACTGCTCTTACTTTTGGCTGTGTTTAAAATTTTTCCATGCTAAACTGAAAGAGCTGTCATTGCTAGCCCTGGAGCAAGCAGGGTGACTGTCTCCCCATTCTTTTCTCCTGCACTTCCACATCGAGAGAAATACCTCCAGGCTGAAGTGTTGATGGACTTGACTTTACCATTTTTAGGGAGGCTGGGGTTTGGTCATTTCCCCCAAAACAAGTTTTTCCTCCTCTGAGCAGCTAAAAACTACCAAGAGATTGTCAATAGCTACTTCTTAAAAAAGAAGCCAGAGGGTCGGGCATGGTGGTGCATGCTTCTAATCCCAGTTCTTAGGAGGTTGAGACAGGAGGATTGCAGGTTCAATCTAGTGAGACTCTGTTTCCAAATAAGAAAAGAATAAGGCTGAAAGTGTAGCTCTGAGGTAGAATGTACCTGAGTTCAATCCTGAGTACTGCAAAGAAAGAGAAAGAAGAAAGAAAGAAGGAAAGAAAGAAAGAAAGAAAGAAAGAAAGAAAGAGGAAGAGGGAGGAGGAAGCTGCTGCCACTTCAAGGAGTCCAGCATGGTGGTGCACACCTCTGGGTCCCAGTACTTGGAAGGCTGAGATAGGAAAATCCCAGGTTCAAGGACAGACTCAGAAACTTAGTGAGATCCTGTTTCACACTAAAAAATTTAATAGAGCTGTGAGTATAGCTCAGAGGTAGAATGTACCTAGATTCAATTCCCAGTAAAACACACACACACACACACACACACACACACACACACACACACACACGTATGCACACACACACACACGCACGCGCGCGCGCATGCCAGAAGAATCCAGCATGGTGGTACATGCTTATAGTCCCAGTAGTAGTTAGGAGGCTGAGACAGGAAAGAAAAAGGGGGTGGGAAATAAATGTTTTGACATTAAAAGGGAAGCACCGTAAACTACATCCAGCTGTACAAATTGTGCCCATGCTTCCCGTGGCTGCCTTAGCCACCTGCTGTATCTGTACAACCCAGGTGGTGTTAAAACATCAGCCCAAGCCAGGCATGGTGGTGCACACTTGTAATCCCAGGATTTGGGAGGCTGATGCAGGAGGATCACAGGTTCAAGGCCAGCCTCAGCTACTTAGTGAGGCCCTCTGCAACTTAGTGAGACCCTGCTTCAAAACAAAGGATAAAAAAAAAATACGGGTGCAGCTCAGAAGTAGAATGCCCCTGGGTTCAGTCCTCAGTTACACACACACACACACACACACACACACACACACACACACACACACAAAACATCAACTCTGTCTGAACCTGTCAGCTCATCTGGCAAGCTGTGGTCTAATTTCCCCAATGAAGACAAAAGACAGATTTTGTTGTCAGAGTCAGAAGCAGACCTCAAAGACCACCATGCTGTTTAAGACCCAGAAATCTGGTCTGCACGTGCAGAAATGCAGGCTCTGGGTGGTGAGCTAGCTGAGGTTCAGGTGAGAAGATGCTTAGAAAAACAAGATGCTTAGAGCCGGGGAATGGTGGCACACACTTGTAATCCCAGCATTCTGGAGGCTGAGACAGGAGGATCACGGTTCACGGACAGCCTCAGCTACTTAGTGAGACCCTGTTTCAAAATAAAGAATATAAAAATAATAGGGCAGCCGGGCGTGGTGGCACACGATTGTAATCTGCGCGCTTGGGAGGTGGAGACAAGAGGATCGCGCAGGTTCAAAGCCAGCCGTGCTGGCTTAAGAGACCCTATTTCCAAATTTAAAAGTATATAAATAGGTCTGGGAGTGTAGCCCGGAGGTAGAAGGGCTTCCAGGAACCCCAGTTCTACCAAAATAATTAATAATAATAATAATAATAATAATAAGGCAGAGGATGTAGCTCCGAGGTCGAATGCACCTGGGTTCTATCCCCAGACCTGCAAATAAATAAATAAAAATAAAGAATAAAAAGAAAAACAGATGCTTAGAAAGCCAGTTCAATCCCCAGTACTGGGAAAAAATGCAATCTTCAACTGGGTGTGGTAGCCCACACCTATAATTCTAGTACATGGCACATGCTTGTAATCCCAGTACTTGGTAGGCTGAGACAAGAGGATCACAGGTTCAAAGCCAATCTTGGCAATTTAGAGAGGCTGTTGGCAACCTAGTGAGACCCTGTTTCCAAATAAGAAATAAAATTGGGCTGAGGATATAGCTTGGAGATAGAATGTCCCTGGGTTCAATCCCTAGTACCATAAAAACAAACAAAAATGTAGTCTTCATTATAACATTCCCAACCTCTTGGATTGGAATTTTGCTTTGGAGAGGTGCTGTCTGTCGTGTCTTAGAGTGAGAAAGCCCTGGTCAAATCCCACTTCCACAGTCACTGGCAGAGTCTGACCGTGGCCATGTGCATTAGGTAGATGTACACTGCTGTGCGACTGCTTGGGCTTGGCTATAGTTTGTGCTCTCTCAAAGGTTCTTGTAGAGACTTGGTCCCCTAGGTGCTGGCATTGGAAGGTGTGGAACCTTTAAGAGGTGGGGCCTAGGAAGTGGGAGACAGAGCTTCAGCAAATAAGTGAGAATCTTAGCCACCTACTGAGGCCCTGTTTCAAAATGAAAAATTTTTTTAAAAGAGGGAAGGCGGGGTTGGGGTGTAGCGCAAAGGAAAATGCCCTCAGGTTCAATCGCCAATGCAAAAAAAAAAAAAAAAAAAAAAAAAGGTAACCCTTGTTATCTCTCTGGGAAAGACTGTGCAGCCTCCCAGTATTCTCTAGGGATGCTTTTAATAGAAATCCTCAGATGCAACTCAGCAGGTCTTCTGATGTGCAATTCACACATTAACCAAAGCGTCCAAGTCTTGTCTGCTCTCAGGAGTTTACGCCCGATAAAGGCTCGCATTACCTGCAGCACACTCAGCTTCTGCAGTAGACTCGCCTCGTTGTGGCATTCATAAGACAAATCGAGAGAGAGGAAATCAACTGTATCCTGGAAATAATAAAGAGGGTCATTAGAAAACAAGAACTTTAAGCCAGGCATGGTGGCCCACACTTGTAATCCCAGCATTTGGGAGGCTGAGACAGGAGGATCGCGGTTCGTGACCAGCCTCAGCTACTTAGTGAGGCCCTTCGCAACTCAGTGAGACCCTGTTTCAAAATAAAGAATAAAAAATAGGGCTGGGGGTATAGCTTGGAGGTAAAATGCCCCTGGGTTCCATCTCCAGTACTAAAAAAAAAAAAAAGAAAAAGAAAAAAAAAAAAGAAAAAAAGAAAACAAGAATTTTAGCAGGGCATGGTGGCACATGCTAGTAATCCCAGCATTTGGAAGGCAGAGACAGGAGAATTTGGGTTTGCAGACAGCCTCAGATACTTAGTGAGGCTATTTGCAACTCAGTGAGACCCTGTTTCAAAATAAAGAATAAAAAGTAGGGCTGGAGGTATAGATCGGAGGTAGAATGTCCCCTGGGTCCTACTCCCCAGTACTGCAAAAAAAAAAAAAAAAAAAAGTTAAAAAAAATAGGGTTGGGGTTGTAGCTTAGAGGCATGTCCCTGGACTCAATTCCTAATAGCATAAAAATAAATAAATAAATAAATAAATAAATAAATAAATAGAATAGGAGCTGAATATGGTAATGAACATTTATAATCCCAGTTCTTGAGAGGCTGAGACAGGAGGATTGTAGGTTTTGTTGCAGGGGATTGGTTGGGGGGGGGAAGGTGTGTGGTGAGAAATAATCCCCCCCCCCCACCAGACACACAGAGACAAACAGAAAAACCATGGATTCTTGTCCTAAGCTAAGAATAAGTATTCATTGCTTGGACAGCTGCTGAAGATTTAAAGAAGTTTATTAAAAAGGTAGAAATATAGAGATAGTTACAGCCCTGTGCCGGAGAGGGGCACAGGGGGGCAATTCGAATGAAAATGCCAAAGAACTCCAGTTTACTGAGTTTTTATCCTGTTTAAGTCCAGCAGGTCCCTTTGATTTTTGGAGATCATGTTACACCTTATCGCCAGCCCCTGCTCTGCTTCTGTTATCTCTCCAGCTGGGTTTATGGCCTGAAAGGGGGAAACATCTCTGTCTTCAAACACAGGCCCAGATTTATGGCCGGAGGGGGAGGCATCTCTATCTTCAAACACAGGCCCCCAAACTGTGTTAAATTGTTCTTAGGAATGCAAGGACATGTTGGCTAACCCTGGCTTTCTTAGTAAAGAAGATGTGTTTCAAGGTTGGACATCTTTCCCAGGATTGATACATTAATACTTTTTAAACTCTCTTCCCAATACCAGTACAGGTTTGAGGCCAGTTTCAGCAACCTAGTGAGGCCCTGCTGTAAAATAAAAAAATAAAATAAAATAGGGCTAAGGATACACCTCGGAGGTAGAACACCCCGGGGTTCAATTCCCAGTACTCCCTCCCAAAATAAAAATAAAATAATATCAGTAAGATCCACAAAAGTTTACAATTTAATGAGGAGGGTTAACCAATGCTCCAATTACTTGAAGAAAAGGCAGACGCGTTGCTCAGGCCTGGGCAGGGGTCACACCTGGGCCAGGGCCGTCCCGCATGAGCCTGGGCCTGGCGTCCTTCACCAGCTCTCCAGCTGATTCACACACAGCGCAAAGCTTGGGAAAGAGCAGTGGCACTTACGCATGCGCACTAGCAAAAGAAGGGATTCTGCTGGAAAAAAGATCAGAGGGAGGCAGGAGGAGACGGACAGCCCGCATCGGGTGGGGGCTGTGAGTGAGGATGTGCTGGGCTTTGGACTGGTGCAGGGGAGGGCCTTCCCAGCACTGCAGGCCTCCTGAGGCCTCGCTGGCTGTTGCTCACTTTCACCCAGACCCTTCCTTTCTCTCTCTCTCTCTCTCTCTCTCTCTCTCTCTCTCTCTCTCTCTCTCTCTCTCTCTCTCTCTCGTTTTTTTGGTACTGGGGATGAAACCTAGGGATATTCTACCTCCAAGCTATACTCTCAGCCCTTTTTATTTTTATTTTTTGAAACAAGGTCTCACAAAGTCGCGGTGGGCATTACTAAGTAGTTGCTGAGGCTGGTCTGGAACTTGCGATGCTCCAGAATTCAGCCTCCCAAGTACTTGCACCACCAAGCCTGGCTCCATGTCTTTTTATCTGGAATGTAGCCCTTTATCATGGTGTCTCTCTCTCTCTCTCTCTCTCTCTCTCTCTCTCTCTCTCTCTCTCTCTCTCTCTCTCTCTCGGTGGTACTAGGGTTCCTGGAAACCCTTCTACCTCTGAGCTACCTCTGAGCTACACTCCCAGACCCATTTTTATATTTTTATTTGGAAACAGGGTCTATTAAGCCAGGAAGGCTGATTTCGAATCTGTGCGATCCTCCTGTCTCCGCCTCCCAAGTGCGGGGATTACAAGCGTGCGCCACCTCACCTAGCGTTATCGTGGCCTTTCTTAATCTGTATTCCTACTTGCCTAAATAAAACTTATATGTTCCTCCTTAAAAAAAAAAAAAAAAAAAAAGGCTAAGCCGGGCGTGGTGGCACATGCTTGTAATCCCAGCATTCGGGAGGCTGAGACTGGAGGATCACGGTTCACGGACAGCCTCAGCTACTTAGTGAGGCCCTTTGCAACTCAGTGAGACCTGGTTTCAAAATAAAGAATAAAAAATAGGGCAGGGGGTGTAGCTCGGAGGTCAAATGCCCCTGGGTTCCATCCCCAGACCTGCAAAAAAAAAAAAAAAAAAAGGGCTATTGCTCAATAAGCATTTTTCTGATCAGCACTTTGGTCTCTCTCCCAAGTTTCTAACTGATAGCAATTATTACTCTTTGTAAATTAATTTAGATGGCATTCTGGCCCTGCAATCAGCCTGAATGCTGTTTATCTAAAACCTTATCACATCTGGGGTTTAAGTTTCTGAACTTGGAAATCTGAAAACTGAACCCTGATACATGTGGCCCTGTGATGAGGCCCAGCAATGAACAGCATGGTTTATCTCTGGCGTCGATGAACCACACAGGTCAGCTCTTTCCTCTGAAGACTTCCATGTCGCCCAGAAGCCAGAAGGAAGAAGCTGTTTGCTGCTTACATATTTTAATTTTTCTTTTAATAATTATGTATAGTTAGTTGGGGTGCTGGCATATTCTTGTAATCCCAGTACTTGGGAGGGTGAGACAGGAGGATCACAGGTTCACAGCCAGCCTCTGCAATTTAGTGAGATCTTGTTGCAAAATAAAAGAATAAGAGCCAGGCGTGGTGGCGGCCCAAGCTTGTAATCTCAATATTTGAGAGGCTGAGACAGGAGGATCTGGATTCATGGCCAGCCTCAGCTACTTAGTGAGGCCCCTCCACAACTTAGTGAAACCCTGTTTCTAAATAATGAATAAAAAACCAGGCTGGGGATGTAGTTTGGAGGTAGAACGCCCCTCGCTTCAATCCCCAGCACCACACACACACACACACACACACACACACACACGCATAAAAATAGGTCTGGGGTACTTGGGAGGCTGAGACAGGAGGATCGCACAGGTTTGAAGCCAGCCTCAGCTACTTAGTGAGGCTCTCAGCAACTGAGACCCTGTTTCCAAATAAAGGAGAAAATAGGTCTGGGAGTATAGCCCGGAAGTAGAAAGCCCCTGGGTTCCACCTTTAGTACCATAAATAAATGTATGTATGTATGTGTGTGTGTGTGTGTGTGTGTATATATATATATATATATATATATATATAATGTCTGGGGTGTAGCTCAGAGGTAGAATGCCCCTGGGTTCCATCCCCAGTAACACACACACACACACACACACACACACACACACACGCACACACACACATACACACACTCACACACACACACACACACATTATAGTTAAATTGTTATAGAGTATATAGAAACCAAGAGTGTACTCTCGGGAGCAGATTTCATAAACTCCTTTACTCTGGCATCTGTTTTGCTTTATATAAAATCCAACAGGAGGACTGCAGGTTCAAAGCCAGCCTTGGCAACTTAGCGAGCAAGGTTCTCAGCAACCTAGTGAGATCCTGTTTCTAAATAAGAAATAAAATCTGGGTGGGAGTATAGCTTGGAGGCAGAATGCTTGTGGGTTCAATACCCAGTACCAAAAGAAAAAAGAAAAAAAATTTCATCTCATAAGCAGTTTGGGTTTGGCTTTTCTTTTCCTTACAATGGGAATTGAACCCAGGCCACATACCCATGCCTGCTAGGCAAGCGCTTCATCACTAAGCTATATCTCCAGCCATTTTTTTTTTGTGGTACTGGGGGTGAAGCCCAGGGTCTTTTTTTAAAAATATTTTATTTGGAAACAGGGTCTCACTAAGTTGCTGAGAGCCTCACTAAGTAGCTGAGGCTGGCTTTGAACCCGTGTGATCCTCCTGTCTCAGCCTCCCAAGCGCAGGGATTACAAGTGTGCGCCACCACGCCTGGCCATCTCCAGCCTTTTAAATTTTATTTTGAGACAAGATCTCACTAAGTTGTCCAACATGTCCTGGAACTTGCAATCCTGCTGCCCTAGCCTCCCGAGTAGCTGGGGTTGTGGGCAATGGCCACTACACATGACTAGTTTGGACTCTTAATAAAAAACAGCAGAAGCATTTGCCGTCTTCCTGTAGGGAAGCTGTTGCTACAGCAAATGAAATTTTGTGTGGGTGTGTGTGTGTGTGTGTGTGTGTGTGTGTGTGTGTGTGTCTGTGTGATACTGGAGATTGAACTCACGGGCATTCTGCCTCTGAGATAAACCCCCTGCCCCATTTTATTTTTTATTTAGAAACAAGATTTTGCTAAGTTGCTGAGACTGTCCACTAACCTGCAAGTACTGGGATTTACAGGCACATGCCACCATACCTGGCAAGATTTCGTTTTTAAATTATGGTTGTTTTTTTTTTTTTTTGACAGTTGCTGAAGATTTAAAGAAGTTTATTAGAAAGATAGAAATACAGAAAATAGAAATACAGCCCCATGCCAAAATGACATGGGGGGGTAACTCGAAATACACCCTCGTTTTTAAATTATGAATCTACAGAATGTATACATTCAGAAGAGGATTTTATAAAAATGCCGAATGAGCACACAAAAACTTTGCTTGTTTTTAACAAGCAAAAACCTCAGCTTTCTTTAGCTGTTACAGATGCTCTATTTCTAGGCTGTTGTCACCTTGCCCAGTGCAGACGTGGATGGTTCTCGCAGAAACGCGGAGATCTCTTCCGCTGGTAGGACCACCGAGAGCTTTCCACCTGAAACCAACCAGAGGGAAGAGGAGCCGTGAGCGGGGGAACAGCAGGCACAGGCCACCGAGGCCCTGGGCGCTCGGTTCCCACCCAACTTTCCATTAGAAGGTTATTGACTTAATTTTTTATTTTTATTTATTCGTTCACCATTTTATTTATTTATTTTTACAGTACTGGGGATGGAACCCAGGGGCATTCTACTTTCTACTCCCTAGCCACACCCTCAGCCCTATTTTTTATTCTTTTTTTTTTTTTTTTTTGCGGGTCTGGGGATGGAACTCAGGGGCATTCACCCTCCGGGCTACACCCCCTGCCCTATTTTTTATTCTTTATTTTGAAATCGGTCTCACTGAGTTGCAGAGGGCCTCACTAAGTAGCTGAGGCTGTGCACGAACTGCGATCCTCCAGATCTCAGCCTCCCGAATGCTAGGATTACAAGCGTGCGCCACCACGCCCGGCTTTATTCTTTGTATTTTTAAAAATAGGGTCTCGCTGATTTTCAAATGCCCTCAATAAGTAGCTGAAGATGTCCTTGAACCACAATCCTCCTGTCTCAGCCTCCCAAATCCTGGGATTACAGGCATCCACCATCACATCCAGTTTAGTTTCTTTTTCATTATTTTTTTGTGTGTGGTACCGGGGATGGAACCCAGGGACATTCTACTTCTGAGCTACATCCCAGCTTGATTTTTTATTCTTTATTTTGAAACATGGTCTCACTGAGTTGCAGAGGGCCTCACTAAGTAGCTGAGGCGGTCCACGAACCTGGATTCTCCTTCTCAGCCTCCCAAATGCTGGGATTACAAGCATGTACCACCACGCTTGGCTTTTTTTTTTTTTTTATCATTATTGTTTGTGGTACTGGGGAATGGAACCCGGGAACATTCTACCTCTGGGCTATACCACCACCCTATTTTTAATTCTTTATTTTTGAAACAGCGTCTAAATTGAGAAGGGCCTCTCTAAATTGCTGAGGTTGGCAGTGAACCTACAATCCTTGTGTCTCAGCCTCCCAAGTACTGGGATTACAGGTGTGCGTCACCAGGCCTGGCTGGAACATGCAATTTAACAAATGTTTCCCTGTGATTCTGGTTGGTCCAGAAACACTGCAGCCGCGTTGGAGTCCTTGGTTGTTCTGTGTTGTTCTCTAACCCTTTGATGCACATGACTCTCCATTCTATACTAGATTGCATGTTTCTTCAGAAGCAGGACTTCAACACTTCTCTAGCCAGATGTGGTGATGGGGGACTGTAATTCCAGTACTTGGGAGGATGAGAAGGAGGATGGCAGGCTTGAGGCAGCCTCAGCAACTCAGTGAGGCCCTGTTTCAAAATAGAAAATAAAAAGTGGTGGGGTCAATTCACAATTGCCAAACTATGGAACCAGCCAAGATGTCCATTAACAGATGAATGAACTACAAAACTATGGGATATGTACACAATGGAATTTTACTCAGCCATAAAGAAGAACACAATTACTCATTTACAGGGAAATGGATGGAACTGGAGAACATTATGCTAAGTGAGATTAGCCAGTCACAAAAGGTAAGAAATCAGATGTTCTCCCTAATATGTGGAAGCTAGGGAGGAAAAGGGTCATAGAAGGAACTCTAGACAATGAAAGAGAAACTATAGATGAGCAAATAAGGCGACCTAACTGAGGGCGATGGGAGGGGGAAGAAGGAAACTCCCTAATGAACATGATGTATATTCATGAACATATCGAAGTCAATCACTAAGCCAAACATGAGAAGGGGGCCGGGGAGGAAATGGGAAGGGACTGGGGAAGGGCTAAATGAGTGATGTGTGCGTGTATGCCTCTGCCATCTTGTACTCTATAAAGATGTATGACTGCAGGCTAGGCGTGGTGGTGCACGCTTGTAATCCCAGCATTTGGAAGGCTGAGGCAGGAGGATCGAGGTTTGAGGACAGCCTCAGCTACTTAATGAGACCCTTTGCAACTCAGTGAGACCCTGTTTCAAAATAAAGAATAAAAAATAGGGCTAGGGGTGTAGCTGGAAGGTAGAATGCCCCTGGGTTCCCAGTATTGCAAATAAATAAACAAACAATAAAGTAACAGAAGGCTAGAGTTGTAGTTTGAATGTAGAATGGCTGAGCATTCAGTGTTTAGTACAAATAAGTAAAAAAAAAGAAAGGAAGAAAGAAAAGAAAGAAAGAAAGAAAAGAGCTTGAAATTTGAATGATAGGATTATTTAACTGACTTCCGCGCGCACGCGCGTGTGTGCGTGTGCATGTGTGTGTGTGTGTGTGTGTGTGTGTGTGTGTGTGTGTGTGTGTTTGGTACTGAGGACTGAACCCAAGGACATTCTACCTCTGTGCTACACCCTCAGCCCTATCTTATTTTTTATTTGGAAACGGAGCTCACTAATGTGCTGATGCTGGCCTGGAACCTGCCACCCTTCTGTCTCAACCTCCCAAGTACTGAGATTACAAGTATATACCACCACACCCAGCTAAACTGACGTGTCTTTCAGCCAAATTCTCTGAGGAAGATATCCCCAATCAATGAAACTGCCATTAACAACCTTCACTATCACAAGAGTACTTGTTTTGATAAGCATAGTGGAACATTGAAAACCTGACTTAAGAAATTAGAGATATTTAGTCAACATTCTGATAAGATAAAGTTGTTTTCCAGTTCTTCAGAGATTGGTCCTATGAATCCATTTCAGCTTCCTCACACCAATACACGCAGAACATGCATCCTCTGACCTGTGCTAACGACCTCAAAATGTGCAAGTTAGAATCATGTATTGACCAAGAAGATGAAACCCAAGTACAATCCCTGAACACAGTTAACACAAATCATTTTTGTTTGGTTTTGCAAGCTGTTTGTATAATTAGTAAGCAAATGCCTCTGGATTCTAGAGATTCTTAACTAAGCAATCAGCATTAACCTAGCAAGACCCTGTTTCAAAATAAAAATAAAATAGGGCTGGGGACGTAGCTTGGAGGTAGAAGGCCCCTGGGTTCCATCCCCAGTACCCAAAATAAAAAAGACTTTCCCAATATGGTCATAAAATATACTTCCTAATACAATACAGATCAGATGACCTAAAACTAGACTCTCACTCTAAGCTTGCAATTTGTTTTCTTTGGAACTATATGAGGGTAACTACACTGGTATAAGGTAATTTCTCTTAAGCTGGACATGATGGCGCACCCCTGTAATCCCAGCATTTGGGAGGCTGAGACAGGAGGACCGCAGGTTCGCAGCCAGCCTCAGCTACTTAGTGAGGCCCTCTGCAACTCAGTGAGATCCTGTTTCAGAATAAAGAATAAAAATCAGGGCTGGGGGTGTAGCTAGGAGGTAGAATGTCCCTGGGTTCCATCCCCAGTACAGTAATAAATAATAATAATAATAATATAATAAATAATAATTTCTCTTGAAGTTTTGGCTGAATGTAGTTGAAGAGTGTTCATGCCTATGAAACTCAAGTGGGTTGAGGTTTTACTGGTTTTACCGTGTTCATCCTTTGCAGAAAGTAACTACACAGCACTGTGCACGTTCAGAGCCTGCAGAAGCATTGCCCTTGTCCTGGGCTTCTGAAGGATCATCTTGCTTCAGTCCCCACCGTCTTCCCGAAAAATCACTTCAGTCAACACAAAACAGCCCTTTCCCCACAGACGTCAATAAAAGTAATCGGATCAGTATTTGAACTCACGGTATCAGTTCTTTCAGCTGCTGTGGCCAGGGGCAGGGAGAGGTTACCAGGTCACTGGAGTGTGTCCCGGTGCTCTGCAAATGAAGTGCTGCATGGAATTCTACTCTTCCCGTCAGAGGAACACTCTCTCCTTCCCTCCAACCTTCTGCCAATGATCAATGATCAATTCTTTTGTATTTTCCCCAGTGGCAGCACATTTATTTATTATTTATTTTTTGCAGTACTGGGGATGAAACCCAAGGGCATTTTACCTTCAAGCTACATACTCAGCCCTATTTTTATTCTTTATTTTGAAACAGGGTCTCATTGAGTTGCAGAGGGCCTCACTAAGTAGCTGAGGCTGTCCTTGAACCACCATCCTCCTGTCTCAGCCTCCCAAATGCTGGGATGACAAGTGTATGCCACCACACCTGGCATTATTTTTATTTTTTGCAGCCCTGGAAATTGAACCCAGGGGCCCTCTACCTCCGAGCTAACCCCCCCACACTATTTTTTATTCTTTATTGTGAAACAGTCTCATTTAGTTATGGCAGGCCTCGCTAAGTAACAGGCTGTCTGCGAACTGCGATCCTCCTGTCTCATCCTCCTGAGTACTGGGCTTACAGTGTGTGCCTCCACTCCTGGCTTCATTTTAAACATTTAAAATGGGTAATTCAAGGGCTGGGATGTAGCTCGGTGGCAAAGCGCCTGCTTTGCAGGTGTGGCGCTCTGGGTTCGATCCCTGGTTCCAAAAAAAGACAAAAAAATGTGTAATTCAGCAGTATTAAATATATTCACATTGTGCAACCATCACTGCCATCCCTCTCTAGAACTTTTTCATCTTCTCAAACTGAAATTCTGTGCCTATTAAAGAACAACAACAAATAATCTCCATTCCCCTTTCCCCCAGCCCTTTGGTAATCTCTATTCTACTTTCTGTCTCTACGAACAGGACTACCAAGGACAGTGTGTGTGTGTGTGTGTGTGTGTGTGTGTGTGTGTGTGTGTGTGTGTGTTACTGGGGATTGAACCAAGGGGCACTCAATCTCCAAGCTATACCTCCAGTCCTCTTTTTAAATTTTTATTTTGAAACAGGGTCTTGCTAGGTTAACGAGAGTCTCACTACTAAATAGTCTTTACTGTTTGTTGAGCCTGCAATCCTGTCTCAGCCTCCCAAGCCTGTGCCACCATGCCCGGCTTCAAAGTGTCTTATATAAGTGGAACCACATGGTATTGTCAGGTGCACAGCTGTAATCCACTGGGGAGGCTGAGATAGGAGGATCGCAGGTTTGGAGATATCCTCAGCAACTTAGTGAGGTGCTGCTTTCTTTCTTTCTTTCTTTCTTTCTTTCTTTCTTTCTTTCTTTCTTTCTTTCTTTCTTCCTCTCTTTCTTTCTTTTGTTTTGTTTGTTCATTTATTTATTTATTGGTGGCACTGGAGATTGAACCCAGGGGCAGCCTTCTTCTCAGCAACACACCCAGCCCAATTTTATTTTTTGTTTTGAAACAGGGTCTCACTAGGTGGCTGAGAGTCTCACTGCTTGTTGAGGCTGCCCTGGATCCTGTGATCCTCCTGTCTCAGCCTCCCAAGTATTAGGATTACAGGTGTGTATCACCATGCCTGGCTTAATGCCTGTTTCAAAATAAAAAACAAAACAGGGCTAGAGTGTAGCTTAGAGGTAAAATGCCTTAGGGTTCAATTCCCAGCACCAAAATAAATTAATTAATTAATAAATACAAGCTCAATAAGCTGGGTGTAGTGGCGCACGCTTATAATCCCAGTATATGGGAGGCTGAGACAGAAGGATCTCAGTTCACAGCCAGCCTCAGCTACTTAGTAAAGCCCTTTGCAACTCAGTGAGACCCTGTTTCAAAATAAAGAACAAAAAATAGGGCTGGGGGTGTAGCTCAGAGGTAGAATGCCCCTAGGTTCCATCCCCAGTACTGCAAAAAAAAAAAAAAAAAAAATCAATAAATAGGATGGCAGCCGGGCGTGGTGGTGCACGCTTCTCATCCCAGCATTTGGGAGGCTGAGACCGGAGGATCGTGGTTTGTGGACAGCCTCAGCTACTTAGTGAGATCCTTCGCAACTCAGGGAGACCCTGTTTCAAAATAAAGAATAAAAAATTGGGCGGAGGTGTAGCTTGGAGGTTAAATGCCTCTGGGTTCCATCCCCAGACCTGCAATAAATAAATAAATAAATAAATAAATAAATAGGATGGCATCAAATTAAAAAGCTTTTGCACAGCAAAGGAAACAAGAGCATGAAGAGTCAGCCTAAAGAATAAAAGATTTCTGCCACCTAATCCTCTGGTAGAGGAGGACCTCACTAATTTGCTGAGGCTGGCCTCGAACCTGAGATTCTCCTGCCTCAGCTTCCCCAGTAGCTGGGATTACACCTGTGACCCACCATACCTATTTACCTACTACTTCCAATTCTAAGAAGTTATCAAAAGTAATTTATCAACTAGATGTGGTGACTCACACTTGTAATCCCAGTACTTGGGAGGCTGAGACAGATGAATTGCAGGTTTGCAGCCAGCCTTTTGCAACTCAGTGAGACCTTTCTTTCTTCTTTCTTTCTTTCTTTCTTTCTTTCTTTCTTTCTTTCTTTCTTTCTTTCTTTTCTTTCTTTCTTTCCTTCCTTCCTTCCTTCTATTTTTCCCTCCCTTCCTTCCTTCCTCCCTCCCTCTCCTTCCTTCCTTCCTTCCTTCCTTCCTTCCTTCCTTCCTTCTCTTTCTTGCAGTACTGTGGACTTGAACCCAGGGGCATTCTAACTCCGAGCTACACCACCAGCCCTATTTTTTATTCTTTACTTTGAAACAGGGTCTCACTGAGTTGCAGAGGGCCTCACTAAGTAGCTGAGGCTGTCCGTGAACCACGATCCTCCTGTTTCAGCCTCCCAAATGCTGCAATTACAAGCATGCACCACCACGCCTGGCAGAGACACCCTATTTCAAAATAGAGAAAAAGTAGGGCTAGGGATATAGCTCAGAGGCAGAATGCCCTTGGGTTCAATCCCTGGTGCTGAAAAAAAAAAAAAAAAAAAAAGGATACAAAATATGTTAGGCTTAAAAAGTAGAAGCTGGTATAGTGGAGCACGTCTGTAATCAGAACTACTCCAGAGGCCAGAGGGCAGGAGGATCACAAGTCTGAGCCGTTCTGGGCAATTTAGGCAGATCCTGCTTCAAAAGAAAAAATAAAGCCTGGGCAGTGGCGTATGCCTTTACTACAGTACCTGGGAGGCTGAGTCGGGAGGAGCACACATTTGAGACCAGTCTCAGTAACTTAGTGAGAACTTGTTTTAAAATAAAAAGGGCTGGGGCAGGGCGTGGTGGCGCATGCTTGTAAATCCCCGCGCTTGGGAGGCATAGACAGGAGAATCGCACAGGTTCGAAGCCAGCCTCGCTGGCTTAAGAGACCCTGTTTCCAAATAAAAAGTACAAAATAGGTCTGGGAGTGTAGCCCGGAGGTAGAAGGCAGGAACCCCAGGACCACCAAAAAAAAAAAAAAGTTTGGATAATTTTTATTTATTTATCTTTTGTGGCACTGAGATTGAACCCAGGGGCATTCTACCTTTGAGATACACCCTCAGTCCTTTTTATATTTATTTATTTATTTATTTATTTATTATTTTGCAGTACTAGGGATGAAACCCAAGGGCATTCTACCTTTGAGCTATACCTCCAGCTCTATTTTGATATTGTTTTATTTTGAGACAGGGTCTCACTGAGTTGCAGAGAGCCTCACTAAGTAGCTGAGGCTGGCCATGAACCATGATCCTCTGGTCTCAGCCTTCTGAATGCTGGGATTACAAGCATGTGCCACCACGCCCGGCTCACAGATAATTTTTCAAAGGAAATACTGGACATTATGCAATATCTGCATATCAGCTATCCCTTCCTATCTCCATTGGGATTTTTTTTTTTTTTTTTTTTTTTTTTTTTTTTGCGGGTCTGGGGATGGAACCCAGGGGCATTCAACCTCCAGGCTACAACCCCTGCCCTATTTTTTATTCTTTATTTTGAAACCAGGTCTCACTGAGTTGCAGAGGGCCTCACTAAGTAGCTGAGGCTGTCTGCGAACCACGATCCTCTGGTCTCAGCCTCCCGAATGTTGGGATTACAAGCGTGCGCCACCACACCCGGCTTCCATTGGGAAATCTTGACTTCATTACTAATATGTAAGGGGTCTATTGAAAGTGAGTGGGCAAAGCTGGGAGTGGTGGTGCACACTTGTAATCCCAGCATTCAGGAGGCTGAGACAGGAGGATCACGGTTCACTGCCAGCCTCAGCTACTTAGTGAGGCCCTCCGCAACTTAGTGAGACCTTGTTTCAAAATAAAGAATAAAAAACAGGGCTGGGGGTGTAGCTCAGAGGCTCTGCCCCCTGGGTTCAGTCCCCAGAACCACAAAAAATAAATAAATAAGAATAAAAAAAATATGTGGTGTGGCTCAGAGGTGGAATGCCTCTGGGTTCCATCCCCACTACTGAAAAAAAAACAAAAAAAGAAAAGAAAAAAACAAAAAAAAGAAAGAAGAAAATGAGCAGGCAGCCAGGCGTGGTGGTGCATGTGGTGGTGCATGCTTGTAATCCCAGTACTTGGGAAGGTGAGACAGGAGGATCACAGGTTTGCAGTCAGACTCAGCAACCTTATAAGACCCTCCACAACTTAGTGAAAGCCTGTTTAAAAATAAAACATATGAAAAGAGCTAGGGGTGTAGATAAGAGGTAGAATGCTCCTCTAAGTTTGAGCCGGGCGTGGTGGCGCACACTTGTAATACCAGCTTTTTTTTTTTTTTTTTTTTTGTACTGAGGATGGAACCCAGGGGCATTCTACCTCTGAGCGACACCCCCAGCACTATTTTTTATTCTTTATTTTTTGAAACAGGATCTCACTGAGTTGCAAAGGGCCTCACTAAGTAGCTG
Organism: Muscardinus avellanarius; assembly: GCF_963383645.1. Taxonomy (NCBI): domain Eukaryota; kingdom Metazoa; phylum Chordata; class Mammalia; order Rodentia; family Gliridae; genus Muscardinus; species Muscardinus avellanarius. The sequence goes on along the minus strand of NC_137787.1, from coordinate 99,250,650 downwards.
AGGCTAGCTTTGAACCTGCACGATCCTCCTGTCTAAGCCTCCCAAATGCTGGGATTAAAAGCGTGCACCACCACACCTGGCATAATACCAGCATTTGGGAGGCTGAGACAGGAGGATTGCGAAGGTTCAAAGCTAGCCCCAGCTACTTAGGCCCTCTGCAACTCAGTGAGATCCTGTTTCAAAATAAAGAATAAAAAATAGGGCTGGGGATGTAGCTTGGAGGTAGAATGCCTCTGGGTTCCATCCCTAGCACTGCAAAAATAAATAAATAAATAAAAGAATGCCCCTAAATTCAGTACAGGAGAGAGAGAGAGAAGAGAGAGAGAGAGAGAGAGAGAGAGAGAGAGAGAGAGAGAGAGAGAGAGAGAGAGAGGACATGCAGGGAGGGAGGAAGGAAGGAAGAAAAAAAGAAAGAAAGAAAAGAAAGAAAGAAAGAAAGAAAGAAAGAAAGAAAGAAAGAAAAAGAGTGAGTGGGGCTGCCAATGCAACTTAGTGAGATTCTGTTTCAAAATCAAAAGAGCTGGGGGTCCAACTCAGAGGAAGAACACCCCTGGGTTCCATCCCCTGTACCTAAAAGACAAAGTAAGTGGGAAGAAATGCCAAGTCCAGCTTTTTATCTTTTGTACTGGGAATGGAACCCAGGGGCCTTTTACTTCTAAGCTACACCCCCAGCCCTATTATTTATTTATTTTTTCAGAGACAGAGATGGGGTTTATTTAGGAAAGTGGAAGACACATTTGAGGGGGAACGCAGCCACCTCGAGAGCGAGAGAGCGCCTTTGAGGTCTGTACAGTTCTGATTTTATAGGAGACCCCGTGAGCGGGTGATCAGGGGTGCACAGCAGGGGGGAGGTCGGACTTCATCATAATCTTCAGGTCCCCAACATTGATGGGTTGTGGCTGGGTGGTGCCTTACTATTATTATTATTATTATTATTATTATTATTACTACTACTACCATTTTTTGCAGTACTGATGATTGAACCCAGGAGCATTCTACCTCCAAGCTACACCCTCAGCTCTGTTTTTTTCTTTATTTTGAAACAGGGTCTCACTAAGTTGTGGAGGGCCTCGCTAAATAGTTGAAACTGGACTTGAAGCTGTGATTCTCCTGTCTCATCCTCTTCAGTACTGGGATTACAAGTGTGTGCCATTACGCTCGGCTCCTTTTTTTTTTGCAAGTCTGGGGATGGAACCCAGGGGCATTCGACCTCCGAGCTATAGCCCCTGCCCAATATTTTATTCTTTATTTTGAAACCGGGTCTCACTGAGTTGCAGAGGGCCTCCCTAAGTAGCTGAGGCTGTCCGCGAACCACGAGCCTCCTGTCTCGGCCTCCCAAATGCTGGTATTACAAGTGTGTACCACCACGCCCGGCTTATTTTTTATTTTGAAACAGGGTCTCACTAAGTTGTAGAGGGCCTCATGAGGCTCCTGAGGCTGGCAGTAAACCTAGGAACCTCCTTGCTCAGCCTCCCAAGTACTGGAATTATAAGCCTGTTTTCTCTTTCTCTCTCTCTCTCTCTCTCTCTCTCTCTCTCTCTCTCTCTCTCTCTCTCTGCAGTACTGGGAATGGAACCCAGGGGCATTCTACCTCTGAGCTACACCCCAGCTCTTATTTTTTATTCCTTATTGCTGAGTTCCTTATAACTGAGTTGCAAAGAGCCTCACTAAGTAGCTGAGGCTGTCTGTGAACCGCGATCCTCCTTTCTCAGCCTCCCGAATGCTGGGATTACAAGCGTGCACCACCATGCCTGGCTTTCTTCCTTTCTTTCTTAACAGAGTCTCACTAGATTTCGATGGCTGTCCTCAACACTGTGATCTTATCTCAGCCTCCTGAGTCAGTTCCTCCTGGCACCACAGGCGTGCGCCTACGTCCAGGTCTAAACCCGCTCTGGAAGGAATGGGGAAGGTGGTGATGAGGCCGCTGTGGGTTAGCCATCAGGGTTGATGTGTACTTACTTTGAGAAGCATATTTTTCGTGGTAAATCTTGTAAACTTTTCTGTGGGCGTCAGTGAGGGTCTGGAGACGAGCCGCTCTGGATTCCTGGTGGGGAAGACTCATGATCATTTCCTCCAGGTCACTGAAGGTGAACCAGGTCCCAGCCAGGTCCCCGAAGGCGCGGAAGGCCAGCTCGGCGTGGTGGGTGAGGAGCCGGGCGAAGCTGTGGCTGGCGCTGAGCGGGGCCCGGGGCTGCAGGACCACCAGGGGCTGCAGCCCCGCCGTCCGCAGGGCCTGGAGCAGTCGCCGGTAGCACTGCACCATGTCCTCATCTAGGTGCTCCGAGCTTTCCGAGGGGAGAAGCTGTGGCCACGATAGGAACACTTTATAGTGGGTGACCTTGCCGGCCTGAAGACTGCTGAAGTACTGAGGCAGGGCAGAGGGAAGCGGCTGGTGGCAAACATCTAGTGAGTCTTTGTCCCATGCTGCAAAGTTAGAAATCTGGCTCCCCAATGGAGTGCTTAGGCTGTGCAGCAAATCGTTGGTTAGAGGACCCGCAGCTAAAATTAAATTTCCATCAGATGCCCAGCCTGCTCCCTGGCCTGAACCTAGGAGGACCATGAAGACAACCTTCCAAAACAGCTCCATTTTCCTCCTCGGAAGTCCTCCGAGGTATGTGGAAGGAATCCTGGCTTTATAACTACTGCTGAGGTTGTAAAGTACTAAGTGATTATGAACACAATATTTAACTTGGTTATCTGTGATAGCGAAATCAGTACATGGCTCAGCAATGTAATTGTGTGTGTGTGTGTGTGTGTGTGTGTGTGTGTGTGTGTGTTACTAGGGATTGAACCCAGATGCATTACACCTCTGAGCTATACCCCCAGCACTATTATATTCTTTATTTTGAAACAGGGTCTCACTAACTTGCAAAGGGTCTTACGAAGCTGGCTGTGGGTTGGCTGAGGCTGGCAGGAACCTGCAACCTTCCTGTCTCAGGCTTCCAGGTACTGGGATTACAAGTGTGCGCCATCATGCCCGGCTTGCAGTGTCCTGGCTTTTAACAGATATGGCATCTGTCCTCAAAAGATCCCTGGGGACATTGCTGGAATGCAGTGGTCAATCTTGCAAGGCTGCCAGTAACTGGGCTTGCCTCTCCTCTGCCTTTTCTTACTTTAGGGTCTTTTGTTCTTCCTAATCTCTGCTATAATATAAAGAGGTGAGCCGGGTGTGGTGGTGCATGCTTGTAATGCCAGTACTTGGGAGGCTGAGACAGGAGGATCGCAGTTTTGAAGACAGCCTCAGCAAGTAGGAAGATTCTTACCAACCTAGCGAGATCCTGTTTCAAAATAAAATAAATAGGGCAGGGGGTGTAGCTTGGAGGTAGAATGTCCCTGGGCTCAATCTCTAGTACCATAAGACAAAAACACAAACACAAAAACAAAAACAGGAGTGGCTACTCAGGAAGGTTGCGGACAGAAGCCCCACATCTCATGCTGGTTTTATATTTTCACCCTTTCTGGAGCTGAGTGAGTGATGACCCTGTCCTCGAGAATGAGCTTTCCTTCCATAGACCCCAGGTCCGTGGAAGCCCGTTTGATAAGACTCTTGGAGTTGCTCAAAGAAAGCTGTAGGGTTTTCATTAGGTTCCTGATCTTTGTGGCTGACAGTGTAACTTAGGCTTGACCTGCTGTTTCTTAATTCTTGTAAAAGGCAGACCAGAGACAGGTGTGGTGGTACACCCTTGTAATCTCAGTATTTGGGAGGCTGAGACAGGAGGATCACAGGTCTGGAGGTATAGCATGGAGGTAGAACACACACACACACACACACACACACACACACACACACACACACACACACACACACAGTTAAAATGCAGACCAGAAATGGTCTCTTGCCCATGTTTCCTTGTCCTCATTATAACCCCATTTAGGATGCGTCGAGACAGCTGTTGCCCCTACATGTTATTTGGAGTTTACTAAGTGCATCTGGTCCCCAAGTTCCTTTGCAGCCTCAGTGGCCTTTTGTCTTTCCGAGTATGATAAAGTCTGTCCTAAAATATTTATGTGCAATCTTAAGTCAAAAGCTGGGGTAGGGTGTATTCATTCAAGTCACACTTCTTTAAATCTTAAAAAAAAAAAAAAAAGCTGGGGTAGATGTGTGTGTGTGGTACTGGGGAGGGAGTCGAAGAACATTCTATCTCTGTGCTACACCCAATGTTATCTTATTCTTTTGTTTTGAAAAAGGGTCTCGCATAGCCGGGTGTGGTGGTGCACGCTTGTAATCCCTGCACTTGGGAGGCAGAGACAGGAGGATTGCGCAGGTTTGAAGCCAGAGACGAGACCCTGTTTCCAAATAAAAAAGTATAAAATAGGTCTGGGAGTGTAGCCTGGAGGTAGAAGGGCTTCAAGGAACCCCAGGACCACCAAAAAAGAAAAAAAAAAAAAAAGGGTGTAAGTGTGAAGAGCCTCACTACATTGCTGAAGCTGGCTGCAAACCTGTGATGTTCCTTGTCTCAGCCTCCTAAGTACAGGGGTCACAAGTGCGCACCACCACACCTAGCAGGCTTTTATATATTGATCTAGATGATCAGAGAAATGTACAGGTCTTGCTTGTTTTAGATCATTTAGTGAAAAGGGAACTTGTACCTGTGTGGATTCAAATTCTCCACCCACCTCCTGAATGGGGACAGCCTCAGATGACAGTGGGAGGCCCTGGATATAGGGGATGAAGGTTTGGGAGCTTAGGTAATGAAGTGCTCTAGGAGTCATAGGGTTGACTGAGCCTTTGGAGGAATTGATCACTTTCTCTGGGGAAGCATCCAAGGCAGGGAGGTCTCCCAATCCTGGGAAAACCTTTCCTTTTATGGCCACAAAAAAGGGTCAGCCTTGCATCTGTGGCTGTGCCATTGGGGACTGAACCCTCACTAAGTTGTGGAGGGCCTTGTTAAATTGCTGAGGCTGGCTTTGAACCTGCAATTCTCGTCTCAGCCTCCCATGTACTGGGATTTCAAGTGTGTGCCACCACACTGGCTCAACCTTGCATCTTTGATTAAAAATTTGGCTGATCCCTTAAAGCAGATGGAGCTGGATGCTGCAGTGCATGTGTGTAATCTCAGTACTTAGAAGGCTGAGATAGGAGGATCACAGGTTCAAGGACAGCCTCAGCAGGTAGTGAGACTCTCACCAACCTAGAGACCCTATTTAAAAGGAGGTAGATGACCCCTGGGTTTAATTCTCAGGACCCCACCCCCATACACAGTTTCTATTCTGTCATGGGAGGAGGCATACATTTATTAGGTCTTTTTAATGGTGGTGGCACATGCCTGTAATCTCAGTACTTGGGAAACTGAGAAAAAAGTATTGCAGGTTTACAGCCACTCAACAACTTTGTGAGACCCTGTTACAAAATAAAAAAATAAAATTGGGCCAGGCATGATGGCACACACTTGTAATCCTAGCATTTGGGAGGTTGAGACAGGAAGATCACGGGTTTACAGCCAGCTTCAGCTAGTAAGGCGCTCCAAACTTAGTGAGACCCTGTTTCTTTTTTTTTTTTTTTTGCAGGTCTGGGGATGGAACCCAGAGGTATTTGACCTCCGAGCTACACCCCCTGCTCTATTTTTAATTCTTTATTTTTAAACAGGGTCTCACTGACTTGCAAAAGGCCTAAGTAGCTGAGGCTGTCTGCGAACTGCGATCCTCCTGTCTCAGCCTCCCAAATACTGGGATTACAAGCATGCGCCATCACGCCCAGCTTTAGACCCTGTTTCCAAATAAAAAGTATAAAAAAATAGGTCTGGGAGTATAGCCTGGAGGTAGAAGGGTTTCCAGGAACCCCAGTACCAACCAACAAACAGACAAAAGAATAAAAAAATAGGGCAAGTGGTGTAGCTCAGAGGTAGAATGCCCCTGGGTTCAATCCCTAGTTAACACACACACACACACACACACACACACACACACACACACACACACACACACACACACTGGGCAGGGTGTAGATCAGAGGTAGAATAAGAATACTCATGGGTTCAATTCCCAGTACCACAAAAAGAGAGGAAAAAAAAAAAGTAGAAGAAATTCAGTAGACAACTTCAGAACAAGTTTTTTATTTTAGTGAATAAAAGCAGTTGGCAATTGAAAAAAGTGTTTACTTGATAAGATACCACATATCATAAAAGTACATATCTTTTCCTACACATAAAACAGAAGTCTTAGTTCCAGAACCACATATCACTGGGCCCCTATGAGGACCAGGAGCACACTGAGGAAGGAGCGGGAGCCCATGCTGGTATAAAGCACAGCAAGCAGGAGAGGCCCGCTCAGTTCTTGCTTCCCAGGCCAGATCCCGAAGGTCACCCAGAAGCGCTGCTCTCCCCAGCACAGCTCTGTCTGGGCTCCAGGCCAGGAGGAGGTCCAGTCCCTTTGCTCTGCTCAGATACTTTTTGTTTCTCAATCTTCAAGCAAGTAGTTGGGGTTTACCACCAAGTAGGGGTCTTCTTCATAGCTCTCACTTCCCTCCGTGGAGCCTTTCAATCCAGCCTGGGTGAGCTCGATTAGAACATGGTCCTGAGAAACACACAAGCATTTGTCCTCAGGTCTCCAGCAGTATTAGAGAACTGTCCAATACACTGACCTACTACTGAATGTTTGTCACTTTTTCATTTCCACACACAAAACTCCCAGGTCAAGGACTAGCCCTTGAACTCACTACCAGTGTTCTTCTTAACCTCCCTTCCCATTACAATGCTGACCCTTCATCCCATAAACCATTGAAAAATTAAGAAATATGTAAACCCAAAAGATATCATGATTTTAATGAGTTCCCTGGTACCTTATAACAAGTATTTATGAATATACCTTCAGAAAAGTAATGCTGCTTAAAATTATGTAATTGTGCAAAATTCTCTCAAATTACTTAAGTCTACTTATTTCACTTAATAGAATTTGTTAAAAAATTCATTTTTCTGGGCATGGTGGCACAACACTTGTAATCCCAGTAGCTGGGAGGCTGAAATAGGAGAACTGCAGGTTAGCAAACAGCTTCAGCTACTTGTGAGGCCACTGAAACTTAGTGAGACCCTGTTTAAAAAAAAAAAAAAAAAATCAAAAATAGGTCTGGGGTGTAGCTTGGAGGCAGAATGCTCCTGGGTTCAACCCTCAGTACCCGCACTACCACCACCATCACCACTACTACTGTTAAAAAATTTCTTTTTTTAGCCAGGCATGGTGACACACACCTGTATGGACCACAGATTTGAGATTAGCCTTAGCAACTTAGTGAAATCCTAAAATGAACCCAGAGGTGTTTTACCTTCAAGCTACAGAATCAGCCCTACTTTATTTTTATTTTGAAACAGGGTCTCACTACGTTGCCAAGGCTGTCCTCAAACCTGTGATCCTCCTGCCTCAGCTTCCTAAGTAGAGGCTTAAAGGCATGTACAACTGTGCCTGGCTTAATCCCTCCCTCCCTCCCTCCTTTGGGGGATATAATCCAGGGCCCTTTTACCTCCAGGCTATAACCCTATCCTATTTTATTTGGAAACAAGGTCTCAGGAAGTTGCTGAGAGCCTCAGTAAGTTTCTGAGGCTGGCTTGGAGTCTGCGATCCTTCTGTCTCAGTTTCCGTAGTACTGGGATTACAGGAGTACGCCACCACAGCCAGCTGTTTGTTTTTAACTAATGGCCACTGGACTTTTTCATATACCACCCATTTTTTTGTGTGTGTGCATGTGTGGTACTGGGGATTGATTTTGGGGGTCACTCTACCACTAAGGTATACCCCCAGTCCTTATTTAAAAAAAGTAGTAGTGGGGACTGAACCCAAGGGCATCCTACCTCTGACTTACCCCAGCCCTATTTTCTTATTTTGAAACAGGGTCTAAGTTGAAGGCCCAAATTGCTGAGGCTAGATATAGACCTGTGATCTTCCCGTCTCAGCCTCCCAAGTACTGGGATCACAAGTGTGCACCACCACACCAGGCCTTATCATTATTATTTTGTGTGGTACTGGGGATTGAACCCAGGGGCATTCCATCTCTTTTTTTTGTTTTTGTTTTGGTGGTACTGGGGGTGGAACCCAGTAGCTTTCTACCTATGGGCTATACTCCAAGACCTATTTTATATTTTATTTGGAAACAGGGTCTCACTAAGTTGCTGAGAGCCTCCCTAAGTAGCTGAGGCTGCCTTCAAACCTGTGTGATCCTCCTGTCTCAGCCTCCCAAGTACTGAGATTACAGGTGTGCACCACCACACCTGGCATTTAAAAATTTTTGAGACAAGGTCTTGCTAAGTTGCTGAGGCTGGCCTAAATCTTACTATCTTCCTCAGTTGGGATTACAAGATTTTATCACTATACTTGGCTATCAGCCACTCTTTTTTTTTTTTTTTTTGTGGTACTGGGGATGGAACCCTTCTATCTCTGGGCTACACTCCCAGACCTATTTTATATTTTATTTGGAAACAGGGTGTCTTAAGCCAGCTAAAGATGGCTTCAAACCTGCGCGATCCTTCTGCTCAGCCTCCCAAGTGCGGGGATTACAAGCGTGCGCCACCACGCCTGGCTACCAGCCACTCTAAATTCAACTAAAAGTAGAATCTAGCCGGGCGTGGTGGCGCACGCTTGTAATCCCCGCGCTTGGGAGGTGGAGACAGGAGGATCGCGCAGGTTCGAAGCCAGCCGTGCTGGCGTAAGAGACCCTGTTTCAAAAATATAAAATAGGTCTGGGAGTGTAGCCCGGAGGAAGAAGGGCTTCCAGGAACCCCAGTACCACCAAAAAAAAAAAAAAAAAAAAAAAAAAAAAAAAAAAAAAAAAAACAACTAAAGATGAGTCATCTGGAAAGTTTTTTTTTTTTTTTTTTTTTACTTTGAACCAATAAAAAAAAAAAAGATGTCATCTGGCCCTGTTTTTTGTTTTTGTTGTGCAGGGGACTGAACCTAGCCCCCATACATGCTAAAAGCCCCCCATACATGCCGTAAGTGCTCTACTGCTAAGCTATTCCCCAATCCCTGTCATTTGGATTAAAATCTTAATTGCAGATTTCAAGCCTGTATTATATTTGTAAGTTAGTTGAACATGTCCAAGAATGAAAAGAGCTCCTTGCCAACCCCATGAACAACTAAGGAAATGTGACCTGACCCAGAGTCAACAGAGCCACACAGTAAGAGCATCAAGGCCACCAGGGGGAGGACATTTCAAGGCTGTGAGTTGGGCTTAGCGCCTGCACCGGAACCACGTCTGCAACACAGTACAGGCTCTTTCATCTTCTGTAGCAAATCAGTTCGGATGGTAATCCAAACTAAACGAGGCAAACATGCCAAGTATGGCAGTGCCCACCTGCAATCCTGGAACCTGGGAGGCTGAGACAGGAGGACTGCAAGTTCAAAGCCAGCCCAGGGAACTTAGCAAGACCATAAAATTAAAGTAGCATAACATACGGTTGGGAGTATAACTAAGAGATAGAAGGCCCCTGGGTTCAATTCCCAGTACTACACATACAAATAGATCAAAATAGTGTTTCTGACTTGGATCAGTTAGTCTCATGATGTGTTTGAGTGTCCTTACATGAATTGTTGCCTGGGTCATTTGATCCTACACTGATCCCATCAGGCTCTAGGGAGGCAAGGGCCAGCCTAGGCAAAGACATTTCCCATCACTAGAAAGACTGCACACACCCTCAGTCCACCTGCTTTTCATACATATTAGTGAGACCTTGAGCTGAGTAGTGGTTCTCACCCCCCCTCCCCACCTGTAGTCATATGTTCTTCTATCCCCACAGGTCAAAATTTCTTTGGGGCTGGGCGTGGTGGCGCACACTTGTAATCCCAGCATTTGGGAGGCTGAGACAGGAGGCTCGTGGTTCGCGGACAGCCTCAGCTACTTAGTGAGGCCCTCCGCAACTCAGTGAGACCCTGTTTCAAAATAAAGAATAAAAAATTGGGCAGGGGGTGTAGCTCGAAGGTCGCATGCCCCTGGGTTCCACCCTCAGACCCGAGGGGGAAAAAAAAAAAAAAAAAAAGAAAAAGAAAAAGTAAAATTAAGAAAAGTAAGTTCTTTAGGTCACATAACCCTGACTCAGTGATATTTACATTGAGCACTGTGAGGTGTAAACCAACCATCATGAGGCATGACGGTTGATTCTCTTGGCATTTGAACAGGAAAAATCTATTTGTTCAACAAATATTTGACCCCTCTACATGCCAGGCACCACTGTAGGTCCTGGGCATACAGCAGGTAACAACACAAAGTTCCTGTCATTCCAGAATGGAGCTTATAGTCTGAGAGTGACAAACCAAACACCTAAGCAAAAACATACAGCCAGAGATTGCAAGCGGAGGCCATCCTCAGCCTTGTAGCAAGACTCTCAACAAAATACTGAGATTATGTTTCAAGAACAAAAAATAAGCCGGGTGTGGTGGCGCACGCTTGTAATCCCAGCATTTGAAGAGGCTGAGACAGGAGGATCGTGGTTCATGACCAACCTCAGCGACTTAGTGAGACCCTGTTTCCGAATAAAAAATAAAATAGGACTGGACTGGGGGTGTACAATTGGAGGTAGAATGCCCCTGGCTTTAATCCCCAGTACAAAAAAAAAAAAAAAAAAAAAAAAAGACAGATGACAGTCACAAAGCAGGGAGACAGCAAGAGCAGGCTATTTTGACATGCGAGGAGACACCAAAGGGCCATGTTTGGTGTGTCTGTGGATGTGACAAGGCCAGTGTCACTGGGTAGATGACAGAGGGCTTGAGAGCCAGGAAATACATGAGGGAGACAGGGCTGGACTGCAGGGTTCTACAGGACAGAATAAGGAGGCTGGACTTTATTCCATGTGAATCAAGCACTGGACAGTAGGACAGCAAAACAATTTATGTTCTAAAAAGCTCTAACTAGCTGCTGGGAGGAGGCCAATACATAAGTGGGCGATGGGAGGCTCCTGAGGCAGTGAAGAGACTGCAGGAGTCAAGAGTTACTCCAGTGGGATTACAAATTAGTAGAGCTGCTACAAAGACCAGTGTGGATTGTCCTCAGAAAACATACCACTCCTAGGTATCTTTCCAAAGAAACTGAAGTAAAAATATTACAGAGATACATGCCACCTTTCTGATTTCATCTAAATTCTACTTATTTTAGAAAAGAAATAATTTACTTCCTAGTCTCCTAACTCACAATTCTAATTATACTCCAATAATTTAAAATAAACACATCAAAAAATGTTTCACTAACAAATCTACAGAAATAAAATATGAACTGTCCCCTGTTAAGTTTCAGACCAAGTACAGTTATGTACATACATAGTGTGTCAGCCGATGAATGACCTTCTCTATGATTCTCTTTTTATTGATAAGCTCCTCTTCAGAGTCTATTTCTGATTCAATTTCCTTCAAGTACCAGTTAACAAGCTCACTCCTCTTTAATGCTGACTCGTCTTCCTCTGCAAGAACAAAAAAAATACATTTTAAAAGGATTAGGGTCTAACAGACTGCAGTGCCAGTCCTTGGGGTCTGCATATACAAGATAATGTGTAGGTTGGATAACCATCAACTTGTCAGAAAGTGCATCTGTTGAAAGGTTTGCAATACTCTAGCATTAATCTGAAACAACCTGTCATTACCTGTATTAAAGTATACCTCACTTTATCCAGAAGAGGAGAAAAACTAATAAAATTGATATTTTATGACACAAGTTTCCTGAAGTTATTAAGTTTCAAAGTATGAAGGTCTTTCCTTCATCTTATTTATGCTTTATCACCTATGAGAATGTTTGCCGATAGCAACTGAAAGCATAAATTAGGACTGAACCATCAACAAGTAGAACATGTTTAATACAACTTTCCCTTTTTGGAAAGAGAAAACTTTATCTTAACTGCTGCTATATAATTCTAGGGTAGAACTCTCAACTCACAAGGAAAGCTAGAGCTTGGGTTATATAACCACCACAGAAATAAAGTAAATAAAACTCTTCGTTCTGATTCTAATAACTGAAAATAAAATGTAAAATCAAAATGGGGACATCTTAGGGAGCTGAAGTTCAGTAGCAATTCCAAGCACCATGAAAATAAATAAATAAAAAAAAAAATTTTTTTTCTTGGTAGTACTGGGGATGGAATTCAGGGCCATTGTACCTCTGAGCTACACACTCAGCCTTATTTTATTTGGAAACAGGGTCTCACTAAGTTGCTAAGGCTGGCCTTGAACCTGTGATTCTCCTGTCTCAGCATCTCAAGTACTGGGATTACAAGAGTATGCCACCATGTCCAGCAGAAATTCATTTCAGAGTCTACACAGGATTCAATTTCCTTCAAATATCAGTTACTAATAATGCGTGTGTGTGTGTGTGTGTGTGTGTGTGTGTGTGTGCGCGCGCGCGCTACTGGGGATGAAACCCAGGGGCATTCTACCTCAAGCTATGCCCCAACCCTATTTTTTAGTCTATTTACTTAATATGGTGGTACTGGGGTTCCTGGAAACCCTTCTGCCTCTAGGCTACACTTCCGGACACCTAGTTCTTTTATAGTTTTATTTGGAAACAGGGTCTCTTAAGCCAGCAAGGCTGGCTTCGAACCAGCACGATCCTCCTGTCTCCGCCTCCCAAGCGCGGGGATTACAAGCATGCGCCACCATGCCCAGCTTGGTCTTTTTATTTTTGAAACAGGGTCTCACTGAGTTGCAGAGGGCCTCACTAAGTAGCTGAGGCTGTCCGCGAACCTCCATCCTCTGGCCTCATCCTCCCGAGTGCTGAGATTACAAGTGTGCGCCACCATGCCTGGCTTAATAATAATGCCTTAAATAATTTAACTGCCCTAAAATTCCACCATTCACCCACATGTTCTTGAATAAGTACCTTCTATGATTTAAACTGTGTTTCCTATGCTGGAAAGCAGTTATTTACTTGGGGACAAAGAATTAATAGTTTAACTGTCTGGGTAAAAAGAAGACCAAGTAGAATTTTTCGGGGGTGGGGGCAGTACTGGGAATGAAACACTGGAGGATTCTACCTCTGAGCTGCACCTCTAGCCTGATTTTATTTTAGATACATTTTTTTTCTTGTACTGGGGATTTAACCCAAGGACATTCTATCTCTGAGCTGCACCCCCAGTCCTATTTTTTTTTTTTTATTTTGAAACAGTCTCAAAGTTCAGAGGGCTTCATTAAGTACTGAGGCTTGCTGTGAACCTGTGATCCTCTTGTTCAGCTTCTCAAGTACTGGAATTACAAGTGTGCACCACCATGCCTGGATTTTTGCCCAATTTCATTTTTTTTTAATTTTGAAAAGATGGGGAGGGCCTCAATAAGTAGCTGAGGCTGGCCTTAAACCTGCGATCCTCCTGTCTCAGCCTCCCAAGTACTAGGATTACATGTGTGCTACCATGCCTGGCTCAAATAAACAGAATTTTAGCCTGTGGATTGTACTCTGTTCCACTGATGGTTTGTTATGGTTAACACTTAAGAATAATGAAGTATAACATGAATTCAAGAACATGGGAGTTAGCTGGGCATGGTGGTACACACTTGTAATCCCAGTACTTGGGAGGCTGAGACAGGAGGATTGCAGGTTTATAGCCAACCTCAGTGAGACCATATTTTAAAATTAAAAGAAAGACAGAATAAGAGAAAGAAAGAAAAGGGCTGGGCATGAAGCTCAGAAGCAGAATGGCCTTGGGTGCCATCCTCAATACCAAAAAAAAAAAAAAAAACAAAACAAACAAAAAAACAAAAACAAAAACAAAAAAAACATGCATGGGGGTTGAGGGTGGCCAAGTACATGGCAAACATGCAAGACCTGGGGTTCAATCCTCAGCCCTAGGGAAGAAAAGTAAAAACGAAACAAGGACAGAAACTGTGGGGTTCAAATCTTTAGGGAAGCTGGATAATCTCTGGTGTTCTCTTCCTCTGCAATGACAAAAATCACCTGGAAGCCAGCACTGAGGCATCCTTGGAAATTTTTTTTTTTTTTTTTGCGGTACAGGGGCATTCGACCTCCGAGCTACACTCCCAGCCATACTTTTTATTCTTTATTTTGAAACAGGGTCTCACTGAGTTGCAAAGGGCCTCAGTAAGTAGCTGAGGCTGGCTGCAGACCACAATCCTTTCAGCCTCCCAAATGCTGGGATTACAAGCATGTGCCACCACACTTGGCTTCCTCGGAACTTTTAATTAAGAATTACTAGCCAAATGTGGTGGTGCATGCCTGCACTGCCACTACACCTCTACTACTTGGGAGGTTGAGACAGAAGGATTGAAACCAGCCTTAGCAACTCAGCAAGACCATCTCAAAATAAAAAGCAGAATAGGGCTGGGAGTGTGGCTTGGAGGTAGAACATCCCTGGGCTGACTCCCCAGCATCACATACACACACAGAACTTCTTAATAATTATCAAATGTAAGCTTTAATTCTACTTGTTGATTTGATCATCTTCCTTCTGCATATTTCCCTTGTGACTAATTCTGAATAGCATGGTAAAGAAAGCAGTTAAGAGTAAGAAGTGTACTAGGATCTAGATGATAAACGTTATCAAATATAAAAACACGGAGACTCTTCCTGTTTTAAATAAACTCACTGGAAGAATTAGTTCTTTTTTTTTTTTTTTTGGTAGTGCTGAGATGGAACCCAGGAGCAGTGTGCATTTAGGCAAGTGTTCTACCACTGAGTTACAGAGCCCCAGCCCCACATGCTTTTCTTTTCTCTCTTTCATTCTTTTTTTTGCAGTACTAGGGATTGAACCCAGAGGCATCTTACCTCCAGGATACACACCCAGCCCTATTTCTTTTCTTTATTTTGAAGCAGAGTTTCACTACATTGCATAGAGCCCAAGTAGCTGAGGCTGTCCTCGAACCTTCGATCTTCCTGTCTCAGACTTCCAAATACTGGGGTTACAAGTATGCATCACCATGCCCAGCCATGCATTTTTTTTGTATGTTGTCAAATCCAAAAACTGTTTCAAGATGGGCGTGGTGGTGCATGCTTGTTCACCCTGGCAGGTTATGTTGATACTCCATTAATCGACTTTGCTAAAATGAGTCTGTATAACAGTATCGTTTCTTCTGGCAGAACAATTTAATGTTTAGCAATTAAAAGTGGCCTATGCAAATATAGCTTGTGCAGAAGAGCATGTAAGCAGCATTGGGACAGTCTCACCTTCTTCCATCTTTCTGAGGTGAAGCACAATAAGGTTAGAGATGCGGCAATACTCAGAGAAGCCCAGCCGCAGGGATGCTTTGGGAGCAGCATCTTGATTCATGTCTTCACTGTAGCCATTGATTCCATTCACAGGGGCAGGACTGTCAGCATGACCTAGTGAGAAATTAACCACCAAATGTTGTTTGTGTGACTTTGGCAATCCCTTCTCAAACATCTGTAAATGTACTGCTTACATTTAATACTAATTTTAGAAAAAGCATACAGTTAAAGCATATAATAATTGTACAAATAAATTAGAAGTAAACTGAAAAATTCTACAAGTGAAAATAAGTACCCTGGGAGGAAAAGTCCTTTTACAGCATTGTATACTAACCAAATAAAAAGTTCTAGGGCTGGGCGTGGTGGCGCATGCTTGTAATCCTAGGGCTTGGGAGGCTGAGACAGGAGGATTGCACAGGTTCGAAGCCAGCCTCAGTTACTTCATGAGGCTCTCAGCAACTTAGTGAGGCCCTGTTTCCAAATAAAAGTAAAAATAGGTCTGGGAGTATAGCCCAGAGGCAGAAAAGCCACTGGGTTTTACCCGTAGTACCACCAAAAAACAAAACAAAACAAACCCACAAAACAACAACAACAAAAAACCCAAACCATAACAAAACAAAAACCTAGTAATTACCTGTTCTAATGTGCTTGAAAATATGTTTTTAGATAAGAGCAAAATACGAATACTATAAGGGCAGAGGCCAAAGGACTTAAGTCTATTACCACCATTTTGGTATTTTTGGTATATTTCCTTTCAAACATGTATTTTATATCAACATATTGCTTGTACTTTAACTTATAAACAGTTAATATAATTAAATACCAATTATTCTCCTTTTACTACATACATTTCATAGCATCAACAAATGACCTGTACCATATGACATTATCTTGGTTCCCCATTTCAAAGGTCATGAACAAAATCTCACCGTTAATGCCACCTGGACCCTCATCTACCTCCATCTGGGTCTCTTCCTCTTGATCTAGATTGACATCAGGTGTCTCTACGCGGATGATTGATTTATTCAGTAAGCGGAAAGCTTCCTTTACATGCTTTGGTTGGACCTAACCAGTTAATGATGAAGTAATTCAGATGAGTCAATCTTGGAATACCAAACAAATGAAAAGCACACATACACACATACACTAGCACCATCACCACTACCAGAGAGCAATATAAATTCACCCAATCAGTCAAAATGATTGAAAATTCCAAGTGCTGACAAGAACGCAGAACAACTCTCACTCACTGTAGGCAAACATATAAACTGATATGACCAGCAGTTTTTATTAAATATATGCATAATGGAACATCCAACAATTCCACTACTAGGTATATATGTATGTCTCATATGAACCAAAACTGTGAACTACTCAACTGTTCATTTTAAGAAGAAGCGAGTTATGGTATATTTATGAATAAGATAATAAACAGCAATGAAAATGGACACTTAGAAAATGAAGTAAAAAAGTCGGGCGTGGTGGCACATGCTTGTAATCCCCGCACTTGGAAGGCAGAGATAGGGGGATCGTGCAGGTTCGAAGCCAGCCTTGCTGGCTTAAGAGATCCTGTTTCCAAATGAAAATATAATATAGGTCTGGGAGTGTAGCCCGGAAGTAGAAGGGTTTCCAGGAACCCCAGTACCACAAAAAAGAAAATGAAGTAAAAAAAAAAAATTACCTCCCCCCAAAAAGAATTAAATTGGACATGGTAGAACAAACTTGTAATCCCAGTACTTATGAGGCTGAGACAGGAGGATCACAGGTTTGAGGACAGCATTAATGAAACTCTCTAGCAAGACCCTCTTTCAAAATAAAGATTTAAAATAGCTCAGAGGTAGAATGCCACTGGGTTCAATCCCTAGTACCCACCCCCCACACACAAAGAACAAGAAATATGGGACAACTATCTAAAGAAAAGCTTAAAACACTACTGAATAAAATAAAAGACTAGTGGAGGCCAAGCGTGGTGGCACAATCTTCTAATCCCAGGAGGATCGAAAGTTTGAGTCAGCCTCAGCAAAAACAGTGTCTTGCTAATGAGGAGGGTGAGGGAGAGGAAGAAGACAAATAGAGTGATGATGAAGGAGAAAAGACCAGTATAAAGATAATGTCATCTGTGCTAGTCATCAGAACACTCAAATATATGCTTTTTCTTTTATTCTGGAACATGGTAGAAAAGCACTTTTGGACTCATTTAACTTAAAACACAATTTCTTTGACTGGTTAAATGTGAGCAGAAATGTCATTTCTGGACAGAAGGTTAAGAGGAAGTATGTAGCTCACTACCCTTCTTCTTTCTTGCTTTTAAATCGAGACTGAACTTTTATATTAGCCTGAATCTTAGAGCCATGAAGAGAGGCCCCTGCTGACTGAATGAATACATTGCATGAACCAAACAAAGATTCTGGTTAAGACCTTTTTTTTGTGGTACTGGGGATGAAACTCAAGAGTATTCTACCTCCAAGCGACACCTCCAGCCCTATTTTTTTCCTTTATTTTGAAATAAACTCACTTGAGTTGCAAAGGGTCTCACTAAGTAGCTGAGGCTGTCCGTGAACTGTGATTCTCCTCCTGTCTTAGACTCCCAAATGCTGGGTTTACAAGTGTGCGCCATTGCACCTGGCTCTGGCTAAGAATTTTATACACAGCCTACTTTTCTTTTTTGGTGGGTCTGGGGATGGAACCCAGGGGCATTCAAACTCCAAGCTATACCCCCCCGCCCTATTTTTTATTCTTTATTTTGAAACAGGGTCTCATTAAGTAGCTGAGGCTCCCAAATGCTGAGATTACAAGTGTGCGCCACCATGCCCAGCTGTACAGAGTCTATTTTAACTGCTATTGTTTTTCTTTTCCCTTGGAGAGGGGACAGAGAGTC
Organism: Muscardinus avellanarius; assembly: GCF_963383645.1. Taxonomy (NCBI): domain Eukaryota; kingdom Metazoa; phylum Chordata; class Mammalia; order Rodentia; family Gliridae; genus Muscardinus; species Muscardinus avellanarius. The sequence goes on along the minus strand of NC_137787.1, from coordinate 99,232,651 downwards.
ACTAGGGATTGAATCCAGAGGCATTCTACCTCTAAGCCACATGCTCAGCTTTATTCTATTCTTTATTTTGAAACAGGGCCAAAGTGCTGAGGATAGCCATGAACCTGCAAACCCTCTGGTCTCAGCCTCCCAAGTACTGAGATTACAGCATACACCCCAAAAGAGCAAACTTTTTTTTTTTTTTGGTGTGTGGGGTACTAGGGATCAAAATCGGGGACATTCTACCTCTGAGCTACATTTCTAGTCCTCTTTTATTTTTAATGGGATTTTGCTAGATGAGAATCTTACTACTTCTGAAGCTGTCCTTGATCTTGTGATCTTTCTGTTTCAGCCTCCCAAGTACTAGGATTATATGCATTATATGGATGCACCATCATACCTAAATAGCAACCTTCTTAAAAGGAAAAATCTGAGGGTCATGTATCCTGTGAACATTCAACAACTATATAAAAATAAATCTGCAAATAATTCTAGGATGTCCCATACTAAAGGTAAAAACATGACTACAAGCTAACAAATCAATTTCTCTTTATCATGATGTCAAAGTACTCTGATACCTCATCACAGCAGTGCATTCGGGCCATAGCTTCAGAGAGGCGGATCATACTTTCAAGCTGTCGCACTGTAATCCTCCAAGAAGACTTTGTTACTCCAGAACCATCCCTCTGGCGGAGACGTTTGTACTGTTCCACAATGAAGTCCTCTGACTCCTTGGAAATCTGTTTCAAAATAGCAGTGAAGTTACTTGATGAGAGCTGCATTAACTTAAGAATATTCCAGGTGGAAACAATTTGGGGAACTGAGGGCTGAAAACTCTGAAGCTACTGAAAAAGAATTACTAGAGAAATGCCATGTGAAAGAGATACTCAGGAGGCCTGTGAATTCTATGCACTAATTTTAAGGACATGCAGACAGTAGACCTAGGATTTAAGCAAATGACCATCCATTTCTAAATGATGTTTAACAAGCCAAAGCAATAGATTAGATGTAATGCTTTTTACACTTCTGTATGTCAAAGATGATTAAATAAATTAATGCTCAGACTATCCTTAAGGCTCAATTAATTAATCCAGGCTATCTTTAGGGAAAAAGATATCAACAGGTAGATGCAAGGAACTCTGTGTATTACAAAGAAATGTGCCAAGGTCACAGAGATCAATATATTAGTCCTGAACAAAAAAATAAATTTTTTTTTTTTTTTTGCAGTACTGGGGATTAAACACAGGGGCATTCTATACCTCTAAGTATAGAATAAAAAAAAAATAATAAAAATAATATAGGGCTGGGACTGTAGTTTAGAGTAGAATGACCCTGGGTTCAATCTCCAGTACCACAAAAGTCAAACAATAAATCAATCAACAAATGTTATGAGCTGTGTGTGGTGGCACACGCTTGTAATCCCCGCACTTGGGAGACTGAGACAGGAGGATTGTGCAGGTTTGAAGTCAGCCTCGGCTACTTAATGAGGCTCTAAGCAATTTAGTGCGACCCTGTTTCCAAATAAAATATAAAATAGGTCTGGGAGTGTAGCCTGGAGGTAGAAAGCTCCTGGGTTCCACCCTCAATACCACGAACAAACAACAAATGTTATGTATGCCAACCAGGCATGGTGGCACAAACCACCACCCTAGTACTTGGGAGACCGAACCAGGAGGATTGCAGGTTCAATAACAACCTCAGCAAGTAGTGAGATTCTCAGCAACCTAGTAAAACCTTGTTTAAAAACAAAATAAGCCAGATGTGGTGGCACATGGTTGTAATCCCCATACTTGGGAAGCGGAGACAGGAGGATCGTGCAGTTTTGAAGCCAGCCTCAGCTAGTTAGTGAGGCTCTCAGCAACTCAGTGAGACCCTGTTTCCAAATAAAATATAAAAATAGGTCTCAGAGTATAGCCCAGAGGTAGAAAGCCTCTGGGTTCCACCCCCAGTACACACACACACACACACACACACACACACACACACACACACAACAAAAAAATCCCACAATCAGGCTGGTGATATAGCTCAAAGATAAAATGCCCTTGGATTCAATCCACACACACACACACACACACACACACACACACACACACACACACACACCAATTAGTATAAAATGCAATTCGTATTCATCACAACATTCTAGAGGAATCCAATGTTTTCTTAAAAAAAAAAAAAAAGATTTAAGAACATTTAGTAGACTATTCATTTAGGTACCCAAACAATTAAAAATTTTTAGTAACAATGGTTGAAATAAAAGAATGTCCTAGTTTGTTCAGTTTTCCAAAATTTTTTCCATAAGTCTTTCTATTAACACCTAAGAAAATAAATGGAATAAATGGAATAGTTTAGATAAAAACATACTATTACTTATCCCAGCACAGAAGGGCAGGTTACCTTGGGTTTAAATTGTCTTGCAAAGAGAAGGTATCTCCGGATTTCATCAAGGGAATAGACGCGATCAATCGACTCCTCAATTCTGGAATGCAAGTCTACTATACGCCTGGCAATGGCATAATCTGTAACCTAATTCAAAACAAGAAAAGCACTTTTATCAACCTGAACAACATCTGCTCCAGACTACACTAGGCAATAAGAAATAATTTATAGCTTAAAAACAATGTCACTTGCGGGGCGTGGTGGTGCATGCTTGTAATTCTCCCGCTTGGGAGGTGGAGAAAGGAGGATTGCATAGGTTTGAAGCAAGCTGTGCTGGCTTAAGAGACCCTGTTTCTAAATAAAAAAGTATAGAAATAGGTCTGGGAGTGTAGCCTGGAGGTAGAAGGGTTTGCAGGAACCCCAGTACCACCACCAAACAAACAAACAAACAAACAAAAATAAACAAAATAATGCCGCTAGTCAGGCATGGTGGCACATGTTTGTAATCCCAGCATTCAGGAGGCTGAGACAGGAGGATCGTGGTTCTCTCAAAGCCTCAGCTACTGAGTGATGCCCTTTGCGACTCAGTGAGGCCCTGTTTCAAAATAAAGAATAAAAAATGCGGCTGGGAGTGTAGCTCAGAGATAGAATGCCCCTGGGTTCCAGCTCCAGGTCCATTTTCCCCCCAAAGCAAATAAAAAATCAAACCAACCAACACAACAAAACATTTTTTATAAAAATGTGTGGTTGCAGGATCAGGGCTGTAGCTCAGAGGTAGAGTGCTTGTCTAGCATGTGCAATGCCCTGGATTAGATTCCCCGCACCCTCACTCCACACACTGTGGCTAGAAGTCAAATATAATTTTTTCATTTATTCTTGCAAAAATTAAACAGTAACAAAACCAAAAAGCTCAATATTCCGTAGCACCATTAAGTGGAACACGAGCAATTCAAATGAATTTTGGAGTTGTTTACTAAAGACTGCTTACTTAATTCATGCCATCCTGAGGGACATGGAAAGTTGATGTCAACATACACCAGGGTTGAGCAGTTATCCCTTGGCCTTTCCTCAATCAACTATTCAAACTGAAAATGAACAAGAAAGCTAAGAGCAGCAGCTCATATGGCTTACCTCATTACATTCATCCACCAAGATAAAAAAGAGATCAAATCGAGACATGATGGGAGCCGACAAATTTATATTCTGCTTCAATGACTTTGACCTGTCATAGTGTCCACTGATTGGATTTGCTGCTGCCAAAATAGATGTTCTGGCATTCAGAGTAGCCTGACCACAACAAAGAGAATATGAGGTTTATAAAGAAACCTGAACTAGCGAATAAACATACAACAAAAAGTTGAACCTCACTCCTAATTAACTAAAATGCAAGCCAAAGTAATAAATCATTTCCCACTTACTGGATTGTTAAAATTCAAGTCTGATAATACAGAGTGCAGCAAACAGGCACTTCCATATGCTAGTGGTATGGCGCACACATCTGGTAATTCAACAGTTTGTTAGATATTTACTTAATAGCTAGGTATAAGAAATTGTGTATTCAAGGATATTTACTATAGTATCATCTGTCATACAAAAGACCTCAAATGCCATCTTACCAGGCTACAGTACAGACAACTGAGCACCATGCCCTAATCAGGTTGATTTAGTATGTGTAGGTATGAAGAGATTGTCAAAATAAAATCATAAAGCTAGTATAAAAGATGAGCAAAACTATATGTACTGGCTTGTTTATGTATAAAGTATTTTTGAAAGGGACATATACTCAGTACGTACCTCTGAGTATCTGCTGTGCTGGGAGTTGCAAGAGAAGACTTCTCTATTTTTCTTTGTGTGTGTGGTACTGGGGATGGAACCCAGGGGCTTTCTACATGTGGGCTATACTCCCAGACCTATTTTATATTATATTTGGAAACAGGGCCTAAGTTGCTAAGAGGCTCACTAAGTAGCTGAGGCTGGTTTTGAACCTGTGCTATCCTCCTGTCTCAGCCTCCCAAGCGCGGGGATTACAAGCGTGCGCCACCACGCATGGCTAAGTCTTCTCTTTTTAATTTATACTTTAGTGTACTACTTAAGATTTTAACTACTTAAATCTATTGCTTTTATTAAAAAAACCCAAAAAACAAAGTTTAGATTCTCTCTGAAATTGGCATTTAAATAATCAATCTTTGTTTTTTATTGGCAGAAGAGACAGATGGTTTTTGTTATGCTTTATTGAATACAGAAACTTTGTTTTTGAAATTTTTGAGAAGAAAAATACTAAAAACTTTACCAATACTACCTCTACTTTCTGTCATAACAACACAATTACACAATGCCCTAAACAACATCTATACTTTAGATTGTTCTCAGGGTTGTATTTTCCATCTTAACAAACAGGCTTACAAATTGAAGTACTGAATTTTATACAGGTCAATCTAGTGCCACACTGATCTACAAGGCTAAGAACGAGGCAGTGGAACAGAAGAGAACACATGTACCTTCACTCCCGCTTTAGTGATGGATATGGTCTGCTGTTCCATAGCTTCATGAATGGCAACTTGATCTCGCATGTCCATCTTATCAAACTCATCAATACAACACACACCCTGTAATCAAACAGATATTGCCTAAGAGACTTCCTTGTAGATGTAAAATAAAAACTTGCACTTTGCTACTACAGAGACCTTTCTACTTTTCAAAGAAGTGAAAGATGGTAAGCATTCTTAATTCTCATTCTCTCTTTTTTTGCAGTACTGGGGATGGAACCCAGGGGTATTCACCTCTGAGCTATACCCCCTGCCCTATTTTTTATTCTTTATTTTGAAACAGGGTCTCACTAAGTTACGGAGGGTCTAAGTATTAGCTGAGGCTGTCCACAAACTGCTATCTTCTGGCCTCAGCCTCTCGAATGCTGGGATTACAAGCGCGCGCCACCATGCCAGGCTCACAATGTACTTTTATGTAACACCTAAACTGCAAACCTCAGTGCCAATACCCCATGGGGTTGCCTCAGCATTGATTTTAGATGGGGATGTGAAAATGGAATATACTGAATACTATCTTGTATATCTATAGCTTATATGTATTTCATAGATCTAACTGATCTATGTCAAATACATGCAAAATGCATTATGTGTCTGTGTATAGATCAACTCAGAAAAAGATGCCACAATTTGCAAAGGAAAAAATGCAGGGAAATACTTGTCACAGCAACTACACACGCTTAGGACAGGAAACATTCTCAGAAAGTGCTAGCTAATTCTAGATTAGAAAGGCAGAATTATGTACCGAAGAATGCCCCTTCCCCACAGGAGGACAATTTAAAATAGTATCTGTAGACCTTTACAGTTAGAGGAGAGGATATCCTGACTTGTTTATGTCCAAGAGTATAAACTATGCTTACATTATCAGCCAACATCAAAGCTCCAGCCTCAATGACAAACTCATGAGATTCTTCGTCTCTCACAACAGCTGCCGTTAAGCCGGCAGCACTGGATGCTTTGCCACTGGTGTAGACGGCTCTGGGGCTGAACTCCTCCACATGCCTGTTCAAGGTTATCACAGAAAGACTCATTAATATGTGGCAGCAGCCTTACCAGTCATCTTAGCCGACAGATTACATCAAAAAAGATTTAAAATTTCGAAAAGAATATCCGAGTACTGGGCATGGTGGCACATGCTTGCAATCCCAGTACTTGGGGGCTGAGACAGGTGGTTCGTGGACAGCCTCAGCTACTTAGTGAGGCTTCCACAAACACCACAAATCAAAAGTAAATAATACAGCCGGGCGTGGTGGCTCACGCTTGTAATCCCCACGCTTGGGAGGCTGAGACAGGAGGATTGCACAGGTTCAAAGCCAGTCTCAGCTACTTAGTGAGGCTCTCAGCAACTCAGTGAGACCGTTTCCAAATAAAATATAAAAAAAAGGTCTGGGAGTATAGCCTGGAGGTAGAAAACCTCTGGGTTCCACCCTTAGTACCACACACACACGCACACACACAAAAGTAAATACATATAACAAAACCAAAACATTCCTGTGAAATGGAAGATGAAAAAATACTGAGCCAGGTGTTGCAGTGCACACATGTAATCACAGTATTTGGGAGGCCAGCCTCTAAAAAACAAAATAGGGCTGGGGGGTATAGCTCAGAGGTAGAATGTCTTTTGTTTCAAATTTCTTTTTCTTTCTTTCTTTCTTTCTTTCTTTCTTTCTTTCTTTCTTTCTTTCTTTCTTTCTTTCTTTCTCTTTCTTTCTCCCTTCCTTCCTTTCCCTCCCTCCCTCCCTCCCTCCCTCCCTTCCTTCCTTCCTTCCGGATTTGGGGATGGAACCCAGAGGCATTTGACCTCCGAGCTACACTCCCTGCCCTGTTTTTTACTCTTTATTTTTAAACAGGGCCTCACTAAGTAGCTGAGGCTGTCCACGAACCACGATCCTCTGGTCTCAGCCTCCCGAATGCTGGGATTACAAGCATGCGCCAACACGTCCAGCTTCAAATTTCAGTACACAAAAAAAGAAAAAAGTTAAATCTGGCATGGTGGCGCACGCCTGTGGTCTCAGTAACTGGGAGGTTGAGACAGGAGGATCACAGGTTTGTGGCTAGCCTCAGCTACGTAGTGAGGTCCTCTGCAACTTAACGAGACCCTGTTTAAAAACACAAAACAAAAAGTTAATGGGTAGTTTCAGTTCAGGAAGATGAAAAAGTTCTAAAGATGGATGTGAATGTACTTAATGCTACTAAATTGTAAACCTAAAAATAGTTAAAATGTAAATTTTTTTTCATACTCAGGATAGAACCCAAGGATGTTCTACCTCCGAGCTATACCCCAACCCTATTTTTTCCCTTTATTGGGAAACAGGGTCTTGCTAAGTTGAGAAGGGCCTCACTAAATAGCTAAGACTGGCTGAGAACCTGCGATCCTCCTGTCTCAGTCTCCTAAGTACCGGGATTATAAGCGTGAGTTACCACACCCAGATTTCTAGCCCTAATTTTTTTTGGAACTGGGAATCAAACCCAGGGGCATTCTACCTCTGAGTTACACCTCCAGCTCTATTTTTATTCTTTATTTGGAAACAGGGTCTAAGTTGCAGAGGCCCTCACTAAGTAGCTAAGGCTGGCCCTGAACCTGCAATCCTCCTGTCTCTGCCTCCCAAGTACTGGGATTACAAGTATAAACCACCATGACTGGCTCTCCCAGCCCTATTTTTAATTCTTTGTTTGAAAACAGGGTCTCACTAAGCTGTGGAGGGCCTCACTAAGTAGCTGAGGCTGGCCTCAAACCTGTGATCCTCCTGTCTTAGCCTCCCATGTACTAGGATTATAAGAGTGCGTCACCACACCCAGCTAAAAATAGTAAATATTTATCACAATTTTTAGAAAGTGAGGAAAAATCTTAAACCTTAATATAAGGAATATTCACAGCAACATTTATAAAAGCTAAAGAGTAGAAACAACTCAAATGCCTGTTAACTAAGAAATGAATAAATTAAGTGTGATATAGCCATACCATGGACTATTATTCCATAATAAAAGAAAAAGGAGCCCAGCATGATGGCGCATGCCTGTAATCCCAGTACTTGGCAGGCTGAGACAGGAGGAGCGTGAAGGTTTAAGCCAGCCTCAGCTACTTAGTGAGATCCTATTTCTAAATAAAAAATAAAATAGGTCAGGGGTGTAGCCCAGAGGTAGAAGGCACCTGAGTTCTATCCCTAGTGCCACAAAAAAGAAGAAATACTGATTCAAACTACAACATAAACCTTGAAAAAAAAAATTATGTTAAGTGGAAGAAGGCCATCACAAAAGAACACATATTATGTGACTCAATTTATACAAAATACCTACATAGATACAAAGTAGATTATCCACTGCCTACTTCTGGTGGGGGGGTGTGTGTGAATGAGGTGTGACTGCTAATGGCACACAATTTTCTTTTTGTGGTACTGGGGTTCCTGGAAGCCCTTCTACCTCCGGGCTACACTCCCAGACCTATTTTTTATATTTTTATTTGGAAACAGGGTCTCCTAAGCCAGCATAGCTGGCTTCTAACCTGTGCGATCCTCCTGTCTCTGCCTCCCAAGCATGGGGATTACAAGCGTGCGCCACCATGCCCGGCTGGCACAAAATTAAAAAAAAAATTTTTGGACTTCCGGGAAGATGGCGACCGAGAAAAGCGGGGCTTAAGAGCCCTGCTAACAACCAATCTCCATTACCACAAAATCAGCACCTTTCATAGCCAGAAAACACCATCACCAAAGAAACAAAAAAATCACCAGGCTCCAGAGAGAAAGCGGACTGAGAACAGAGCTCAGAGCCACAGAGGAGATACACCGGCCTTACGCCCGAGGACGCAACAGCAGCGCTTTACTGCCGGCGGCAGCGGCGACTTCACCGGACGGCTACAGCAAGCCGAGGTGAGCCGCTGCGGAACAGCCAGGCGGGATTTCTCGGCGCAGGGAGCATCTAAAGCTCCCAGTGGCTGAGCTCAGCACACGCTGCAGGGATTCAGAGTGGAAATCAAAACCAAGAAGAAATACGCCAGCCTCACGGCCGAGGACATAGCAGTGGCGCCATATTGCCACCGGCGGCAACAGCACCGAATTCACCGAATTCAGTACGGCTACATCTGCGTACTCAAGAACAGTGAGTCAAATTGTGGGCCACAGCGGAGAAATCCCAGTATTGTACTCACTGGGACTTGACCCAGTGGGAGAGGGGCGGTGGCAGTGATATCACACCATAGGAGAATGTGCAACCTGGCACCCCCCATAGTCTAAAGCAGCCTCTATCGACTCTCTGGGTCGGAGACTCTGTGATACAACCCAGTAAAGGAGTAGTGGGGCCTGAGATACTACTGACTCGAGATCCAGAGCACCTTAAGTGAAGTCATAGTGACCCAAGGGAAGAACCCAGAGAAGGCACAAACTTCCGAAATCATGGGAAAGAGGAATAATACTGGAGCAATGAATGCTCACAACCCCACAACATCAGAACCCGATAAAACAGAAAATCAGAGATTTCTAGAAGATCAATCAGGAAAATAACTGTAGAAATAATAGAGGTGCTTCGAAAAGAACTCAGAGAGAGCCAAAAAGAGATAAAGGATGCAATTAATGAAGTAAAGGCCTCAATTCAAAGCACAAACAACCGATTAGAACACATGGAGAACAGAATCTCACTCTTAGATGATCATTCCAAAAATGAACGCATAGTTTCTAATCTAGGAAAAAATATCCGACAGCAGGAATCTGATATTGAAGAAATATGGGCCCATTTTAAGAGAGCTAACCTAAGAATATTTGGAATAGAGGAGGGAAAAGAAAGTGAAACCAAAGGGATCAACAATCTCTTCAAGGAAGTAATAGCAGAAAATTTTCCAGACATAGAGCAAGAGGTCGATACGCAGGTCCAGGAAACGTATAGAACTCCCTTTAGACAGGATCGGAGAAGAGGATCCCCATGCCACATAATTGTCAAAATGACCAATGTGGAAGCCAAGCAGAGAATCTTAAAGGCAACAAAAACAAAAGGGCCAAGTGACATTCAGAGGCAAACCAATTAGAATCACTCCAGACTTCCCAAACCAAGTCATGAGAGCCAGAAGGGCTTGGAGTAACATATTCCAAACTCTGAAAGAAAACAACTTTCAGCCAAAAATTTCCTACCCACCAAAACTTTCTATTAAATTAGATGGAGAAATAAGAAGCTTCCATGACAAACAGAAACTGAAGGAATTTATGTCTTCAAAACCAGCACTAGAGAAAATACTCAAAGAGATTAACTATAAAGAAGAAATAGGTAACACACACCAGAACCAGAGAAACAAGATTTTCCATCCAACAGACAACTAAGATTGGTTATCTGTGTAGATTCATTATTTATGTTAGTCTTTTACCTATCTGTAAAGGGTATTGTTTGCCTTTATTTTTGTTAATTTTTAGGATTTCTAGTTGGAATATTAATATACCTTCAGATATAGCATTTAGAAATATTTTATCCCATTCTATTAGTAACTTTTAACTCTGTTTACATTGTCTTTGAATATACAATTTTTTTTTTTTATTTTTTAGGGAGTTTGTATACTCCTCTGTTGCCTGTGCCATTGAAATCATATCCAAGAAATCACTGCCAATTTCAATGTTGTGAGGTTTTATGACCCAGATTTTCTCCTAAAATTTTATAGTCTTAAGATTTATATTTAGGTCTTTTATCTATTTTGAGTTAATATTTGTATATGGGATTAGGTAAGGGTCCAATTTTATTTTTTTCCATGTAATTATTATTTTTCAACAATATTTAGTTAAAAGATTATTATTTCCACCACCAAATGTTCGTGGAAACCTTATCAAAAATAACTTGACAATATAGGGAAGAATTTAGCTCTAGGCTTTTATTTAACTCCAATGGTTTATATATCTGCCTTTAGAATATTACGACACTGTTTCAATTATTGTAGCTTTATATGGTTTGAAATCAGAAAATATATATCTTCTAGCTTTGTTCTTTTTCAAGATCGTTTTGGGTATCTAGAGTCCATATTCCATATTAGGATAGATTTTTTTCTGAAAAATAAATATATCAGACAAATGAAACTGTTATGTGAGATTATCATTTTTAATTTTGGATAAATTGCTATAATACTAGATGTCAACCACTAAGCCAAGCATGGGAGGGAGGGATGGGGAGAGAATGGGGTGGGGATCGGGTGGGGGCTGACTGGGCGATGTGTGCATGTATGTCTACAAAAGCTTGTATCCCACTATGATGTATGAATACAGTGCACCAATTAAAAAAAAAATAAGGGGAAAAAATACATTATGTACCCAACCTAAAAAAAAAAAAAAATTTATTTTTAATCTTTTGACTCAGGGTCTCACTATGTTGCTGAGGCTGTCCATGAACCTGTGATGCTCCTATATCATCAGCCTCCCAAGTATTGGGCGCCACCATGTCTGTCTCAGGATTTCTTTTTGAAAAATAAAAATGTTCTAAACTTAGTTCATTGACAGTTGTACAACTCTGTAATTAGAAACACTAAATTTATACTTTATTATCTCCAAATCTAAAACCCATTATGGGGCTAGGGATATAGCTCAAATGGTACAGCACTTGCCCTGCATGCACAAGGCTCTGGACTTTATCCCCAGCACAGCAAAAACAAAACCCAAATCCCAGTCTGTAATATAGCTGAAGGAAATATTTAAGTATAAAACTTTAAGCCATCTAAAAATGTTCTACAGTAGTACCATGTTACAAATTTCCAAAACAAATACAGGAAAGGCAACTTGATATGGTTTGTAGGCAATATGTCTGAGTTTAATATTCATGGCACAGTGTTACTTGTTACCTATAAGAAACTGGGCAAGGTACTGAGGCTCACTAATCACCTCCTTGAAAAGAGGATAGTAAGATGGGCGTGGTGATGCACACTTGTAACCCCAGCATTTGGGAGGCTGAGACCAGAGGACTGCGGTTCGTGGTTCGCGGATAGCCTCAAGCTACTTAGTGAAGCCCTCTGCAACTCAGTGAGACCCTGTTTCAAAATAAAGAATAAAAAATAGGGCTGGGGGTATAGCTCAGAGTTCAAATGCCTCTGGGTTCCATCCCCAGATCGGAAGGAAAAAAAAAAAAAAAGAGGATGTACCACATGCTCACCTGTGTGGAGTCAGGATAAAATGTAACACACCCATATACAGCGCCATGAACATAATAGCAGGTCTTCAGAAACTATTGGTATTTTTAGCCTATGTTTCTTACATGTTTAAAAGTAAGCTGGGCATGGTGGTGAATGCCTTCAATCCCATTACTTGGGACTGCAGGTTCAAGGACAGTCTTAGCAAGTAGTGGTAACTCACTCTCAGCAACCTACAAGTCCCTATTTCAAAACAAAACAAAACAAAAAAATAAATAAAAAGGGCTAAGGGTACAGCTTGGAGGTAGAAAGTCCTTGAGTTCAATTCCTAGAAACTCACCCCAAAAAGAAAAAAAGAAAAGTGCTTATGATAGCTTGTAAAAATAAGCAAAAATTGCTAAAGTGGTACTCATTTTGAAAAAATTAGCATAAAATATCTCACAACATTGCTTTTGGAAAGCCTCCCAAGTAACTAATAAGTAGTAGAGGCTTTCCTCGAACTGTGATCCTCCTACCTCAGCCTCCCGAATGCTGGGTTTACAAGTGCCTGCCACTTTGCCCCTAATTCTCCTCAATTCTCTCTTTTTTTGTGGTAGTGGAGGATGGAATCCAGGGGCTTTTCTACCTCTGGGCTATACTCAGACCTTTTTTATATTTTATTTGGAAACTGGGTTTCACTAAGTTGCTAAGAGCCTCACTAAGTAGCCGAGGCTGGCTTCAAACCTGTGCAATCCTCCCAAGCGCTGGGATTACAAGCGTGCATCACCACGCCTGGCCCTAATTCTCTTTTATGGAAGATTTTCAATAGTTCTCAGAGGCAAAAGGAATGATACATCTGATTTACCTTCAACTAAGAGCAAAACTAAAAATATATTAAGATACATAATGTACTTTTATGTAACATCTAAACTGCAAACCTCAGTGATGACTGCTCAAGTGCGAGTCACCATGCCTGGCCTGTTTAAGAATCTTAAAGATGTCTGTAGTTGGGTGCATATTTGTAATCCTAGTACTTGTTGGCTGAGACAGGAGGATCACTGGTTCAAAGCCAGCCTTGGCAACTTAGGCTTCCAGAAAACTAGTGAGAACTTGTTTTCAAATAAGAAGTAAAGTTGGGCTAGGAATGTAGGTTGGAGGTAGAATGCCTCTGGGGTTCAACTCCCAGTACAAAAAAAAAAAAAAAAAAAGCCAGCCAGGTGTGGTGGCGCACACTTGTTAATCTCAGCATTCTGGGAGGTTGAGACTGGAGGATTTCAGTTTGCAATCAGCCTCAGTTATTTAGTGAGGCCCTTTGCAAATTAGCAAGACTCTGTTTCAAAATAAAGAATAAAGCTGGGCGTGGTGGCGCACGCCTGTAATCCCCACACTTGGGAGGCGGAGACAGGAGGATCGTGCAGGTTTGAAGCCAGCCGTGCTGGCTTAAGAGAACCTGTTTCCAAATAAAAAGGTATAAAATGGGTCTGGGACCATAGCCCGGAGGTAGAAAGGATTCCAGAAACCCCAATACCATACACACAACCCCCCCCAAAAGAAAACAAAACAAAATAAAGAATAAAAAGTAGGGCTGAAGGTGTAGCTTGGAGGTAGAATGCCCCTGGGTTCCATTCCCAGTACCACAAAAACCCACAAACAAACAAACAAACAAACAAAAAAACCCCAAACCCCCAAATATATATTCATCTAGTCAAAGATTTTGTACGGTTGAGTGTGGTGACATAAGCTTGTATTCCCAGTATTTGGGAGGCTGAGACAAAAAAAATTCCAGGTTTGTGGCCAGCCCCAGCTACTTAGTGAGGCCCTTTGCAGCTTAGTGAAACTGTTTCAAAATAAAGAATAAAATAATAATAATAAAAAATAAAAAAAGCCAAGAGTGGTAGTGCACACTTGTAATCCCAGCATTTGGAAGGCTGAGACCGGAGGATTGCAGTTCGAGGACAGCCTCAGCTACTTAGTGAGGCCCTCTGCAACTTAGTGAGACCCGGTTTCAAAATAAAGAACAAAATAAAGAATTAAAAAAAAAATAGGGCTGGGGCATTGTTTGGAAATAGAATGTCCCTGGGATCAATCCTAAGTACCACACACACACAAAAAGATTTTATACAAAGATTATATATAAAGATATAAAAGATTAAGAGTTCTTTGTAGTATTAGAAGCACAGGCAATTTTCACACATTTTAACAATTTGTCAAGTGTTGTTATGTCCTGTTTATTTAAATAGAATTATATACGCGCAGGTTGTAATGTGTACTCTTCCCACTCTAGTAGAGCCACACTGACTGTACTTTTGGTAGCACAGCAAGCCTGGTACTACACATAGTATTTTTCCTGTACTTCCTCACTTACTTGAGAAACTGGCTCTTAGCTGTACTTGGGTCACCAACAATGCAAACATTTATGTCTCCTCGAAGAGAGGTCCCTTCCCCTGTTGTCTTTGGAACGCCACCAAAGAGCATCAGCAGAACACCCCGTTTTACTTCATCATTTCCTGAAATTAAAAGAAGTTATGGATGAAAAACGTTTTTTTTTTTTTTGGTGGTACTGGGGTTCCTGGAAGCCCTTCTACCTCCGGGCTACACTCCCAGACCTATTTTTACATTTTTATTTGGAAACAGGGTCTCCTAAGCCAGCGCGCGCGGCTGGCTTCGAACCTGCGCGATCCTCCTGTCTCCGCCTCCCAAGCGCGGGGATTACAAGCGTGCGCCACCACGCCCGGCTGAAAAACGCTTTTTTGACATGAAGTAAAACAATTCCAGAGGGAACTAAAGACATGTTTACCAACCAAAAGGCAGAAAGCTGAAGTAAAAATCTTGATCCTTCTCTGCAGACCTATCCAGCTACTGTTCCAGCACTTCTCCCAACATCTCTACCCATGGCTCAGCAACCTAACAGCTCTTCCTTGGCCTTACACTCTATGTGTACATAAAGCCTTTCCCAATCCCTCAGACTCCAAGTAGAACTTCATAGTTCACTATAAGTGAACTGTGTCTACACCACAGCCTACCTGAGTTGTTAGTTCTTTAGTGGTGTTAGGGATTAAATCCAGGGCTTTGTGTATGCTAGATAAAATCTCTAACCTGAGCTGTACCTCCAACCCATTTACTAGTTCGTTCTTTCTTTTTTTGGTGGTATTGGGGGTAGAACCCAGGGGTATTCTACCTCCTAGCTATACCCCCAGTCCTATTTTCTTTATTCTTTTTTTTGAAATAGAGTTTCACTGAATTGCAAAGAGCCTCACTAAGGAGCTGAGGCTGTCCACGAATTGCAATCCTCCTGTCTTAGCCTCCCAAATGCTGGGATTACAAGTGTGTGCCACCATGCCTGGCTTTTTTGCTACATCTTTTCTTTCTTTTTTTGTGGTACTGGGGGTGGAACCCAGAGGCTTTCTACCTCTGGGTTATACTCCCAGACCTATTACTTATTTTATTTGGAAACAGGGTCTCACTAAGGTGCCAAGAGCCTCACTAAGTAGCTGAGGCTGGCTTTGAACCTGTGCGATCCTGTCTCAGCCTCCCAAGTGCGGGGATTGCAGGCATTACAAGTGTGCGCCACCACACCTGGCTTGCTACTTCTTTTTAATGGCAGTTCTACCTTTCTATCAAGTTTGAGAACAAAGTCCAGACATTTCTTTGATGTCACCTACAGTGACAGCACTGAATAAATGCTAATTGAACTGATATGGATTAAATAAGATACAGATTTCAGTTTATAGCTATTTCAAAGAACTATCCATCATCCACTAGATGGACCCCAGAGGCCATTTATCTCTAGGCTACATCCCAGCCCTATATTTTATTTGGAAACAGGGTCTTGCTAAGACTAAGTGGCTGAGAATGGCTTTGAGCCTGTGATCATCTTGCCTCAGCCTCCCAAGTACCGGGATTACAAGTGTGCACTACCACATCTAGCTTGAAAACATACTTTTTTATTTTGAACCTGTGCGACCCTCCTGTCTCAGTCTCCCAAATGCTGGGATTATAGTCATGGGCCACCAAGCCCAGCTTTAGTCTTTTTTATTTTTGAAACAGGGTTTCAGAGTTGCAAAGTATTCGCTAAGTAGCTGAGGCTGTCTGCAAACCAAGATGCTCTGGTCTCCGCCTCCCAAATGCTAGGATTACAAGCGTGCTCCACCACACCCGGATTTAAACAAGTACTGCGCTATTAAAAAGCCATTTGTTTTGATGTGGGTTGATAATATGGTATAATGTATTCATGAAATTTGTACCTATTCATTTGTACACTTTTTTTTTTTTTGTGTGGTACTAGAGATGGAACCCAGGAGCATTCTACCTCCAAGCTGTACCTCCAGCCCTATTTTTTATTCTTTATTTTAAACTGTGTCTCACTGAATTGCAAAGGGCCTAAGTAGCTGAGGCTGTTTGCGAATCACGATCCTCTGGTCTCAGCCTCCCGAATGCTGGGGCGCCACCACGCCCAGCTTGTACACACTATTTAAAAAAATCAGCTTCTAAATGAAACACAATAAAACTATCTGTGCTGAAATTTGGGGAATGTTTAGTCTTTAAAACAAGATTAATAACCACTGGTTATATCTATGATTAAAAAGTACTTATTTTGGTTTATTTAGATAATAATGCTACAATTGCTGGAAATGAAATGAAATATCTTACGTATTAGCATTCTATGAATGCATTGGACCTAAGCAAATAAACATTTTGTACACACACCCACGCACCCACGCACGTGCACACACGCGCATGCACACATGCACGCACGCACACACACACAATTTCCCTCCTGTGGAACTACTAAACTTCAATTCTACCAAGTGGCAGGCACAATTTATATAAAATAATTTATATGTAAATTATTTCTTAAAAATGGAAATTAGACAGGTATGCTGGAGCACACCTGTAACTTAGTGTGCTCAGTAGTACTCAGGAGGCTGAGACAGGACTCTGGGTTTGAGGACGGTTTCAGAAACTTAGTGAAGCTCTCATCAACTTAGCAAGACCATTTCCAAATAAAATATAAAACAGGCTAGTGGGTCAGGTGTAATGGCGCACGCTTGTAATTTCAGCATTTGGGAGGCTGAGACAGGAGGATTCGGGTTGGCAGACAGCTTCAGGTACTTAGGCCCTTTGTAACTCAGTGAGACCCTGTTTCAATATAAAGAGTAAAAAATAGGACTGGGGATGTAGCTCAGAGGTAGAATGCCCCTGGGTTCCATCCTCAGTACCATCCAAAACAAACAAACAAACAAACAAACAAAATAAAACAAAAAACCCCCAAATAACCAAAAAACCCAAACCAAAACAACAACAACAACAACAACCAAAAAAAAAAAAAAAAAAAAAAAAAAAAAACAGGCTAGGAGGTAGTCTGGAGGTAGAATGCCTCTGGGCTCCATCCCTAGTAAGACAAATAAATAAATAAATAAATAAATAAATAAATAAATAAATAAATAAATAAGCAAGCCAGCCAGGTGTGGCGGTGTGTGCTTGTAATCCCAGTATTTGGGAGGCTGTGGCAAGAGGATTGCGGTTCGCGGACAGCCTCAGCTACTTAGTGAGACCCTGTTACAAGATAAAGAATAAAAAATAGGGCTGGGGTGCAGTTTGGAGGCAAAATGCCCCAGGATTCAATCCCCAGTACTGCAAAACAAACAAACAAACAAACAAAAGAATAAAATAAAAACAATTAAAAGTTGAACACGAGGCATTTCTAGCTCTGAGCTACACCACCAGCCCCTTTTATTTATTTATATTTTTATTTTTGTGGTACTGGGGATAGAACCCAGGGTACTTTTATCTACGGGCTACCCTCCCAGACCTAGTTTATAACTGTTTGATAACAGGGTCTCACCAAGTTGCTAAGACCTTACTAAGTAGCTGAGGCTTCAAATCTTATCTTCCTTTCTCAGCCTCCCAAGTACTGGGATTACAAACGTGTGCCACCACGCCCCAGCTTATTTTTTGTTTTGTTTGGTGGTACTGGGGTTCCTGGAAACCCTTCTACCTCCGGGCTACACTCCCAGACCTATTTTTATACTTTTTTATTTGGAAACAGGGTCTCTTAAACCAGCGCGGCTGGCTTCGAACCTGTGTGATCCTCCCGTCTCCGCCTCCCAAATGCGGGGATTACAAGTGTGTGCCACCATGCCTGGCTATTTCTTGGTTTTTGAAACATAGTCTTACTAGATTTGCTGAGGCTGGCCTCGAATCTGTGTTCCTCCTATCTCAGCCTCCCAAGTACTGGAATTACAGGTGTGTACAAACATAGCCCATTATGGTGGTTTTTCTATATTCCATAAAAAAAAAAAAAAAACCTTCAGTGGTAGGGGGCCCCTGAATTAGTTCACCAGTACCACACAGTCACACACAAAAGACAAGAAACAACTCTCCAAAAATTCCTCAATATTCCTCATTTTAAAAGATGGAACTAGCTGGGCGTGGTGGGGCATGCTTGTAATCCCAGCATTTGGGAGGCCGAGACCAGAAGATCATGGTTCGCGGACAGCCTCAGCTACTTAGTGAGGCCCTCTGCAACTCAGTGAGACCCTGTTTCTAAATAAAATATAAAATAGGTCTGGGAGGGTAGCCCGGAGGTAGAAAAGTCCCTGGGTTCCACCCCCAGTACCACCACCAAAAAACTCCAATAACAACCACCACCATTACCACCACCACCACCACCAAACAAAAAGAATATTAAAAAAAAAAATAGGGCAGGTGTTATAGCTCGGAGGTTGAATGCCTCTGGGTCCCATCTCCAGACCCGCAAAAAAGAAAGAAAGAAAAAAAACAGGGCAGGGGGTGTAGCTCGGAGGTTGAATGCCCCTGGGTTCCATCCCCAGACCCACAAAAAAAGAGATGGAACTCAGTTTTCCTCTTGAATGGGGAGTAGACATGGTGACTTGCTTTTCTGTGTGTGTGTGCGCACGCGTGTGCTACTGGAGACTGAAGAGGTGTTCTAACTCCAAGTTACACCCCAGCCCTATTTTTTTTATTCTTTATTTTGAAACAGAGTCTGAACTGAAAGGCAAAGGGCCTCACTAAGTAGCTGAGGTTATCTGTGAACTCGGATCTTCCTGCCTCAGCCTTCAAAATGCTGGGATTACAAGTGTGTGCCACCATGCCCGGCCCTATTTTATATTTTGAAAAAAGGTCTTGCTAAATTGCTGAGGGTGGCCTTGACCAGACAGAACTTCTAGCAACAAAGTCAGGGAAATATGAAAGAAAATGTCAAAGGCATAGATAGTACATAACTCAAAACATCATGAAGTCTCTACCTCTGAAAATCAAAAAGGAAATCAAGACCAAATTAGTTTAGCATACTGCAATATAGTTATGCACAGTTCTACCAAAAGGTCAGGGGAAAAAAAACCCAACCTTTTCTTTAAATTATGGTTAAGTGTAAGCTGGGCACACACGTGGTAGTACACACTTGTAATACCAGTACCTGGGAGGCTGAGATGGGAGGATCACAGGTTCTTGGAGAGCCTCAGCTACTTATAGTGAGGCCACCCACAACTTAGTAAGACCCTGCTTCACTAATATGTAAAAAATAAAAAACAAAGCTGGGGGGTATAGCTTGGAGGCAGAATGTTCCTGGGTTCAATCCTCAGTACCAAAAAGGGGGGGGGGTAAAATGTATGTAACACAAAATATGCATTGAACAACAACTCTCCATTTTTCCCAGTTCCCAAGCTTGATAAACTCTACTTTGTCTCTATGAATCTGTCTATTCTAGGTACTTCTTGTAAGCAAAATCACTGTCCTTTGTAAACGATCCCTTCGAAACCCACTAAAAAGCTTTCATGATCTGATTTATGTGCATTGAAAAACTTACTTCTTGCTCTTTATTAATTAGTATTTTGATTTCTGGTTTATGCCACAAATAGAACTCTTACCATGTATGGTAGGAAACAGGCTAGTACAAAGATTGTGGTACAGATTTTTATCTTGACTCATTTCAAACACTTTCTCCCACTCCTTCACAGTCATTTGGTTCTTAATGCTCTCAGCTGTTTGTTCCTCATCTCTGAGCTCTTTCCCTCCAAACTAGAGAAATGAAAGGAAAAAAAAAAATTAGTACAGAAGCAGCACAAACAGTGTAAAGGAGAAGAAATTTTAAAGTAGTTAAGTCTTGCCAGGCATGGTGGCACACGCTTGTAATACCAGCATTTGGGAGGCTGAGACTGCAGGATCGCGGTTCACAACCTGCCTCAGCTACTTAGTGAGGCCCTCTGCAACTCAGTGAGACTCTGTTTCAAAATAAAAAATAAAAAATTGGGTATGGGGTGTAGCTCGGAGGTCAAATGCCTCTGAGTTCCATCCCCAGACCTGCCCAAAACAAAAAACAAAACAAAAAACAAAAAAAAAAAAAAAAGAAGAAAAAAAAAAAGTAGTTAAGTTTTCACTTAATCAAAATACTTAAGAGTTTGTCATAGCTGGGCGTGGTGGTATACACCTGCAATCCCAGGAGGCAGAGGTAAAAAGATCAAGGATGTTAAGACCAGTGTGCAGAACACCTTGTCTAAGAATAAAAACTAAATGGGCAGGGTGTAGTAGCTGGGAAATAGAATGCCCCTGGATTCAACCCCAATACCGATTAAAAAAAAAAAAAAAAAAAAAAAAAAACTTATCATTTATCCAGTAAGTTAAAAATAACAGTTACCACCATTGTTTTAGATTACTCTAAGCCGGGCGTGGTGGCGCATGCTTGTAATCCCCGCGTTTGGAAGGCTGAGACAGGAGGATCGCGCAGGTTCGAAGCCAGCCTCACTACTTAGGCTTTCAGCAACTTAGTGAGACCCTGTTTCCAAATAAAATATAAAATAGGTCTGGGAGTATATATAGCCCGGAGGTAGAAAGCCTCTGGGTTCAACCCAAGTACCACCATAAAAAAAAAAAAAAAAAATTTGAAGAAACACCGGGTGTGGTGGCGCATGCTTATAATCCCCATGCTCAGGAGGCGAAGACCGGAGGATTGCTCAGGTTCGAAGCCAGGCTCTTTGCCTTAAGAGACCCTGTTTCCAAATAAAATATAAAATAGGTCTGGGAGTGTAGCCCAGAGTTAGGGTTCCATCCCCATTACCCACCCCCCAAAAATAAAGGAAGCCAGCTGGGCGTGGTGGCACACACTTGTACTCCCAACATTTGGGAGGCTGAGACAGGAGGACTGCAGTTCACAGACAGCCTCAGCTACTTAGTGAGGCCCTCTGCAACTCAGTGAGACCTTATCTCAAAATAAAGAATAAAAAAGAGAGCTGGGTTGAAGCTCAGAAGTAGAATATCCCTGGGTTCCATCGTCACTACCACAAAAACAAACAAACAAACAACAACAAAAAGAAAGCCAGGCATGTAACTCAGGAGGCTAAGTTCGGAGGATCGCAGTTTGCAGCAGACAGCCTCAGCTACTTAGGTCCTTCACAACTCATTGAGACTCTGTTTTGAAAATAAAAAGACTGAAAAATAGGGCTGGGGATGTAGCTTGGAGGTATGATGCCCCTGGGCTCTATCCCCAGTACCAAAAAACAAAAAACAAAACAAAAACAACGAAGGATCTGGGGCATGCTTGAAATCCCTGTACTGGGAGGCTGAGACAAGAGAATTACAGATTATCCACCAGCCTCAGATGCTTAATGAGGCTATCCACAATTTAGTGAGATCCTGTTTCAAAATAAAAAATAGGACCGGGGTTAGTGAGGACAAACTCAGTGAGACCTTGTTTTAAAATAACGAATAAAAAAACAGGGCTGGAGGTATACCTCAAAGGTAGAGTGCCCCTGGGTTCCATTCCCAGTACTGCAGGGGAGGGAAAAAAAAAAAAAGAAAAAAGAAAAAAAAAAAAAGGACTGGGGATGTAGCTTGGAGGTAGAATGTCCCTGGGTTCAATCTCCAGCACCACAAAATAAATAAATAAAACTGAAGGATCAAATTTCAATCCAGAGCCAGCTGTGTTTCTGTACACTTGTAATTCCAGTACTTGGAAGGCTAAGACGAGAGGATTGTGTAGGTTTGAAGCCAGCCAGAGCTACTTATTGAGGCTCTCAGCAACTTAGTGAGACCCTGTATCAAAATAAAATGTATACAATAGGTCTGGGAATGTAGCTCAGAGGCAGAAAGACACCCTGGGTTCTATCCCCCAGTACCACAAACAAAACAAACAAACAACGACAAAACAAACAAACAAACAAAAACACACACATACAAATAAATAAATAAATAAATAAAAAGAAACGAAATCAATTCAACCCCCAACTTTTTTTTTTTCCCCAGTACTAGGAATTGAACACAGGATCATCCTACCTGAGCTATACCAAGCCCTATTTTTTTTTTACCCCCCCGACTAGGAATGGATCCCAGGGGGGCATTCTACCTCTGAGCTGCACCCCAACCCTATTATTTCTTTATTTTGATACAGAGTCTCACTGAGTTGCAAATGGCCTCTCACTAAGTAGAAGCTGAGGCTGTCCGTGAACTGATCTCATCTCAGTCTCCCAAAGGCAGGGATTACAAGCGTGCGCCACCATGCCCAGTTGTAAGATCTATTTTTTATTTTGAAACAAGGCTAAGTTGTGGAGGGCCTAAGTAGCTAAGGCTGCCCTACCACCTGTGATCCTCCTGTCTCAGTCTCCCAAGTACTGGGATTACATGGTGTGTCACCATGCTCAGCTCTCAACCCCCTTTTAATAAGTGACTAGATAACTCATGTATTTCAGATGCAAAGCATGAAGCTTTGTGGCAGCTCAGGGGAAGTTTTTCTTAAATTCTGGCATTTTATTAAGATATATCCTTAGGACTGGAGATGTATGGTGCTTGCTGAACAAGTGTAAGACCTTGCATTCAATTCCCAGCACTATAAAATAATAATACACAGTGGACTTACCCTTGGGTTGGTTGGTGCAACACAACAGGCAAGGAACACCAGCCTATAAGACAGGTCCCTAACACCCAGGGCCCGGAGGCCTCGAATGCCTTCTGTCTCATATCCATCAACACCACTGACACGGGAATTAGTTTCTGCACGTGCTCCTGAAACATTAAATGACAGGTTGTTTCACAATTGAAAAGAAAATTTTTTCCCCCGTACTAGGGGTAGAACTCAGGGCCTTTCTACTTTCAAGCTATACCCCCAGCCCTATTTTTTATTCTTTTTTTTTTTTTTTTGTGGTACTGGGGTTCCTGGAAGCCCTTCTACGTCAGGGCTACACTCCCAGACCTATTTTATATTTTTTTATTTGGAAACAGGGTCTCTTAAGCCAGCGAGGCTGGCTTCGAACCAGCACGATCCTCCCGTCTCTGCCTCCCAAGCGCGGGGATTACAAAGCGTGTGCCACCATGCCCGGCTATTTTTTGTTCTTTATTTTGAAACAGGGTCTAAGTAACTGAGGCTGTCTGCAAACCCCTGATCCTCCTGTCTCAGCCTCCTGAATGCTGGAATTACAAGTGTGGGCAACCATGCCAGGCTAACAATTCAAATATTATAGGTACCGAACACCTGTACTTCTCAAATCACAGCTATAAGTCCTATTTTCTAAAGAAAGATCACTGTTTTATTCTCATCATACTTCCTTGCTCACCCTGATAGGTAACCAAAAAGATCAGGTAGATGTGAGAAGCTAGACAGTTTTGTTAGTTAAAATTGCTAAATTTGAGCTATAGATTACTGACCTGGTGTGCTAAGTTTGGAGACATCTGGCACAACAATCAGTGTCCCTGTAAAGTCACACTTGTCACCAGCCTGAGCTGATTCTACAGCTTCAGCCCTTAAGATCACTTCTAAACTGCGGGGGATACTTCCTCGAGGAAGCTCAGCTTGAGTCTCTTGAATCCGAACCTATAACAAAGAGAAACAATCAAGTATAAGAAGAGATCCCTGTGTTTGATCTAAATTAAATGCCATAAAGCTGAGTGTGGTGGCACGCATTTGTAATCCCAGGTCTTGGGAGGCCAAGACAAGAAAACAGCAGGTTTGTGGTCAGCCTCAACTATTTAGTGAGGCCCTCCATAACTTAGTGAGACCCTGTTTAAAAAAAAAAAGGGCAGGGATGTAGCTTGGAGGTCGATAGAATGTCTCAGGATTCAATCACCAATACTGCAAAAAAAAAAAAAAAAAAAAAAGGCTTTATTGCTGGGTGTGGTGGCGCACACTTGTAATCTCAGGGCTTGGGAGGCTGAGACAAGAGAATGGCAGGTTTAATGGTCAGCCTCAACTACTTAGTAAGGCCCTGTGCAACTTAGTGAGATACCATTTCAAAATAAAGAATAAGAAATAGGATTGGGGGTGTAACTTGGAGGTAGAATGCCCCTGGGTTCAATCCCCACTATCACAAAACATAAACAAAACAAAATAAAACAGCTGGGTGTGGTGGTGCTCACTTGCAATCACAGTACTTAGGAGGTAGAGAAAGGAAGATCACAAGTTTGTAGTCAGCCTCAGCAACTTGGTGAAGCCCTTTGCAACTCAGTGAGTCCCTGTTTCAAAATAAAAAGTAAAATAGGGCTGCAGGTGTGGCTCAGAGGTAGAATGCCTGAATTCATTCTCCAGTACAAAAAGAAACACTTGTAATCCTAGTCTTGGGAGGCCAAGACAGGAGGATTTAAGCTCTCTGGGCCGCATATCAAATCCTCTCTCCGATCACCTCCAGTCTGGCTCTTCTTCAATCACTGCTTCCAAGCTCACTTGTCCTTTTACTAGGCTTTCCTCCTCCTATCCATCAATCTGAAGCCTTACATTAACAAGTTGCTTCCTTTCCAAAGTTCTTACTCATTATAAGAATCACCCCCACCCCCGTACTGGGGGATGGAACCCTAGGGGCATTCTATCTCCGAGCTACACCGTATGAGCTACACCGTATTCTTTTTTTGGTCTTTTTTGGAACTGGGGATCGAACCCAGAGCCCCACACCTGCAAAGCAGGTGCTTTGCCACTGAGCTACATCCCGGCCCCTACACCGTATTTTTTTATTCTTTTTTTTGGGTGGTACTGGGGTGGAACCCAGAGGCTTTCCACCTCCAGGCTATACTCCCAGACCTTTTTTTATGTTTTATTTGGAAACAGGGTCTCACTAAGTTGCTGAAAGCCTCATTAAGTAGCTGAGGCTGGCTTCGAACCTGTGCGATCCTCCTGTCTCAGCCTCCCAAGCGCGGGGATTACAAGTGTGCGCCACCACACCCGGCTTTTATTCTTTATTTTGGAACAGAGTCTCACTTGAGTTGCAAAGGGCCTAAGTAGTAGCCGAGGCTGTCTTTAAACCCGATCCTCCTGTCACAGCCTCCCAGATGCTGGGATTACAAGTGTGTGCCACCACGTCCGGCTTTTTTAATTTTTTAAATAGGGTTAAGTTGCAGAGAGCCTCACTAGGTGCTGAGGCTGGCTGTGAACCTGTGATCGTCCTAAACCTCCCATGTACTAGTGCAAGTTACCACACCCAGCTGTAATCACTTTTGATGATGTGCAACTTATATAAAAATTGAATTTGACATCTAATAAGTTATTGCAAGGGTGCAGGAGTGAATTATGAGCAGAAAGTGAATCTGATCTAAACAGAAACAAATACCTTCTGAAAATCAACAAATCTTGACTTATTTGTATCCAGCAAGAATCTCCTTCTGTTGGCACAAACTGGATTTCGGCAGATGTTTGGTTGTGTGTATTTGAACTGCTGTTCTACATCTTTGATCACCGTCTGACAATCTAAGCACAGGAAAGTTCCGCTCACGAGCTCTGGGTGAACTGGGTGAGTCCTCACGACCTGCCCACTGATTCGAGTGAGTAAACCAATTCTGGATGATGTGAGTTCCCGAATCCTGTTTAAAGACAAAAGTCCCATTAATAAATACCCATTTCCCAATTTGTTAGTTTGGGATATCAAAGTTTTATTTTTATTTATCTATTTTTTGGTGGTACTGGGGATGGAACCCAGGGGCCTTCTACCTCTGGGCTATACTCCCAGACCTATTTTATATTTTTTATTTGGAAACAGGGTCTCTTATCTCTCAAGCCAGTGGAGCCTGGCTTTGAACTCGTGCGATTCTCCGGTCTCAGCCTCCCAAGCGCTGGGATTTCAAGCATGCGCCACCACGCTTGGCAAAGTTTTATTTTTTTAATGAGGGTAATGATAATAAATTTTCCTTTTTAAAAAAATCAAGAGATGCCAGGCGTGGTGATGCACACTTGTAATCCCAGTGCTTGGGAGGCTGAGACAGGAGGATCGGGCAGGTTTGAAACCAGCCTCATCTATTTAGTGAGGCTCTCAGCAACTTAGTGAGACCCTGTTTCCAAATAAAGTAAAAAAGAGGTCTGGGAGTATAGCCTGGAGGTAGAAAAGCTCCTGAGTTCTACCCCCAGTACCACAAAATAAATAAATAGACAATTTTAGTCTGTATGCCCATTACTAAATTAGACAACATATTAAAATTTACTAAAAAAACCCCCTAAAGGCACCAAATAAATTAAAATTAATAGAATGACCCTATTTTTGTTTTATATGCAAACATTTTTGCTTATCTATAATGTGACAAAAGTAGTTATTACTTTTCTAACAAAATCATAGAAAAAAATTTACACTCAGAAGTTCAGAAACACTTCCTTTACTTTACAAACCTCTTTATGAAATAACTTTGTAATTTTTAGAGCAATTTGGGGAATTTAAATTTTCAAAACAAAGCCGGACATGGTAGTGCATGCTTATAATCCCAGTTTTTGGGAGGCTGAGACAGGAGGATCACAGTTCGCAGCCAGCAGCCAGCCTCAGCCATGTAGTGAGGCCCAACTCATTAAGACCCTGTTTCAAAATAAAGAATAAATTATAGGACCGGAAGTGAAGCTCTGAGGTAGAATGCTCTGGGGTTCCACCCCGGTACCGCAAAAAAAAAAAAAAAAAAAAAAAAAAAAAAAAAAAAAAAAAAGCCAAGCATGGTGGTGCACACTTGTAATTCCAGCAGTTGGGAGGCTGAAACAAGAGGCTTGCTGTTCATGATCAGCCTCATCTATTTAGTGAGGCCCTTTGCAACTGAGTGAGATCCTGTTTCAAAATAAAGAATAAAAAATAGGGCTGGGAATGTAGCTCAGAGGTAGAATGCCCCTGGATTCCATCCCCAGTACTGCAAAAACAAAACAAAACAAAACAACAACAAAAAACAAACCAAAAGCCAAACAAACAAACAAAAAAAACTTCAATTTCTTTCAGTAAACTTACTCTTGAACTGGTAAAGATGTTTGAAAGTTAAACATTTAAACTTTAAAATATAGTCTAACACTTGAATTTCTGCAATGTTTTTATATTTTTGCACTTGACCAATCCCCCAAACTTCTTCTCAAAAAGGTGCCCCAAACTGTGGCAATCTTAAGCATCTGATTCACTCCACTTACTTCCCAAACCATCCCCAAAGAAAACCACGTTTCTCCAAAGCCAAAATTTTGTGTAGGTGAGACTTTTCAAAAAGTCAACCTTCTACAAAGCTAGGCATGGTAGCACATGCTTGTAATCTCAGCATTTGGGAAGCTGAGATTGGAGGATTGCAGTTTGTGAACAGCCTCAACTTCTTAGTGAGGCTCTCTGCAACTTAGTGAGACTCTGTTTCAAAATAAAGAAAAAAAATAGGGCAGGATGGGTAGCTTGGAGGTCAAATGTCCCTGGGTTCCATCCCCAGACTCAACGCCCCCCACCCCAAAAAAGTCAGCCATCTACAAAATTTTTATGTAAAACACCATTTTTTCCTCCTGGTATTATACTTACTTTTATGAATCTGAGGATAAAACCCAGGGCCTTGTACAGGCTAAGTGTGTGATCCACCATAAACAATATCCCAGCTTTCTATATTTTACAACATTAATTTACACATGATCAAGATAGGCATGGTGGCGCAGGTTTGTAATCCCAGCATTTGGGAGGCGGAGACAGGAGGATTGCGGTTTGCAATCAGCCTCAGCTACTTAGTGAGGTTCTTTATAACTCAAGTGAGACCCTGCTTCAAAATAAATAAGAAAAAATAGGGCTGGGTATGTAGTTTGGAGGTAGAATGCCCCTGAGTTCAATCCTCAGTTCCGCAAAAATAAAATAAAATTATACATAATCTTTTATAATTGTATCACTATTAATTATGAAACAGCAAAAGTCTATCTTTTGCATGATTTAGGTAGAAAACCTAAAAGCCAAAAGACTTTACTTGCTGGGCGTGGTGGTGTAGACTTGTAATCCCAGTACTTGGGAGGATGAGGCAGAAGGATCTTAAGTGCATGGCTAGCCTCAGCTACTTAGGCCCTCCACAACTTGGTGAGACCCTGTTTCATTTATTTATTTTTTCGGTAGTACTAGGGACTGAATTCATTTTACCTCTGAGATATACCCCCTAGACCTATTTTTTATTCTTTTTTATTTGGAGACAAGATGCAGATGGCCTCACTAAGTTGCTGAGGCTGGCTTTGAACCTGCAATCCTCCTGTCTCAGCCTTCCAAGTACTGGGATTACAAGCGTGGGACACCACACCTGGCTGTGGGACCCTGTTTCAAAATAAAGAATAAAAAATAGGGCTGGGGTGTAGCTCGGAGGTAGAACGTCCCTGAGTTCAGTGGCTAGGAGTTGAACCTATGGGCTTTCTACCTCTGAGGTACAACCCCAACCCTATTTTATTTTTATTTTGAAACAGGGTCTCATTAGGTTGATGAGTCTCACTACTAGCTGAGGCTATCCTCAAACTTGTGATGCTCTTGTCTCGGCCTCCCAAAGTTCTTGGATTACAGGTGTGTAATCCCACAGGACCACTATGCCGGGCCCCAAAGACTTTTGAGGCCTAGCAAATTGTGTGACATTACAGCCAAATAACTGCAGATCTAAGCAACCTCTCAACTTCTCTGCCTGCCAACCAAGTCGCATCTGTATATTGGTGTATTTTTTTTCTTCTAAAGAAAGGGTTTTGCCGGGCGTGGTGGTGCACGCTTGTAATCCCTGCGCTTGGGAGGCTGAGACAAGGGGATCACACGGGTTCGAAGCCAGCCTCAGCTACTTAGTGAGGCTTTCAGCAACTTAGTGAGACCCTGTTTCCAAATAAAATATAAAAGAGGTCTGGGAGTATAGCCTGGAGGTAGAAAGCCTCTGGGTTCCACCCCCAGTACCACCAAAAAAATAAAAAAAGAAAAAAGAAAGGGTTTCTTACTTGTGTCTGGTAGGAAGGTCCTGGAATGCAACATAAAAATCCTTGGCAAGAGGGATTTCTTTTCGGTCTTTGACGAAGGTTTTCAAGGCTCGGCACAGGTAAGGGTAGACTCTGAAAAACAAAAAAAAAGTCTAATGACATCTTAAGAGTCCTACCGAGGATTCCTTCCCTTTTCATGCTTGTCAACAGCTGAGAAAAAGCAATTTTTGCTTCTACAAGTTTAAGAGCCTTTCAATCTTCATATATCTCCCATCACAAGTAAAAGCACCAAAGACAAAATGCTATACCTCAGTATCTATTATCTTTAATACTTTAGCACATGTTGCAAACCACTTCTCTATCCAAAGTGGTACCTGACCCATCACTTGATCAATCTTATGCTCAATACTGTCAGTTTTCTATGGGCCAATTACAGACTCGTAAAGCAGCTTCCTGTTTATCATGTTAAGCCCTTCTATTAATTTTTTTTGTTTCACTCTTGGTTGATTAAAAAAAAAATGACAGGGAAGCAATTTGTATACTAATGTGAGAGTAAGTTGACACATACTATTTTTTTTTTTTTTGGTGGTGGTACTGGGGTTCCTGGAAGCCCTTCCACCTCTGGGCTACACTCCCAGACCTATTTTTTTTTAAAATATTTTTGAAACAGGATCTCTTAAACCAGCGCAGCTGGCTTCGAACCTGCGTGATCCTCCTGTCTCCGCCTCCCAAGTGTGGGGATTACAAGCGTGTGTGCTACCACGCCCGGCTTTTAATGGAATATCAGAAGATGGGCGTGGTGATACACACTTGTAATCCCAGCGCTTGGGAGGCGGAGACAGGAGGATCGCAAAGGTTCAAAGCCAGCCTCAGCTACTTAGTGTGGCTCTCAGCAACTTAGTGAGACCTTGTTTCCAAATAAAGTATAAAAAGAGTCTGGGAGTATAGTCCGAAGGTAGAAAAGCCCCTGGGTTCCACCCCCAGTACCACACACATACACACACACAAAAGAAATAAATAAAAATACATGGAGTATCAGTCACCTTTATTTTATTTTTGTGGTACTGGGGATGGAACCCAGGGACTTTCTACCACCAGGCTACAGTCCCAGACCTATTTTATATTTTATTTGGAAACAGGGTTTCACTACGTTATTGAGAGCCTCACTAAGCTGCTGAGAGCCTCACTAAGCTGAGGCTGGTTTCAAACCTGCACGATCCTCCTGTTTCAGCTCCCAAGTGCTGGGATTAGAAGTGTGCACCACCATGCCGGGCCAGCACACACTCTTTGATTGGTTAGACTGAAGCATGTCTTTTTTTTTTTCTCTTGTGGGCATTCTACTGAGGGGCATTCTACCTCTGAGCTACACTCCCAGCCCTATTTTATTTTTTATTTTAAAACAGGGTCTAAGTGGATGAGGCTGGTCTCAAACTTTCTGTCTTAGCCTCCCAAGTCCTGGGATTATAGGTGTGAGCTTTCACGTGTGTCCTTTGATTTAAGATCCCAATACTTGCCAAAGTTTGGTTGATTTAACCAGTAGGATTTGAAAGCCCTGTGGGAAAAAAGTTACTTTCAGGAAAACTGCTACATTGCTACATGGCTTGTACACAAGTTATGGCACAGGTGATTCTACTTCAGGCCTAATTTTTCTACTTTTCTCACCTGTCAGTACCACAAGTTTTGATGGTTTTGATGATTGAACCCAGGGTCCTGCACTTGGTAAGCAAGAGTGGTCCATCAGTGAGTTAAATTTGTAGCCCTTTTAAATTTCCCAGACAAGATCTAAGTTGTCCAGTCAGGCCCTGAATTTGCAATCATCCTACCTCAACCTTCTAAATAGCTGGGATCATAGGCATGTGCCACTGCACTCAGCTCAACTACTTTTGGTCAGCTGTGACTTGAAACACTGAGACAAGCCCTCTGTCTCTAATCCACCAGGAAAATCACATACTGTGCCTCCTTACCCCTGGGTCTTCACTTCTTTTATAACTGTCCATAACTAAAAGAGACAAGTAACATTTGCTTTGGAAAGTTTTAATGGTCAACCAAAGATATGACCAGACTGCTGAGCTCACTGAAAGCAGCTTGTTCTTCCAAATAAACATTCCTGTTTCTTGCCAGATACTTTGCTTGCCAAACATTGTCAAGGATCTTCTGCACATCCTCAATGGTTTCATTGCTAACTGTTATCTCAACAACTTTCTGTAGTTGTTCTGCAGTTTACCCGTTAGCCATCACCTCAACTCCCTGCACATTTACCTGTTATATAGGTCTCCTTAACATTTACCAGTTAAGCATCGCCTCCCAGACTCTCTGCACGTATGGAACAGTGTACAAACCTCTACCTTCCCCCTTTAGCATGGCAATAAAAAGCCAGGCATGGTGGCCCACGCTTGTAATCCCAGCATTCAGGAGGCTGAGACCGGAGGATCACGGTTCGTGGACAGCCTCGGCTGCTTAGTGAGGCTCTGTTTCAAAATAAAGAATTAAAAATAGGGCAGGGTGGGGGGTATAGCTCAGAGGTTGAATGCCCCTGCCTGGGTTCCATCCCCAGACCAGGAAAAAAAAAAAAAAAAAAAAAAAAAAAAAAGCAGCTATGGGCTAATGTCAATGTCCAACAGAGCCTTCGCCTAAAAGTGAGCTCCCCTGGGCGGCCCCTCTGTCTGGATTATTCTTTTCCTCTTGGGTGCACTGTGGATGGTACCAACACACAAAGCACTTACTTTAACCTGACTATATAGATTGTCATTTACCAGACAAATATTTTTGGACAGAGATGTCATAAGTGAAAACAAAATAAGAACCTAAAAGATTAAGTATGTCTAATCATAGTATTCCTATCCAATAAAACCAATGACTTATTAAATATTTTCAAAGAATTTTATGGGACATGGAAAAATGTTAATTAAAAAAAAAAAAGAGCAAGATGCCCTATCTGCAGTTAATTACATACACAAAAAGACATCAAAATGTGATTAGATCTTTGCAAAATTCTGTACTTACAGACTTGAGAGGCTCTAGGAATTGTTTTAATAAACCTGGTGATGGCAGTTATCGAAGAGTGATATTATATCCAGGCATGATGTGACACACAATTGCAATTCTAGTACTTGGGAGGCTGAGATAAGAGGACTGCAGTTCACAAACAGCCTCAGCTTCTTAGTGAGGCCTCTGTACCTTAGTGAGCCCTGGTTTCAAAGAGAAGAATAAATATAGAGCTAGGGGTGTAGCTCGAAGGTAGAATGCCCTGAGATCCTTTCCCAATGCCACACACACAAAAGAGATGATATGAGTCTCTGTGCTTTAGTCTATTTTCTAAAATATAGACATAATTACTTTAAAAAAAAAAAAAAGTACTGGGGATTGAACCCAGGGCATTCTATATCCAGGATACATCCCTAGCCCTTTTTATTTTGAAATAGGGCCCTGCCAAGTTGCTGAGGCTTGACTCGAACCTGCAATCTTCCTCTCTCAGTCTCTCAAGTACTGAGATTATAGGTGTGCACCATCATGTTCAGCACAGTATTTTTTATAATCAGAAAAAAAAAATCCCACAAAACTTTAAGGGGGCAAAAACATCATTACAATAAATATATCCACGGGCTGGGCACAGAGGTGAGTGTTGTAGTACCAGCTGCACAGGAGGCTGGAGGAAGAAGACTGCTTAAGTCCACAAGTTCAAGGTCTGTCTGGGCAACAGTGACTTCCCATCTCAAAAACAACAACAAAAAAGATAGCCCTGGTGGAAAACTAGGACCTACTCAGACATTTCCTAAAAGCATCTATTCCTGGGGGTAGAATGATCAAATAAACGACACACTAAATGCCTGACACAAAGTGACTCTTGGGAAACCTATCTAGAAAGCAAAGGTAATATCTGCAGGTCAAAAAAAATTGGGCGACATAAAGCTTAAAGCTATACTAAAAAGACCACTGGCTTTATTAAAGGGCTTCTCACAGAAGGAAATAGTATCTGTGACAGTTCTTCTTTTTTAGTGTGTGGTACCGGGTACTGAACCCAGAAGTGGTCTACCTCCAAGCTACACCTCCAGCTTTTTATTTTTATTTGGAAACAGGGTCTCGCTAGGTTGCTAAGAGTCTTGTTAAATTGCCAAGGCTGGATTAGAACCTGTGATCCTCCTGTCTTAGCCTCCCAAGTACTGGGATTACAATGCCAGTGAGCCACCATGCCCAGCTGTGATAGCTATCCTTCCAACTCAAAAGTGAACACTTCCAGCCTAAGAAAATCTGGCCTCCCACACTCCCTATGCAAAGTATAGAAGATTAGTACATCCATACCTATAGAATTCTTCTTGAATGGTGGTCGAAAGTTGTTGGTTAAATTGCTCCAGGTCCACAAAACTCACAACCAATGTGTTTCTCTCAGGACGAATTAGCTCCTCTGCTAATTGCAAATACTTAATTTCTCCATCACTGCTCTGGAATCTGCAGATACATGTAAGTCAAATTTAACAGAGAAAATAGGCAATAAAAATAAAAACCGGAATGCCTGATAATTCAGTATACTGGTTAAATACCATCAGCTTTACAGTCAAACAGGTGCATATTTAATAATTCTGTAACTTGTGGTAAGCCACTTACCTCTCTACACTTCCTTCTTTATTTTCATATTTTTTGTAGTACTGGGGATTGAACCCAGGGGCATTCTATCTCTGAGCTACATTCCCAGACCTTTTTATTTATTTATTTATTTTTGTTTTGAAACAGGGTTGTGTAAGCCAGGTAGTGATGCATGCCTATAATTTCAGTACTTGGGAGTACTTGGGAGACAGGAGGATTGCAGGTTCATGGCCACCCAAGCAAGTAGTAAGACCCTGTTTCAAAATAAGTAAATAAAATAAAAATAGGGTTGGGGTGTAGCGCAGAGGTAAAATGTCCTTGAGTTCAACCCCAGGTACCTCACCCACACACAAAGAGTCTTGCTAGCTAAGTTGCTGAGGCTGTCCTTGAACTTGTGGTCCTCTTGTCTCAAGATCACAAGTTCCTCCCAATCCTCCCAAGTACTGAGATTACAGATTTATGCCATTTATGCCCAGCTCCTTTTTGCCTTTTTTTTTTTTTGTGATACGGGGGGGGGGGGGGGGGAGAAATGGAACCCGGGGATATTGTACCTCTGAGCTATATCCCCAGCCCTATTTTATTCTTTATTTTGAAACAGAGTCTCTCTGGGTTGCAAAGGGCCTAAGTAACTGAGGCTGTTCACAAACCTGGATCCTTCTGTCTCAGCCTCCAAAATGTTGGGATTACAAGTGTGTGCCACCATGCCCAGCTCTTTTTGCTATTCTTAGGAGCAGAAAAAAGTGATTAAGTGATCACCTTATTTAATCAAATTGCTGCAAAGATTAATGAGAGAATGTCTGTACAGAGATTTGCAATGTCTGGAATACTGGATAAATTGAGTTTTTGGATTTTAACCTCAATTTCTTGATTAATCTTCCACTCAACACATTTTTTTTTTTTTTTTTTTGGGCAGTACTGAGGACTGAATCCAAGGGTGCTCTACTATTGATAATGCTACACTCCCAACCCCTATTTTAGTTTTTGAAACTAAGTCTCACTAAATTAACACATCCTGTTGGCCTTAATCCCATGACCCTCCTGTCTCAGCCACCCAAGTACTAGGATTACAGGTATACTACCATGCTTGGCTAGCAAATAGTATTTTTAATATTTGTGGTATGTATAATTAAGGTCAGAAAACATATTGGGAGCTGGAGGTGGTAGTACACATCTGGAAACAAGCTACTTTGGATGTTAAGGTAGGAGGATCACAAGTTGGAGGCTAACCTCGCAACTTAGCAATACCCTGTCTCAAAATAAAAGGGATGGGGGGTACTTGGGAGGCTGAGACAGGAAGATTCCAGGTTTGTGGACAGTCTCAGCTACTTATGAGCGAGGCCCTCCACAACTTAGACCCTGTTTCAAAAAGAATACAATAGGGTTGAGGTTGGAGCTTAGAGGCAAAATGCTTCTGGGTTCAATCCCCAGTACTGCCCCCCCCCAAACAAAAAAAACCGATGAGGATGTAGATCAGCTCAGCACTTACCTAGGTTCCATTGAAACCATAGAATATGTGCAAAGCACTATGCCAAAAATATTTAAAACTGAAAATGGCAGTGTTGTTCCTGCTCCACGGTTGATATTCATAGTTGACAGACATGTAAACCATTACGAGGGAAGAAAAATGTTCCTAACAAGTATATGAAATAGGCTGCTGTGATATAAATTCTGTCTAAGAGCCGGGTGTGGTGGCGCACGCTTGTAATCCCAGCATTTGGGAGGCTGAGGCCGGAGGATCATGATTCGCGGACAGCCTCAGCTATTTAGTGAGGCCCTCTGCAACCCAGTGAGACCTGGTTTCAAAATAAAGAATAAAAAATGGGGCAGGGGCTGTAGCTCGGAGGTCAAATGCCCCAGGGTTCCATCCCCAGACCCGCAAAAAAAAAAAAAAAAAGAAAAAAAAATTCTGCCTAAGGAACATCTAGAAAAGATTTTTATCCAGCTGGGCATGGTGGCAGACACTTGTAATCCCAGCATTTGGGAAGCTGAGACAGGAGGATCATGGTTCGCAGACAGTCTCAGCAACTTAGTGAGGCCCTCTGCAACTTAGTGAGACCCTGTTTCAAAATAAATAATACAAAATAGGGCAGGGGGTGTAGCTTGGAGGTCGAATACCCTTGGATTCCATCCCCAGAGGGCCCCCCCCCACACACAAAAGATTCTTATGTATAAAGAGGACACTAAAATTCAGCCTTGAAAGACTTTAAAATTTAAATTTATTTCATCTCATCTTAATTTTTCTGGCACTGAGGAATGAACCTAGGGGCATTCTACTTCTCTGTTATACCCCTGGCCCTATTTTAAAAAATATTTTTAGTTTTAAAGAAATAGGGTCTAAATTGCAGATGGACTGAGTGGTCGTCTGGGATAGGGAAAGGGGCCAACAAGGAGTTACTATTTTAATGGGTACAGAATTTGTATGCGAAGTGTTTTAGACATAGATAGTGGTGACAGTTATGCGAGTGAATTCAGTTCATACATTTTTTTTTGGCAGTACTAAGGATTGAACCTAGGGGCATTCTACCTGAATTACACCCTCAGCCCTAGATTTTATTATTTTTTATTTTGAAACAGGGTCTCAATAAGTTGTGGAGAGCCTAAGTGGCTGAGGTTGGCCTCCAACCTGCGATCCTCCTGTCTCTGCCTCCCCAGTACTGGGATTACAGGTGTGCACCACCATGCCTGGCTAGTTAATGCACTTTCTACTGCACACTAAAAATTGGTTAAAATATTAAGTTTTGTGTTAGGTATATATTTCACTTGTTTTCCCCCTGGTGGTACTGGGGATTGAATCAGGGACACTAGCTCCAACCTACATCCCCAGACCTATTTTATATTGAGCCCACGGGTGTTTTACCTCTGAGCTACACCCCTAACCCATTTATATTTTGAAACAAGGTCTCACTAAATTGCTTAAAGTCTTGTTAAAGCTGACCTCGAATCTACAAACCTCTTGTTTCAGCTTCCAAAGTACTGGGACTCCAAGGCCTGTGCTATCACACTTGGTTTATATTTTACAATTTAAACATTTCATTTCAGTCAGGCATAGTAGCACACACTTATAATCTTAGTATTTGTAAGTCTGAGTCAGGAGGATCACAGGTTCAAGGATAGCCTCAGTAAGTAGTAAGGCTCGCCACTAGTGAGACCCTGTTTCAAAATAAAAATAAAATAGCTGGGTGTGGTGGTGCACGCTTGTAATCCCAGTGCTTGGGAGGCTGAGACAGTAGGATCGCACAGGTTCAAAGCCAGCCTCAGCTACTAAGTGAGACTTTCAGCAACTTAGTGAGACCCTGTTTCCAAATAAAGTATAAAAAAGGTCTGGGAGTATAACCCTGAAGTAAAAAAGCCCCTGGGTTCCACTCCTAGTACCACACACACAAAATATATATATATATATATATATATATATATATATATATATATATATATATATATATATATATATATATATATAAAAAGCTCTGGGGCTTGTAGCTCCAAAGTAAAATGCTCCTGGTAACAATCCTTAGTAACACACACACGCGCGCGCGCGCGCACACACACACACACACTTTAGCCTGGCACGATGGCCCACACATATAATCCTAATATTTGGGAGACTGAGACAGAAAGGCAGGTTCGAGGTCAGCCTCAGCAAACTAGGCTGTCCGCAACATAGTAAGACCATGCTTAAAAAAAAAAAAAAAGGACTGGGGTGTACCTCTGAGGCAGAAAGCCCCAGGGTTCAATCGCCAGTACTATTTAAAAGAAAGTTTCATGGGAAGGAGTTGTGGGGCCAGGAACTAAGAAATGGAGCGGCGCGCGTGTGTGTTTCCGATACTCCTCGCAGGACGGGGAGCGCCCCTGCCGTGCAGCTGTCAAGCCGCAGCGTCCCCGCCCGCACTGGCCCCGCGCGGGCCCCGCGCTCCTCCCGCAGCCTCGGCTTAGCACGCCCCGCGCGGGCACACACCGGCGGGCGAGCGAGGCCCGCGCCCAGGGCCGCGCCGGCTCCCGCGGCTCCGCGCCCGGCGCAGGCGGAAGCGGCGCGCGCCCCCCGGTTCCCGAGCCCGCGCCGGCCCCCGGCTCCGCCCGGCCCGCGCGCCGACTTACTCCTCCAAGAAGTCCAGGAACAGCTTCTGGCACTTCTCGGCCACCTCGTCGCGCACTTCTACGTGCTGGCTGCCGGCGCCCGGCTCGGCTGCGGCCGCGAGGTCCATGGCGGCCTGCTGCTGAGGGGCCGCGCGAAACCGCCACGAGTCGCTTCTCCCCCAAGACCGCGGCTTTGCGCGCGCCGCTTCCGCCCCGCCTCCTCTCCCGTCCGGAACCAATCGTGGCGCAGGAGCTCCGAGATTTCGCGCCAAACTTGCCCAGTAAACGGTGGCTTTGCCCAGAGCCCCGCCCACCGAGTGGAGATTTCGCGCCAAATGCAAAGACCTAGAGCTAGCTAGAGTTCTGCCTTTGCGCCTGCGCAGTATCACCAAGTCCTGGGTGTAGCTTGGATTCTGGAAATAAAAAACTCCGGTCCCGGTGTGGTGGTGCACGCTTGTAATCCCAGCATTTGGGAGGCTGAGACCAGAGAATCGCCGACAGCCTCAGCGACTTAGGCCCTCCGTACTTAGTGACACCCCTTTCAATAAAGAATTGCCGGGCGTGCGGAGGCTGAGACAGGAGGAACGCACAGGTTCGAAGCCAGACTCAGCTACTTAGTGAAGCTCTCAGCAATTTAGACCCTCTTTCCAAATAAAATATAAAATAGGGCTGGGAGTATACCCCGGAGGTAGAAGGCCTCTGGTTACACCCCAAGTACCACAAAAATAAATAAATAAAGAATAAAAAATAGGCCTGGGTGTGTAGCTCAGGGATAGAATGCCCATGGGTTCCATCCCCGGTACCGAAAAACAAAAACAAAACAACACAAACCGAACCTCACTCAGGTCCTGCGGGTGGGACGTGGTGGTGCCCACTTGTAATCCACTACTTGGGATGTTGAGACATGAGAATCACAGGTTGGAGTCTGACCTCGGCAATTTAGTGAGACCTTGTTTTATTTTTTGCGGGTCTAGAGATGGAGCCCAGGGGCATTCGACCTCCGAGTTACACCCCCTGCCCTATTTCTTATTCTTTATTTTGAAACAGGGTCTCTGAGTTGCAGAGGGCCTCACTAAGTAGCTGAGACTGTCCACGAACCGCGATCCTCCGTTCTCAGCCTCCCAAATGCTGGGATTACAAGCGTGCGCCACCACGCCCAGCTGTGAGACCTTGTTTTAAAATAAAAATTTAGCCGGGCGTGGTGGCGCACGCTTGTAAATCCCCGGCTTGTGAGGCTGCGACAGGAGGATCGCGCGGGTTAGAAGCCAGCCTCAGCTGTTTCAAGAGACCGTTTCCAAATGAAATATAAAATAGCTCTGGGAGTGTAGCCCAGAGGTAGAAGGCCCCTGGGTTCCATCCCAAGTATCATAAAAAATAAAATAAAACTTAAAAAAGGAGGCCTGGCATGGTGGTGCACGCTTGTAATCCCTGCGCGGAGGCAGAGACAGGATCGTGTAGGTTCGAAGCCAGCCGCGTGCGCTGGCTTAGGAGACCCTGTTTCCAAATAAAAATGTAAAAATAGGTCTGGGAGTATAGCCCGGAGGTAGAAGGGCTTCCAGGAACCCCAGTATCACCAAATAAATAAATAAATAAATAAATAAATAAATAAAAAATAAATAAATGGAGCGGGTGTGGTGATGTACGCTTTTATTCCCAGTACTTAGGAAGGAGGATCAAAGTTCGAGGACAGCCTCACCAAGTAGATTCTCATCAAACTAGCGAGACCCTGTTTCAAAAATAAAGATAAAATGGGGCTGGGGTTGTAGCTCAGAGCTAGAATGCCCCTGGCTTCAATATATAATTTATACCACATATAAATAAATAAAAATGTAAACTCCGGTCTTGTCAGGGTATTTTTTTTTTTCCAAGTCATTCCACAGATTCTAATTTTACCGTAGAAGTAAAGCTTAATGGGAGAGGCCAGGCATGGCAACGTAGGATCTGTAATCCCAGTACTAAGGAGGCTGAGGCTGGTAATCGCAGGTTCAAGACCAGCATCAGCAATTCAGCGTGACTCAGCAATTTAAAAATAAAAAACAATAAAAAGAGAATGGTACACCCCTGGGTTCAATCCACAGTATCAAAAAAAGAAGGAAAATAATAAGAAGAAAGCTCTATGGAAGAGAAGAGTAAGATTCCAATTTCCTCCTTGAGCTGTCCAGTTGGAGGGAATAAACTGTAAGCTACAGAATAGAACCTTGTAGGTCAGAGTAGGGTGGGGGATGGCAGTGTCTGGTTGGTGCTGACAGAGGGAAGTCAGGGGAATATGTGACCCTTTCGATTAATCTCCACATAAAACACTTGTGCCTTTCCTTCCCATCTTTGGCCATCGCAACCCGACTTTATTCCATTTGGTTTTTCTCTTTGGTTATTTCTGTTTAGCTTCATTCCATAGGTGCCTCTTCTCTAGCTTGTCCCTGAAGTGTTCCCACAGTACTCTCTTGGAGGACACTCTTCACTCTTTGGGCTTCTGTTCATGTCTAGGTGATGACTTCAAAATGTGTTTCACGAGCCCGGCATGGTGGCGCACGCTTGTAATCCCAGTACTTGGGAGGCTGAGACAGGAGGATCACACAGGTTCAAAGCCAGCCTCAGCTACTTAGTGAGGCTCTCAGCAACATGGTGAGGCTCTGTTTCCAAATAAAATATGAAAATAGGTCTGGGAGTATAGCCCAGAGGTAGAAAGCCCCTGGGTTCCATCCCCAGTACCACACACATACATAGGCAAAAAGTATTTCACCAGAACTTTTTTCTGAATCTTTAAACTTGAACTACTTCAATTTTTTTAAGCTTCCAGTGTATTAAGAAATTAATGTTGGTAGCTTATAATCCTTGCATTTGGGTGGTGGTTTGCGGACAGCCCTTTGCAACTCAGTGAGACCCTGTTTCAAAATAGGCCAGAGGGTACAGCTTGGAGGTGGAAAACCCCTGGGGTTCCATCTCTAGTACTGGAAAAAAAAAAAAAAAAAAAAAAAAAAGAAGAGCCAGGTATGGTGGTGCACCCCTGTAATCCCAGCATTCGGGAGGCAGAGACTGGAGGATCAAAAAAAAAAAAAAATCTATCAATGGAAGCAGGGCACAGTGAGACAGGAAGATCGCAGGTTTGAGGCCAGCCTCAGCAATTTAGTGAGGCCCCCAACAACTTATTGAGCCTACATCAAATAAAATAGGGCTGGAGTATAGCTTAGATGCAGAATGCCCTGGGGCTCAATACCCAATTACAAAAAAAAAAAAAAAAAAAAAAGCAGGGTTCTGTGTCATGTATCTGTAAAACTCACTTCTTGAAAACTCAGGCAGAAAGACGTCAAATTTCAGTACAGCCTCAGCAGTTTAGCAAGACTCTGTCTCAAAATATAAAAGGGCTGGAATGCCAGGCATGGTGGCACACACTTATAATCCCAGCTTTCGAGAGGTTGAGACAGGAGGATCGCAGTTCGTGGACAACCTCAGCTACTTAGTGAGGCTCTTCTTAACTCAGTAAGACCCTATCTCAAAATAAAGAATAAAACATAGGCTGGGAGTTTAGCTCAGAGGTAGAATGCCCCAGTACTTGTGAGGCAGAAACAATAGGATCAAAGGTTTGAGGCCAGCCTCAGCAATTTAGTAAGACCCTCAGCAACATAGCAAGA
This sequence comes from Muscardinus avellanarius, assembly GCF_963383645.1. Taxonomy (NCBI): domain Eukaryota; kingdom Metazoa; phylum Chordata; class Mammalia; order Rodentia; family Gliridae; genus Muscardinus; species Muscardinus avellanarius. The sequence goes on along the minus strand of NC_137787.1, from coordinate 99,191,281 downwards.
CCCTGTTTCAAAACAAAAAGGGTAAAAAGCCCCTGGGAACCGGGCGTGGTGGCACAGGCTTGTAATCTCAGCATTTAGGAGGCTGAGACAGGAGGATCTCAAGTTCGAGGACAGCCTCAGTTACTTAGTGAGGCCCTCTGCAACTTAGTAAGACCTTGTTTCAAAATAAACACTAAAAAATAGGACTGGGGTTGTAAATCAGATGGGGTTCCATCCCCAGTACCAGAAAAATAAGCCCCTGGGTTGGATCCCCAGTACCAAAAATAAATAAGTAAAATACATTATAAAATGGCTGAGCATGGTAGTGCATGTCTGTAATTCCAGTACTTAGGAGGCTGAGACAGGAGGCTCACAGGCCTGAGATCAGCCTCAGCAATTTAGTGAGACTCTCAGCAACCTAAGGAGGCCCTGTTTGATAATAACAACAGTGCCAGCCGGGCGTGGTGGGTGGTGCACGCTTGTAATCTCAGCATTTGGGAGGCTGAGACAGGAGGATCATGGTTCAAGGACAGCCTCAGCTACTCAGTGAGGCCCTTTGCAACTCAGTGAGACCCTGCTTCAAAATAAAGGATAAAAGCCGGTGTGGTGGTGCACCCTTGAAATCCCCGCTCTTGGGAGGCAGAGGAGGAGGATCACACAGGTTCAAAGCCAGTCTCACTGGCTTAAGTGACCCTGTTTTCAAATAAAAATATAAAAATAGGTCTGGGAGTGTAGCCCGGAGGTAGAAGGGCTTCCAGGAACCCCAGTACCACAAAAAAAAAAAAAAAAAAAAAAAAAAAAAAAAAAGGAAAAAAGAAAAAAAAAGAAAGAAAAAAGAAAAAATAGGGCTGCAGGTGTAGCTTGGAGTTAAAATGCTCCTGTGTTCCATCCCAGTACCAAAAACAAAACAAAACAAAAAAACAAAAACCAAAAAACAGTGTAGTGTGTGTAGCTGGGAGGTAGAATGCCTGCTAGTTTAATCTTCAGTAACACACACACACACACACACACACACACACACACACACACACACACACTCTATAAAGTCTGGTGTGGTGGCATACATCTGTAATTCCAGTATTTGGGAGGCTGAGACAGTATGACTGCAGGTTTGTGGCCAGTCTCAGAAACTTAGCAAGGCTGCCTACAATTTAGTGAAGCCTTGTTTCAAAATAAAATATAAAATTGGGCTGAAATGTCCATGGGTTCAATCCCTAGTAACACACACACACACACACACACACACACACACACACACACACAATATTATAAAATGAAAGGCTGGGCATGGTGGCACATACCTATAATCCCAGTATTTGTGAGGCTGAGACAGGAAGATCACAGGTTCAAGACCAGCAATGTATCAAGACTCTCAGCAACCTGGCAAGACCCTGTTTCAAAATACAAAATAAAAAGGGCTGGATGTATCTTGGAGGTAGAATGCTCCTTCTATTTACATATCTTAACATATAAATATATTAATATATTTTTAGATATTCATTAATCCTTAATATATAAAAAAGACTCTGGTGATGTAATTCATTCTCTTTTGATTTTGAATGTCAACAGGTAAATTGTTTTTGTTATTGTGTGGAGCTTGATAAATACCCAATGTTTGTGTGTAGTTGTGGCAAGATGCATAGGTATCTTGGGTCAAACATCACATCTTCCCAGCGCAGGAGACTCATTCTAGACTAGTGTGTTGATGGCGATTCAGAGAAAGATGCACTTATAAATAATTCAGATGGAACCAAGTGAAACATGTTTCTGATCTGAATGCAAGTTATTCTGAAATAATTAAATAAAACAAAGCACAAAACAAACAAAAAGCTGAAAAGAGGATCAAAGATTTGAGGCCAGCCTCAGCTACTTAGTGAGGCCCTCAGCAACTTAATGAGACCCTGTTTCAAAATAAAGAATAATGCTGGGCGTGGTGATACATGCTTGTAATCCCAGCATTTGGAAGGCTAAGACTGGAGGATCATGGTTCGCAGACAGCCTCAGCTACTTAGTGAGGTACTCTTTAACTTAGTGAGACTCTGTTTCAAAATAAAGAATAAAAAATAGGGCAGGAGGTGTAGCTCGGAGGTGGAGTGCCCCTGGGTTCCATCCCCAAGGAGACATCGTCACGGGCAGTGGGAAAATCCAAAGGATTATCAGAAACTATTTTGAAAATTTATACTCTGATAGAACTGGAAAGCATGGAAGAAATCAATAGATTTCTAAGCATATATAACCTGCCTAAATTGAACCGAGAGGACACAGAAAGCCTAAACAAACCAATAGCAAGAAATAGAAACAGCAAACAAAATTCTGCCACCAAAGAAAAACTCAGGCCCAGAAGGTTTCCAGCTGAATTCTACAGTACTTCCAGACAAGAACTAAACCTAGTACTCCATAACTTATTCTGGGAAATGGAAAGAGATGGAATTCTTCCAAACTCCTTCTATGAGGCCAGTGTCACATTAATACCAAAACCAAATGAAGCTATCTCAAGCAAAGAAAATTATAAACCAATATCTTTGATGAACACAGATGCAAAAATTCTAAACAAAATAGCAGTTATGTGCATTCAAAACCGTATCAAAAGCATTGTACACCACAACCCAGTTGGTTTCACTGCAGGAAAGCAAGGCTGGTTCAACATACACAAATTAGTACATGTTATTAGATAAACAGAACTAAGGACAAAAATCACATGATCATATCAATAGATGCTGAAAAGCATTTGACAAAATCCAACACCCATTCATGTTAAAAGCACTGCAGAAAATTGGGATAGAAGGAATGTATGTCAACATCATTAAGGCAATATAGAATAAACCCAAAGGCAACATCATATTGAATGAGAAAAACTGCAAGACTTCCCTCTACAATCAAGAAAAAGACAAGATGCCCACTATCACCATTCCTTTTCAATATAGTCCTCGAGACTCTTGCCAGAGCAGTAAGACAAGAGAAAGATATCAAAGGAATTCAAGTAGGAAAAGAATTAAAATTATCTTTGTTTGCAGATAGAATGATCCTATATCTATAAGATCCAAAAAACTCAACCAAAAAGCTACTGGAGCTGAAAATCAATTCAGCAAAGTTGTGGGATACAAAATCAACCTAAAGATATTAGTAGCTTTCTATATGCCAACAATGAATCCATGAAGAAATACAGAAAACAATTTCATTTACAATAATCTCAAAACCAATAAAATAACTAGGAATAAACCTAACCAAAGATTTGTAAAAGACTTCTACAATGAAAATTATAAAACATTAAAGAAATTGAAGACGACCTTAGAAGATAGAAAGATCTCCCTTGTTCATGGATAGACAGAATAAATATCAAAATGGCCATTCTGCCAAAAATGATCTACAGAATCAATGCAATCCCTATCAAAATACCAATGACATTCTTCATAGACCTAGAAAAATCAGTCATGAATTTCATATAGAGAAACAAAAGACCCAAAATAGCCAAAGCAATTTTCAGCAATAAGAACCATGTAAGAGGCATCATAATTCCTGACTTCAAATTATACTACAGAGCTATAGTAATTAAAACAGCATGCCGGGTGTAGTGGCACACGCTTGTAATTCCCGCACTTGGGAGGCTGAGACAGAAGGATTGCACGGGTTTGAAGCCAGCCTCAGCTACTTAGTGAGGCTCTCAGCAACTTAGTGAGACCCTGTTTCCAAATAAATAATAAAATAGGGCTGGGGGTGTTGCTTAGTGGTAGAATGCCCCTGGGGTTCCATCCCCAGTACCTAAAAAAAATAAAAAAATCAAGAATCTAAGGAGAAAGCCTGCCAGGTGTGGTGGCGCACGCTTGTAATCCCAGCGCTTGGGAGGCTGAGACAGGATGATTGCACAGGTTCGAAGCCAACCTCAGCTACTAAGTGAGTCTCTCAGCAACTCAGTGAGATCCTGTTTCTAAATAAAGTATAAAATAGGTCTGGGCGTATAGCCCACAGGTAGAAAAACCCCTGGGTTCCACTCCCAATAATACACACACACACACACACACACACACACACACACACACACTAAATAAATAAATAAATAGAAAAAATGTTCAATATCATTAGCCATCAGGGAGATGTAAATCACAAGTATACTGAGATTTCATCTAACCCCAATCAGAGGCAAGCATAAAAAAGTCAATGTTGGGGAGGATATAGGGGAAATAGGAACTCTTCTACACTGGAGATTGAACTCAGGAGCATTTCTACCTCTGGGCTATATCCCCAGCCTTATTTTTATATTTTTTATTTGGAAACAGGGTCTCTTAAGCCAGCAAGTTTGGCTTCGAACCTGCGCCATCCTCCTGTCTTCACCTCCCAAGCGCGGGGATTACAGCATGCGCCACCACACCCGGCTATCCCTAGCCTTTTTATTATTGTTATTTTTAAACAGGGTCTCACTAAGTTGCTGAGGTTGGCTTTGAACCTATGATCCTCCTGTCTCAGCCTCCCAAGTACTGGGATTATAGGCATGTACCACCATGCTCAGCTTCAATTCATATCTTGATATGAACACATATTAAAAATTTATCAGTTTTCATTTGTTTTTATGCATTTATATAATTCAGTGGTACACTTTTTCTTTTTACAAGGTATAAATAAATGCCAAGAAATGAGACAGAATAGAAGAAATAAAAGGCAGAAAAGAGACAAACAGGAAGGATGAGGAAAAGGTAACTTTTTTTGTGCTACTGGGGATTGAACCCAGAAGCATTCTATCTCTGAGCTATACTCCAAGACCTATTTTATTTTGAAATAGGGTCTTTTTAGGTTGATGAGTCTCACTACTTGTTGAGGCTGCCTTGGAACCTGTGATCCTCCTGTCTCAGCCTTCCAAGTACTGGGATTACAAGTATGTGCCACCACACTTGGCTAAAAGATAATATATGAAAACTGTCTTGTGGTTACTGGTCTCAGGTTTCAAATCATCCTTACATACCTCTCCCTACCTATTCCTCATCAAAGTCTCCTATAAAGGAGACATTGAAGTTGGACATGGTGGCGCATGCTTGTAACCCCAGCATTTGGGAGGCTGAGACAGGATTGCGGTTCACAGCAAGCCTCAGCTACTTAGTGAGTCCCTTTGCAACTCAGTGAGACCCTGTTTCAAAATAAAGAATAAAAATCAGGACTGGGGGTGTAGCTTGGAGGTAGAATGCCCCTGTGGTTCCACCCCCAGTACTATAAACAAAACAAAACAAAACACCCAAAAACAAGAGTTATGGACCCCCAATACATCTCTGAGTTTTGAGGTGGCCTGCATTTTTCCGTAAATGTGTATTTCTTGCTTCTACAAATAAAAAGCCCTGTGTCTCTGACTGACAGTGCTGAAATCCTCTCCCTTCACGTAAGCCAAAGACCTCACTGGTCCTGAGTTGAGTTCTCCTCACCTCCCCATTGGCAAATCCTCACACCTTTCACAAAATTATTCCTTCTCTTATGATGGATATTAAATCAGACTGTCAAAGTTACACAAAGACAAACTAAAATTACCTTTCAATTTTTATTGAAATTCAGGTTTAGAATTTAACAATTTAATACAATATTGATTTAACATTTTCTAACTAATATTTGCACCTGCTTTACATGATTCCTGGATATAACTTTCAAGAATTGATACTTTCTAATTGTCTGTGGAATACTAATGACATACTTGTTAAAATCTTAGATATTTCTCTAATTGTTCTCATATCAATGTCAAAAGTTAAAAAAGTTCAAATGTTGAAAATTTAAGATATTTGTATTCTGGCTACTGTAATATGGAAAAAAATTGAATTAATATTAGCTGCTTAAAACTCTCAAGAACATTTAGTGTAGTAACAGCATTTTAGTTTTTAACATAACCATATGAACTTCTCATTAAAATGTTCAAGCACTTCCTACTGAAGCATGTTCAGTTATAAAATTTCTTTTAATCTATACTGAATTAAAAATAACGGTGGCACTTTAGATCAGACATTTACTCTATTGCATATTTCCATACCTAAAGTACAGCCTGATCAATAGCAAGTTATCTGGAAAGAACACAACGCAGTTTTTTTCAAGGAGTCAGTCGTTTGGGGTCACGAGGGAACATTGAGGTCTGACGCACATTATGCAACCCCAAAAACAGCATGGTCACCCGTTCCAACCCTAAGGGAAAAAAAGTAATCATTAGTTCTTTTCTAAAAACCTCTCAGAGTCTTACTTACTTAGAACTACTAATATAATAATACTGTTCAACAAAATACTTTTTCTTGCTAGGAAAAAAAGTTTGTTATTTTGAGCTTATCTAAAATTGAATGTTTTGATTCAGAAATAGAGATGCTGCTCTATGTGGGAAGGACTAAATGAGATACTCAATATGGAGTCTTAAATGTTAACTATAAAAATCTATAAACTATCTGGGCATGGTGGTGCATGTTTGTAATCACAGTATTTGGGAGGCTGAGACAAGATCACAGGTTTGAGGCCAGCCTCAGTAAGTAGTGTGACTCATCAACTTAGTAAGACCTTGTTTCAAAATAAAAATAAAATAAGGCCGGGCATGGGGGTGCATGCTTGTAATCCCCGCGCTTGGGAGGCTGAGACAGGAGGATCGCGCAGGTTCGAAGCCAGCGTCAGCTACTTAGTGAGGCTCTCAGCAACTTAGTGAGATCCTGTTTCCAAATAAAATATAAATGGGCCTGGGAGTATAGCCCGGAGGTAGAAAGTCTTTGGGTTCCACCCCCAGTACCACCAAAAAAAAAAAAAAAAAAAAAAAAAAGGGCTGAGGGTATAGCTCAGAGATAGAATGCCCCTGGATTTAATCCCCAGTTCCACATACATACATACATACATACACACACACACATACACACACACAAAAAAAAAAACAACTATAAATAAACAAAATCTATGATTTAAATAAGAAAAACTCTGGCCAAGTATGGTAGAGTACACCTGTACTTTAGAGGCTGAGACAAGAGGATTGTAGGTACAAGGCCAGCCTCAAAAATTTAATGAGGCCTTCTGCAACTGAGTGAGATCTATTTCAAACTAAAAAAATTGGGATGAGGGTATAGCTCAGAGGTAGAATGAACCTGGGTTCAATTCCTAGTAAACACACACACACACACACGCACGCACGCACGCATGCCTGGCAACAACATACAAATCTACTAATACAAAGTTGGTTAGCAAAATTATGGTGTAACAAGCTTGGTGTGGTGGCCCACGCTTGTAATTCCAGTATGTAGGAGGCTGAGACGGGAGGATAATGGTTCAAAGATAGCCTCAGCTACTACTTAGTGAGGTCCTTTGCAATTTAGTGAGATCCTGGTTTCAAAATAAACAATAAAAAATAGGAGCTGGTGGTGCATGCTTGTAATCTCAGCATTGGGGAGGCTGAGTCAGAAGGATCACAGTTGGAAGACAGCCTCGGCTACTACTTAGTGAGGAGGCCCTTTGCAACTCAGTGAGACCGTGTTTCAAAATAAAGAATAAAAAAGAGGGTTGGGAGTGAAGCTTGGAGGTAACATGCCCCTGGGTTCCATCCCCAGGACCACCAAAAAAAAAAAAAAAAAAAAAAAAAAAAGGCTGGGGCAGCTCTGAGGTAGAATGCCCCTGGGTTCTATCCCCAGTACCCACTAAAAAAGGTATGTCCAATGCACCTCAGTTTATAGACAGACTTACAGAAAAAAAAAAAAAAAAAAAAAAAGCTACTTGGGAGGTTGAAAAAGGAGGATTACAGGTTCAAGAACAGCCTCAGCAAGTAATGAGGCTCTCATTATCCTAGTAAGACCCTGTTTCAATATAAAAAAATAGGGCTAGGGATGTAGCTCAGAAGTAGTATGCTCCTGTGTTTAATTACCAGTACAAGAAAAGAAGTTGTGTAGTCATTCTCATTATCCATCTCTGTAACTCTTTTAAGACTTCATAAAACAAAACTTACCTTTTTTTTTGTTGAACTGGAGACTGAACCCAGGATATTCTACCTCTAAGCCACACCCCAGACCTACTTTATTTGCAGAAAGCTTTACTAAGTTGCTGAGGCTGGCTGCAAACTTGCCAGCCTCCTATCTCAGCCTCCCTAGTACTGGAATTACAAGTACGTGCTATGCCAGGCTAAAATTTATGAGCTTTACTAGGGAGATAGGCAGACAGAGACATACATACATATGTACAATTTTAGGTGGTAATGGGGATTGAACCCAGGGAACTCTGCCTCTGAGCCATACGTCTTTGTTCTTTTTTGTTTTGAAACAGGATCTCACTAAGTTGTTGAGTCTCACTAAGTTTCTGAGGCTGGTCTCAAACCTTCAATCCTCCTGTCTCAGCTTCCCAAGCACTAGGATTACAGGCATGTATCACCATGCCCAGCTTACTGGTGATTTTTGTGTGTGTGTGGTAATGGGATGGAACCCAGGGGCATTCTACCTCTGAGCTATGCCCCAGCCCTATTTTTTATTCTTTATTTTGAAACAGGGTCTCACGAGTCACAAACGGCCTAAAGTAGTAGCTGAGGCTGTCTGTGAACTGTGATCCTCCTGTCTCAGCCTCCCAAATGCTGGGATTACAATCATGCGCCACCACACCCAGCCTTCTTTTATTCTTTATTTTGAAACAGGGTCTCACTGAATCACAAAGGGCCTCGCCAAGTAGCTGAGGCTGTCCGTGAACTACGATCTTCCTATCTCAGCTTCCTAAATGCTGGGATTACAAGCATGTGCCACCATGCCTGGCTTTTGAGCATTTAAAATTCACTTTCTCAGCAATTTTCAAGTATGCGCTATTATTATAACTGTAGTCATAATGCTGTGCTGTTTTGTTTCTAACTAAAATTCTGTTTCCTTTGACCAACATCTCTCATTCTGCTTTCCCCATTTCCAAACTTTGGTACCAACCATTTTTCTCTGCTTCTGAGTACAACTTTTTTTCTTGGTACTGGGGAATAAGCCCAGGGGTATTCTACCTTTGAGCTACATCCCAGCTCTATTTTATTTTTAATTGTGAAACAGGGTCTTGCTAAATCCCAGTTTTGGTAAGCTGTTTCAGGAGTGCACACAGCTGGCATACTTAACATCTTTTTCATGTGCCTTGTGGCTTTTGTATATCTTCTTTGGAACAATGTCTATTCAATTTCTTTGCCCATTTTCAAACTGAGTTTTTATTAATTGTTGGGTTTTTGTGTTCTTTATATGTTAAGAATATTTCATCTCTTATCAGGTACATATGTGCAAATATTCGCTCCCGTTCTGTGGGTTGTGCCTTTTTACTCTATTGATAATGGCCTTTCTTCCCCTCTTTCTGTAGTGTTGGAGATCAAAATCCAGGGCTAGGAGCTTGCTAGGCAAGTACTCTACCACTGCGACACCCTTAGTTTTACAATACTTTGGAAATCAAATTTTCACTCAGTCATAATTCGCTTTAACTCAAATTTGTATTACACATAGCACTTAGAGAGTTATTTGTAAGCAATAACAGAGCATTACCAATGCCTCCACCAGCATGAGGAGGGGCTCCAAAGCGGAAGGAGTCAATGTAAGCCTTAATTTTCTCCAAATCTACAAAAACAAACACAACATAATTTGTCATAAAAAGTTACAAATCAATAGTGTTCAATGAGGATTAAAAAGATTTTGGGAAGTGTTTAAAATCTTTACAAAGTATTATTTTCAGAATAAACATATCCTAAATATATTTTAAATTGTTTACCAATTCCATGATGTAAAGCTCTCTCTGTTAGCAGTTGAGGATCATGTATTCTTTGGGCTCCTGATAATATTTCTTCTCCTCTCATGAACATATCATAAGAGTTGGATTGTTTCTGTAGTAAAAATAGCAAACACCACTGATCAAGTGCCGTTTCAAATTATAAGTGTGTGAGCAAAAGAAAAATCCATGTTGCATGAAAAACAAGTCCATATTTTCCTACAACTAATGATGCAACTTTCTTCAATGAAAATAATTTGCTTTTTAAAGGAGAACTACTGTGGGTTGAATAATTTCTTTCTTGCCTATATCAGATTGTCCTCTCCTCTCACACACCCCCAAAACAAATAAAAAAACACATCTAAAATTAAGTAGTGCTGATTTTTATTTCAGCTTATTACCTAAAATGTTATAAAGTGTGGAAGAATTTTTGGAACTCAAATTATCAACAGGTATCTATTCTTTTAATTAAGAAATTTATTTTTACTTTTTTTTTCTACCTTCGAGTTATACCCGCAGCCCTTTTTATTTTGAAACAGGGTCTCCCTAAGATGCAGAGGCTGATTTCGAACCTATGATTCTCTTGTCTCATCCTCCCAAGTACTGGGATTAAAGGTGTGGATAACCAAGTTTCAGCTTCTTTCTACTTTTCAAGCTGGGGGTGGTGGTGCACGCTTGTAATCCCAGTACTGGGAGGCTGAGACAGGAGGATTGCACAGGTTCAAAGCCAGCCTCAGCTACTTAGTGAGGCTCAGCAACTTAGTGAGACCCGGTTTCCAAATAAAATATAAAATAGGTCTGGGAGTATAGCCTGGAGGTAGAAGGCCCCTGGATTTCATCCCCAGCAAACCCCCCCCCCCCACGGTAAACTCACAATCAATTTATCAATGCTTTATCTATTTCCTATCAGGTATTTGATAATATCAGTTTTAACTTATTTCTACTGTCTTTCCATAAAATAATGGTTCTCAAAGTGTGATTCTTAGATCAGTAGTTTCAGTATTACCTGGGACTTGTTAGATGTGCAAATTATCAGGCCTTTTCTCAGACCAACTAATCAGAAATACTGAGTCTGGGGCTTGGCAATGTGTGTTTTAAAAAGCCCTCCAGGTGAGGAGGGCATGCTTGTAATCTCAGGGCTTGGGAGGCTGAGACAGGAAGATTACACAGGTTTGAAACCAGCCTCAGCTACTTAGTGAGGCTCTCAGCAACTTACTGAGACTCTGTTTCCAAAAAAGTATAAAATAGGTCTGGAAGTATAGCCTGAGGTAGAAAAGCCTCTGGGTTCACCCTTAGTAACACACATACACAAAACACACACACACACACACACACACACACACACACACACACGCCTGAGGTAGAAAAGCCTTTGGGTTCCACCCCTAGTGCCTGCCTGCCTGCCTGCCTGCCTGCCTGCCTGCCTGCCTGCCTGCCTGCCTGTCTCTCTCTCTCTCTCTCTCTCTCTCTCTCTCTCTCTCTCTCTCTCTCTCTCTCACACACACACACACACACACACACACACACACACACAACTGAGTTACTAAGGCTGGTTTTGAACTTGCAATTTTCCTGTCTCAGCCTGCCAAGCACTGGGCCTGGCTTACAATTTATTTACTGAAACTGAAAATTATTAATAAAGATCATTACTCTTATTACAAACTTGACATAGTGGCAATAAACTTTCCTTTTCTCCCCAATCAGTTTATTTAAAATCAAATGACTTAAAAATTAAAAAAAGAAACATCGAATTACTCACAGGATTCCTTGGGTCCGGCATGGTATAAAAAGGTCTTACAGCCAATGGATATTTATCAAGAATGTAAAAATCTGTATCATACTATAAAAAGAATAACAGCATTTAAATTATTTTTAAAAGAGGCTTTTTGTTAATTAACTTTTAAAAATATTGTTATATTACATTTATTTACATAGTTTAAAGCTGAATACTCCAATTAACAAGTGTGTCAAAATACTGCTACTCCTTATCTTCTTCTGAGGCACAATATTAATAGTAACTACTCCCATTAACTTAACTATATTTGATAAAAATTAACTCTGAAGTCATCTGTTATGCATGCTTGTAATCCCCGCGCTTGGGAGGCGGAGACAGGAGGATCACACAGGTTTGAAGCCAGTGGCGCTGGCTTAAGAGACCCTGCTTCCAAATAAAAATATAAAAATAGGTCTGGGAGTGTAGCCCAGAGGTGGGTTTCCAGGAACCCCAGTAACACACACATACACACACAAACACACACACACACACACACACACACACACACACACACACAAAAGCCATCAAATTAGAAAATGTAATTTCACCAAAATATCAGTATTACAGAAATTAATCTGTGAATTTTATCATTTATATTTAGTAATATTCTGTCATCAGATTAGACTTCCAGATAACATTTTAATATATAAATGTTTGATTTTAAGAATTACTGTAAGCCGGGTGTGGTGGTGCACGCTTGTAATCCCAGCATTTGGGAGGCTGAGACCAGAAGATTGTGGTTTGTGGAAAGCCTCAGCTACTTAGTGACCCTTTGCAACTCAGTGAGACTCTGTTTCAAAATAAAGAATAAAGAATAGGGCTAAGGGTGTAGCTCAGGAGTAGAATGCTCCTGGGTTCCATCCCCAGTATCACAAAAAGAGAGAGAAAAAGATAACATTAACATGAAACTAGCCGGGCGTGGTGGCGCATGCTTGTAATCCCGGTGCTTGGGAGGCGGAAACAGGAGGATCCCGCAGGTTCGAAGCCAGCCCCGCGCTGGCTTAGGAGACCCTGTTTCCAAATAAAAATGTAAAAAGAGGTCTGGGAGTGTAGCCCGGAGGTAGAAGGGCTTCCAGGAACCCCAGTACCACAAAAAAAAACAAAAACAAAACAAAAAAAAAAACAAGAAACTATGACACAGAATACTCTGTGACCAAGATTTAAAAAGGAATGAATTACATCTCAACTGTTTTTTTTTCTTCCCCCCAGTATTGGGGATTGAATCCAGGGACATTCTACCTCTGAGCTATACAACCAGCCCTATTTTTTATTCTTTATTTTGAAGCAGGGTCCCATTGAGTTGCAAAGGCCTCACTAAGTAGCGGGGGCTGGCCATGAACCACGATCCTCCTGTTTCAGCCTCCCAAATGCTGGAATACAAGTGTGTGCCACCATGCCTGGCTCATCTCAACCGTTTTTTTTTTTTTTTTTTTTAATTGGTGGTACTGGGGGTGGAACCCAGGGGCTTTCTACCTCCAGCCTATACTTCCAGATCTATTTTATATTTTATTTGGAAACAGGGTCTCACTAAGTTGCTGAGAGCCTCACTAAGCTGAGGTTCGCTTCGAACCTGTGCAATACTCCTGTCTCAGACTCCCAAGCGTGGGGATTACAAGAGTGTGCCACCATGCCCGGCATCTCAACTTTTTGGACTTTAAACATTTTTGCTAAAAATGGGGAGCAGAGAGAATGTCAAAGAGCTGACAAACTATAATAGGGTCTGTTGAAAAAACATTTCAAGGTATACATTCACTATTGTATGGTTTCAGAGATATCTGAGTTCTCTAGTCAGTTTTTACCGTTTTAAGTGCAACCATCAGGAGGAGCTCAAGGACTTTTAAATTTCTTTACATCATTGTCTTAATTCTTTGAGAAAACCCCTATTAAAGTTTAGCTTCTATTCTCTTTGGTGTTTTTTTAGGAAATGAGATAATAAGCAGAAAGGATGCCCATTTATCTTCAAGTTTCATTAAGAGTGTAGGGATACTGAGGAAAGACCTTTTAAAAATAATTGCAAGTAATTTTGAGGTCTTTTTAAACTAATCTGACACAGTTCTCACTTTTAGAGAAACCTCAATATAACTTAGTACAAATGTCAAATAATAAGCTTATCAAACTGCGCAGAGCCTATTTTTCATTTTCTGAAAGCATACCACTGTAGGAAGAGTTCTAGAATCTTCTGCAATTGTTCTCTTATATCAGGATATATTTCAGATATAGAAAACAAAATTCAGCCATGTACAAGAGAGTCATACCTTTTCCTTTACCAAACGACCCAACAATTTTTCATTTGGTGTACTGAAAAAAAAACAACAACATGAGACTGGAATATTAAACAACCTACCAAGTTCTAAGTTAATAAGGTACTTCTCCATTGAAGTACTTAAAGGATAAAAGATTTAGCTAAAACACATAGTTGTCTATCAAGTTTCTTTTTCAAAAGGCATGTACTATAGAAAATCACCTATGAATGTGATTTAGAAAGTTTTAAGTTAGTAAGGTACTTTTTTTTCTTGGTGGTACTGGGGATATATTCCAGGGGGCCTTCTACCTCCAGTCTATACCCCCAGACCTATTTTTATATTTTATTTGGAAACAGGGTCTAAATAAGTTGCTAAGAGCCTCACTAAGCTGAGGAGGCTGGCTTTGAACCTGCATGATTCCTCCTGTCTCAGCCCCCCAAGTACTGGGATATAAGTGTGTGCCACCATGCCCAGCTAGTAAGGTACTTTTTCATTTTGGGTACTTAAAGAATAAAATATTTGGTCAAGCTCAGCGTGGTGGCACATGCTTGTAATCCTAGCATTCGGGAGGCTGAGACCAAAGGATTGTGGTTTGCGGACAGCCTCAGCTACTTAGTGAGGCCCTTTGCAACTCAGTGAGACCCGGTTTCAAAATAAAGAATAAAAAATAGGGCAGGGGGTGTAGCTTGGAGGTTGAATGCCTCTGGGTTCCATCCCCAGACAAGCAAAAAAAAAAAAAAAAAAAAAAAAAAAAAGGTCAAAACACACACTGAAGCTGGTGTGGTGGAGCATGTTTGTAATCCAGTAGTTGAGACGCTGAGACAGGAGGCTCACAGGTTCAAAGCCAGGCTCAGTTACTTAGTGAGACCTTGTTTCCAAATAAGAAAATCCAGCAGGGAGTATAGTTTGGAAGTAGAATGCTTCTGGGTTCAAACCCTAGTACCACAAAAACAAACACATAATTGTCTCTCTAGCTTCCTTTTCAAAAGACATGTACTACAGAAAATCACCTATGAATGTGATTTAGAAAAAAGTAGTTGCTACTCCAACATTTAATTAAGATAAACAGAATTCAGCAATTCATTGATTCAGAAATTCCATGGATGGAATTTGCAATGCCAGTACTTGTGAGGCTGAGACAGGAGGATCGCAGGTTTGAGACCAGCCTCAGCAACTTAGTAAGGCCCTCTGCAACTTATTGAGACCCTCTTTCCAAATAAGTAAAATAAGTAAACAAAATAGGGTTGGGGGTATAGCTCAGAGGTAGAGTGCCCCCTGGGTTCAATCTGTAGGACCAAACAAAACCAAAAAAAAAAAAAAAAAAAAAAAAAAAAGAAGGAAAGAAAAAAGGCATGCCATTAAAATGGCCTGATTTCCCTTTTTGTGGTACTGGGAATTGAACCCAGTTGAGTTCTGCCTCTGAGATAACTCCCAGACCTATTTTAATTTTTATTCTGAAACAGGATCTAGCTAAGTTGCCGAGGCTATCCTCAAATCTGCAATCCTCCTGTTTCAGCCTTCCAAGCACCGTGATTATAGATGTGTGCCACCAATTCTGGTGATCTGTCCCCTTTCATTTTGTGGTACTGGGAATTGAACCCAGGCCCTCATACAAACTAGAAAAGTACTCTACCATTGAGCTATATCTGCAGCTCTGATCTCCACTTTTTATTCTTTACTGAAGGTTCATCAAATAAAAAGCAATATATCCAGGTTATTAAAACATACTAGTGTTTATATAGGTAAGTAAAATTTCTTTCTTTCTTTTTTTTTTGGTACTAGGGATAAACTCCAGGGGCTTTTCTACCTGTGGGCAACACTCCCAGACCTATTTTATATTTTATTTAGAAACAGTGTCTCACTAAGTTGCTGAGAGCTTCACTAAGTAGCTGAGGCTGGCTTCGAAACTGCACAATCTTCCTGTCTCAGCCTCCCAAGTGGGTAAGTAAAATTCCTATAGTCAAGAGATAGCTTCTATCTTACTTCAGGACAGTTTTGAAAATACTGCCCAACTAAAAATAATTATAAAATTACCTAGGCGTGGTGGTGCACGCTTGTTATCTCAGTACTTGGGAGTAGGATCACAAGTTTGTAGCCAACCTAAGCAACTTAGGGAGGTTCTCAACACACACACACACACACACACACACACACACACACACACACGCACGCACGTTTGCTTAAAATGCCATCAGCAATAAAGGGGATGTTGAAAACCATATGTATTATGATTATTATTATTTTTTTATGAAGTTCTTTCTTTCTTTTTCTTGTTCTGGAGACTAAACCCAGAGGCATTCTACCCCCTCCCCTTTTTTTTTTGCGGGTCTGGGGATGGAACCCAGGGGCATCTGACCTCCGAGCTACACCCCCTGCCCTATTTTTTATTCTTTATTTTTTATTTTTATGTATTTATTGTGCTACTGTGGTTCCTGGAAACCCTTCTACCTCTGGGCTACACTCTCAGACCTATTTTATTTTATTTATTTATTTGGAAATGGGGTCTCTTAAGTCAGCAACGCTGGCTTAAACCTGTGCGATCCTCTTGTCTCCGCCTCCCAAGCGCGGGGATTACAAGCAAGCACTGCCACGTCTGGCTTATTCTTTATTTTTGAAACAGAGTCTCACTGAGTTGCAGAGGGCCTCACTAAGTAGCTGAGGTTGTCTGCAAACTGCGATCCTCCGGTCTCATCCTCCCAAATTCTGGGATTACAAGCATGTGCCACCACACCTGGCAGCATTCTACCTTTTTAAACTTTATTTTGAAACAGGGTCTCACTAAGTTGTAGAGGGCTTCACTAAGTAGCTGAGGCTGACCTTGAACCTGCAATCCTCCTGTCTTAGACTCCCAAGTACCAAGATTACAAGTGTGAGCCACCATGCCTGGCTGTGATATTTTTTTGGACAACAAAAACACAAAAACAAAACCCCAACCCTAAAACACAACAACAATTATTTCCTTTCCCTTCCACATATATATGTGAACTGCTGTGAGGGCTTGACAGTAATTTTTGATCTTTATTCAACTACATAATTTGTTTCAAAATTATAATTTGCATGATCTGTATTTAGAAACTTTTGGAGATGTTAATATTTTCATGCCCTAATTCTGTATGGGAGTGGATTAGACTGGTCTCTATCCTAACCCCAATGATTTGGAAAGAGAAGTAGTGTTTTGATAAAATCACAGGCAAAACTTTCTATGCTTTTTACAGGGTTACAAATATGAGAGGAGAAAGTGAAATTTATAAACAATTACTGAAGCTTGGGCAAATTATTTAAACAAAATATTTTTGTTTCAGCTCATACATTACATAAAACTGTATCATATTACATACCAAAGTTAATAAAACTTATGTTAGGTGAAAAAAGTGATTTATTAGTATATTCATTTTCTTATACCTTAAGCCTATTTACTATTATTTTAAAAAGCATGCAGACAAACCTCAGATCTTCTTCATCTCCCATTTCAACACCAGCTTCTTTAAGCATAGCCAATGCTTCACAGTACTCTAGTCTTAAAGTTGGCTCCAAAAATTTGAATGGCTCAGATGGGTATTGCTTATTCACTGTTTGAATTTCAGTCTGAAACCTGTATGCAAAGATTTAGTTAACAAAAAGTGTATGTTTTTCCCCCACAAGAGGTCACTGTGGTAATATACAAAACTCACTTGAATCCGTCTGAACCAGGTAAAAGCACTTAGTTACATAATAAAATTTATTCACTTAAAAATTTAATACCAAGTTCTGGGAAGATGGCGACGGAGAAAAGCAGGGCTTACGAACCCCGCTAACAACCAATCTCTATTACCACAAAATCAGCGCCTTTCATAGCCAGAAAACACCATCAGCAGAGAAACAAAAAAATGTAATTTCAAGGGACAGAGAAAAAGAGGGCTGAAAAAACGAGACACTAGAAACCAGACCGCAGTGCTGCAGCCGGAGCCACGGCACAAAGCGGTGGGCGCCATTTTCCCTTCCAGCACCAGGCCTCAGAGAGGAGGGGAACTCATAACGAAGCTCAGAACCAGAGAGGAGATACGCCGGCCTCACGCCCAAGGACGCAGCAGCAGCACCTTACTGCCGGCGGCAGCGGCGAACTCACCGGACGGCACCAGACCAACGCACTCAACAGCCCACTAGGCTCCAGAGAGGAGCGGCAGGCAGCAGCCGAGGTGAGCCACTGCGGATCAGCTGGGAGGAATTCAGCAAATTTCTCGGCACAGGGAGCATCTAAAGCTCCCAGAGGCTGGGCTCAGCACACCCTGCAGGGACTCAGAGCAGAGCTCATAAACAGAAAAGAAATACACCAGCCTCACAGCCGAGGGCGTGGCAGCGGTGCCATATTGCCAGCAGTGAATTCAATGAGCCCACGACAGCTCCATCTGCGCACTCAACAACAGTGAGTCAAATTGTGGCCCCTAGAGGAGAAATCCCAGTACTGTACTCCAAGGGACTTGACCCAGTGGGGGAGTGGCGGTGGCAAAGATATCACACCATAGGAGAACGCACAACTTGGCACCCCCCATGGTCTAAAGCAGCCTCGATTGACTCCCAGGGTCTGAGACTCTGCGATACAACCCAGTAAAGGAGTAGTGGTGACTGAGATACCACAGACTCGAGATCCAGAGCACCTTAAGTGAAGTCGTAGTGACCAAGGGAAGAACCCAGAGAAGGCACAAACTTCTGTAATCATGGAAAAGAGGAATAAAAATGGAGCAATGAATGCTCACAACCCCACAACATCAGAACCCAATAAAACAGAAATTCAGAGATTTCTAGAAGATCAAATCAGGAAAATAACTGTAGAAATAATAGAGGTGTTTCGAAAAGAATTCAGAGAGGGCCAAAGAGAGTTAAAGATGCAATTAATAAAGTAAAGGCCTCAATTCAAAGTACAAACAACCGATTAGACCACATGGAGAATAGAATCTCGCTCCTAGAAAAGGATCATTCAAAAAATGAACGCATAGTTCCTAATTTAGAAAAAAAAAATATCTGACATCAGGAATCTGACATTGAAGAAATATGGGCCCATTTTGAGAGGTAACCTAAGAATAATTGGAATAGAGGAGGGAAAAGAAGGTGAAACCAAAGGATCAACAATCTTTTCAAAGAAGTAATAGCAGAAAATTTTCCAAACATAGAGCAAGAGGTCAATACACAGGTCCAGGAAACTTAGAGAACTCCCTTAAGAGAGGATCAGAGAAGAGGATCCCCACGCCACATAATTGTCAAAATGACCAATGTGGAAGCCAAGCAGAGAATCTTAAAGGCAACAAAAACAAAGGGCCAAGTGACATTCAGAGGCAATCCAATTAGAATCACTCCAGACTTCCCAAACCAAGTCATGAGAGCCAGAAGGGCTTGGAGTAACATATTCCAAACTCTGAAAGAAAACAACTTCCAGCCAAAAATTTCCTACCCAGCAAAACTTTCTATCAAATTAGATGGGGAAATAAGAAGCTTCCATGACAAACAGAAACTGAAGGAATTTATGTCTTCAAAACCAGCGCTAGAGAAAATACTCAAGGAGATTAACTACAAAGAAGAAATAGGTAACACACACCAGAACCAGAGAAACAAGATTTTCCATCCAACAGACAATTAAGATTGGTTATCTGTGGAGATTCATTATTTGTTAGTCTTTTACCTATCGCTAAATTGTATTGTTTGCTTTTATTGTTGCTAATTTTTAGGATTTCTAGTTGGAATATTAATATACCTTCAGATATAGCATTTGGAAATATTTTATCCCATTCTATCAGTAACTTTTAACTCTGTTTACAATGTCTTTGGATATACAATATTTTTTTATTTTTTAGGGAGTTTATTTACCCTTTTGTTGCCTGTGCCATTGAAATCATATCCAAGAAATCACTGCCAATTTCAATGTTGTGAGGTTTTATGACCCAGATTTTCTCCTAAAAGTTTATAGTCTTAAGATTTATATTTAGGTCTTTTATCTATTTTGAGTTAATATTTGTATATGGTGTTAGGTAAGGGTCCAATTTTATTCTTTTTCATGTAATTATTATTTTTCAACAATATTTAGTTAAAAGATTAGTATTTCCTCCACCAAATATTCGTGGAAACCTTGTCAAAAATAACTTGACAATATATGGAAGAATTTATCTCTAGGCTTTTATTTAAATCCAATGGTTTATATATCTGCCTTTAGAATAGTACTACACTGTTTCAATTATTGTAGCTTTATATGGTTTGAAATCAGAAAATATACATTTTCTAGCTTTGTTCTTCGAGATTGTTTTGGGTATCTAGAGTCCATATTCCATATCAGGATAGATTTTTTCTGAAAAATAAATAAATAAACGTATGATAGTTTCACCTAAAAAAAAAAAAGAAAAAAATATTCTCTGGTAAGAAAGAAAGCAAAAAGAAATATTGAAATGTTATCTTTAAGTCATCAAAAGCTTGGTATCAGACAAATGAAACTGTTATGTGAGATTATCATCGTTAATATTGGATAAGTTGCTATAATACTAGATGTCAACCACTAAGCCAAGCATGGGAAGGAGGAATGGGGAGGGAACGGGGTGGGGATCGGGTAGGGGCTAACTGGGCGATGTGTGCATGTATGTCTACAAAAGTATTTTCTTTATACCATTATGATGTATGAATACATTGCACCAATAAAAAATAAATAAAAAAAAACTGCTAACAAAAAAAATTTAATACCATTTTTAGTCTCATGTTCTTATAATTAGAGTAGAATTAAAGGATAAAGGATAAAAAGTTTCCTTGTAACTTGTGTTAGGTAATGTTAGAAACATAAAACACTTGTTTTATGAAGCATTAAAAAACTAGCTTTCTAACCCTTTAGCAACACTTATGATTCTCAAGGAAGACCAAATTAATGGTCTTGTTCCCATTATACTGTTGTAAATTAATTTAGGGGAGTGCCAATTTCTTTCCTATTTTGATAATCCCTATGGAATAACGCCTACCTATATATAGAAGGTCCAAATGTTAACTGAATTGAACTGAATTTTTGCTGTAGAAGATGATATTTATTTTTGTTTGAGTTTTTTTTTTTTTTTTTTTTTTGTGGTACTGGGGTGGTACCCAGGGGCTTTTCTACCTCCGGGATATACTCCCAGACCTATTTTTTATACTTTATTTGGAAACAGAGTCTCACTAAGTTGCTGAGAGCCTCACTAAGTAGCTGAGGCTGGCTTCAAACCTGTGCGATCCTCCTGTCTCAGCCTCCCATGTGCTGGGATTACAAACATGCGCCACCACGCCTGGCTTAAGAGTATACTTTTTACTAAAGCACTTATGGATGAAAAGACAGTGGAGTTTTGCTTAAAACTTAAAAAAAAAAAAAAAAAAAAACACATTAAAAAAATAGGTCTAGGGATGTAGCCCAGAGATAGAAGGCCCCTTGGTTCAATCTCTAGTACTACAAAACACAAAACAAAACAAAAAAAAAACCCCACTCCTGACATGGGCTTAATTTACATGCAGACAGATTCAGTAAGAATTACAATTGGTAGACTGAAGGAATATTTTACCTCTGAGGTGATAAGTAATACTATTTACATTTAGTAGCTCAAAAAACTATAGACATAGAGACAACAAATTTGTATAGGGTTACACAAATGAGTAGCAGAGCTGGTATCTGAACTCAGTTTATCTGAATGTAGCTGATCTTTAGTTTTTTTTTTAATTTATTATTTGCAGTACTGGGAACCCAGGGGCATTCAACCTCCGAGCTACACCCCCTGCCCTATTTTTTTTTTTAATTCTTTATTTTGAAACTGGGTCTCACTGTGTTGCAAAGGAACTCACTAAGTAGCCGAGGCTGTCCACAAACTGTGATCCTTCCGTCTCAGCCTACCAAGTGCTGGGATTACAAGCATGTGCTACCACACCTGGCTTGAACCTTAGCTTTTAACTATTACATACTACCTCTCAAATAATAAACTGCTATAGAAGCAACACATGTTCCATCTTTTCAGACATTCAGGATGTCAGTATATATATATATATAGTAAATATATTGAGCTGTTCACAATCTGGTGGACTTTATCACCAAACTAAAGTTAACTCATTAAGGTCCCAATTGACTTAGATCTAAAAGTATCATTAATATTGCTTTTGGGGTGGAAGACTGAAGAATTGAACCCAGGGGTGTTCTATCACTGAGCTATATCCCTAGCCACTTTATATATATTTTTAGTTAACAGGATCTAAGTTACTACATGCTGGCCTCAAATCTGTGATCCTTCTATCTTAGTCTCCCAACTACTGGGATTACAGGCATGTATCACTATGTCTGGCCCATATGCATTATTTTGTTTTTGCGGTAATGGGAATAGAACCCAGCAGCATTCTACTTCTGAGTGGTATCCCAAACCTATTTTTTATTCTTTATTTTGAAACAGGGTCTCACTGAGTTGCAAAGGGCCTCATGAAGTAGCTGAGGCTGTCCTTGAACCGCAACCCTCTTGTCTCAGCCTCCCAAATGCTGGGATTACAAGCATGCTCCACCATGTCCAGCCAAATATGATTATTTAAAAAGAACCTAGCAGGGCCTGGTGGCGCACACTCTTAATCCCAGCATTTGGGAGGCCGAGACGGGAGGATCGCAATTCCCAGACAGCCTCAGCTACTTAGTAAGACCCTGTTTCAAAATAAAGAATAAAAAAATAGGGCAGGGGATGTAGTTTGGAGGTCGAATGCCCCTGGGTTCCATCCCCAGAAAAAAAAAAAAAAAAAAAAAAAAAAGGGCTGTGGGTGTAGCTTGGAGGTAGAATACCCCTGGATTCTATCCCCAGTGCTGCAAAACAACAAAAACACCCCAAATCCCAAACTGAGTTGACATTAAGGCCATTTAGGGCTATTGTTTATTATAATACATATTTTTATATATATCTCATATATATATGTGTGTGTGTGTGTGTGTGTGTGTGTGTGTGTGTATAAATGGTGTTGTTATTATTATTTTGGTACTAGGGATTGAACTCAAATGCATTCTACTTCCAAACTATACCCCTAGCCCTGAGTTTTAAATTATTTTGAAACAATATCATGCTAGTTTGATGAGTCTCACTATTTGCTGAGGCTGCCCTTAAACCTGTGATCCTCTTATCTCAGCCTCCCAAGTACTGAGATTACAAGTGCATGCCACCACGCTTGGTTAAATATTTTACCTTTCTTGAAGTCCTTTGAATATCTGTACGAAGGTGTCAGCAATATTTTCCAAAACTTCATGGTAATGATAGTTAAAAGCCATTTCAATGTCCAAACCAACAAATTCAGTTAGATGTCTGTGGGTATTGGAGTCTTCAGCTCTAAAAACTGTGAAGTTAATAAAAAAGAAAAGAGCAAATATTGTTTTAAATTTTCGATTAAGTTTTGTTTGGCTTTTTTTTTTTTTGCAGGTCAGGGGATGGAACCCAGGGCATTCAACCTCTGAGCTACACCCGCTGCCCTATTTTTTTATTCTTTATTTTGAAACAGGATCTCACTGAGTTGCAGAGGGCCTCACTAAGTAGCTGAGGCTGTGAACTGTGATTCTCCTATCTCAGCCTCCTGAATGTTGGGATTACAAGCGTGCACTACCATGCCTGGCTAAGTTGGGGTTTAAACACAAAATTCAACTTAGTAGTGCTTAAGTGGTACTACTTCCATACATTATTATAGGACTAGAAGGACCTTTGATAAACCATCTGCCAGCATTCTCTTGGGCAGCAAGTTCATTATAAACTCTTACAGTCACAGAGTAAAGGCTGTACCATATGTATAAATAAACGAGGCTCATGAGAACCACAAGGGAATTCATGATCCTGAGATACCTCTTCAATAATTAAAAATAGATTCAATTATGACCTATATAGTGTGCTCCTTTCAATTTTATTAAAATGTGACTCGAGCTAAGTGAGACTGTACAAGTGAATTAACATTATACACATTCCAGCCATTAATTCCGCCCAGCTCTCATTATCCTCGCTGTTTTCCTTTCTAGGCTTCCTGACTCTGGCTCAGCTCATCTTTCACATCACAATCAGATTAATATTCCTATAATACATCCCTGTTCAGAAACTTGCAATGGTTCCCCAAGGACCATGTAATAAGAAATAAAATGATAGGCTGGGCATAGTAGTGCATGCTTGTATTCCTAGTACTTGGGAGGCTGAAACAGGAGGATTAAAGGTTCTTAGTGAGGCCCTCTTGCAACTGACTGAGACCCTCTTTCAAAATAAATAAAATATAGAGCTGGGGTGTAGCTCAGAATGCCCTTGGGTTCAAGTTCAATTCCCAGTTAAAAAAAAAAATGATAAAAGCCTAAAATCTTTATGCTTCTACAATTTAATCTTAACCTGTTTCTTTTCTCCTCTTCTGTGGTACTGGAGGTTGAACTCAGTGACATTCTACCTTTGAGGCACACCTTCTGATTGATTGATTGATTGATTGATTTTTATGGTGCTGGGGATGGAACCCAGGGGCATTCTACCTCTGAGCTATGCCCCTAGCCTTTTTATTCTTTATTTTGAAACAGTGATACTTTATTCTGAAACAGATTCTCACTGAGTCCTGAAGGGCCTCACTAAGTAGTAGCTGAGGCTGTCCACAAACCACGATCCTCCTGTTTCAGTCTCTCAAATGCTGGAATTACAAGTGTATGCCACCAGGCCTGGCTTAAAGCACGTGTTTTTAGAATGAGATGGTCTCAGCCAGGACTGGTGGCACATACTTGTAATCCTAGTACCTGGGAGGAGGTTGAGACAGGAATATCACAGGTTCAAGGACAGCCTCAACTACTTAATGAGGCCCTCTGCAACTCAGTGAGACCCTGTTTCAAAATAAAGAATAAAAAATAGGGCAGGGGGTACTGCTCGGAGGTTGAATGCCCCTGGGTTCTATCCCCAGACCCGCAAAACAAAACAAAACAAAAAAAACCAAAATATAATAGGGCTGGACGTGTAGCTTGGAGATAGAATGCCCTCAAGTTCAATCCCTAGTACTCTTCCCCAAAAGTGTTTGTAGAATTAGTAGATAAAAGACTTTAAGCATTCCTCAGGGCGTGGTGGTGCATGCTTGTAATCCCAGTGCTTGGGAAGCAAAGACAGGAAGATCATGCAGGTTCTGCAGGTTCGAAGCCAGCCTTGCTGGCTTAAGAGATCCTGTTTTCAAATAAAATATAAAAAATAGGTCTGGGAGTGTAGCCTGGAGGTAGAAGAGTTCCATCCCCAGTACTACAAACAAACAAACAAACAAACAAAAAAAAACCTTAAGCATTCAAAATGCCTGTACATTATTAATGTAAAATGTGATCTAACATCACAATTATTATATAATTAATGAACTCGAAAAAAACCATAACTAACAAAATCTTACCTGGTCCAATACAGAAAACCTTCTCAAAATCAGCACAAATACACATTTGCTTATACAGCTGTGGAGACTGAGCAAGGTATGCATTATTCTTAAAATATGACACAGTAAATACATTGGCTCCTCCTTCACTGGCAGCTGAAATGTAAACATTTATATTATCATCAATTTTAAGTTTATTAGTATAAACTGTGAATCAAAAACAACATGTACTTTAAATTCAAATAGTTAACTTGGAAAATCAAGAGTTGCAAAAAATCAGTGTACTTACATCTTCTTGTACATATGTGATTTAATAAATGTGAGATTCTACATAGCATATGTGTGCATGTATATATATTATATATATATATATATTTTAAAAATTTTAATTCTTTTATGTTTTTGCAGTACTAGGGTTGGAGCCCAGGAGCATTCTACCTCTGAGCTACACTCCCAGCCCTATTTTTTATTCTTTATTTTGAAATAGGGTCTCACTGAATTGGGTCTCACTAAATAGTAGCTGAGGCTGTCTTCAAACTTGGATCCTCCTGTTTCAGCCTCCCAAATGCTGGGATTACAAGCCTACACTACCATGCCCAGCTCTACATAGTATATTTTTAAGCCAGAGCTTTACTTCATTGATATAAATACTCCATTTCTGCACTAATTTCAAATGTACCACAGCTACTTTAAAGTTGTAAAAAAGGAAGGAAAAATGAAGAAGAAAGATAACCACTGCATTATTAAGAATGCAATGCTCCTTGGGCACGGTAGCTTATGTTTGTAATCCTAGTACTTGGGAGGCTGAGATAGGAGGATTGTAGGTTCACTGCAGTCAATCTCAGAAACTTAGTGAGGCCTTCTGTAATTTAATGAGAGACTTTGTTTCAAAATAAAAAAGATTCTGCTTAGAGGCAGAATGTCCCTGGATTCAATCCCCCAGTATCACATTAAAAAAAAAGCAATGTTTATTAATTTTTCATTTGTACTGCGATCCTCCCGTCTCAGCCTCCCAAATGCTGGGACTACAAGCGTGTGCCACCATACCTGGCTAAACATCATTTATAACACATATTTTAAAAGAATTACCTTAGCAACTTTTATAGGGGTAAATTTTTATTTTATTTTATTTTATTTTAGCAGGTCTGGGGATGGAACAGAGGGGCATTTGACCTCCGAGATATACGCCCGTCCTATTTTTTATTCTTTATTTTGAAAAAGGGTCTTACTGAGTTGCAGAGGGCCTCGCTAAATAGCTGAGGCTATCCGCGAACAACGATCTTCCAGTCTCAACCTCCAGAATGCTGGGATTATAAGCATGCGCCACCATGCCCGACTTAGGGGTAAAATCTTAAGAAAAAATTCTCATATAAGAATGAGAATTGAGCTGGACATGGTGGCATATGCTTGTAATCCCAGTATTTGGGAGGCTGAGACAGGAGGATCATGGGTCAGTGTGACCCTGTTTTAAAAGTAAAGAATAAAAAATAGGTCTGCGGGTGTATATTGTTTTTCTTTTTTTTGGTGGTACTGGGGTTCCTGGAAGCCCTTTTATCTCCGGGCTACACTCCCAGACCTATTTTTACATTTTTTTTATTTGGAAACAGGGTCTACTAAGCCAGCACGCGCGGCTGGCTTCGAACCTGCGCGATCCTCCTGTCTCTGCCTCCCAAGCGCGGGGATTACAAGCGTGCGCCACCACACCTGGCTGCAGGTGTATATTGGAGGTCAAATGTCCCTGGGTTCCATCCCTAGTACTGCCAAAAAAAGAAAAAAAAAAGTAAAAAAAAATTCGAGAATGAGAATTGGGGCTGGGATGTAGGCAGCTCAGTGGCCAAACAAAGCACATGACTTACAAGTACAGTGCTCTGGGTTTATTCCCATTTCAAAAAAGACCCCCTAAAAAAGAATGAGAATTAATGTGATTTCCCCAATAATAAGTATTTAGCAATTGTACAGTGCAATTTCTACAAGACAAAATTACATTAGAAAGAAACTTATAAGAAAATAGTCTCAAGTCTAACCTATATAATAACAATCATACTACGTGTCATTGCCTCATTTTAATCATTATCATAAAACCTGGGGTAAGGCCGGACGTGGTGGCGCACGCTTGTAATCCCTGCGCTTGGGAGGTGGAGACAGGAGGATCGTGCAGGTTCAGAGGCAGCCTCGCTGGCTTAAGAGACCCTGTTTCCAAATAAAAATGTAAAAATAGGTCTGGGAGTGTAGCCCGGAGGTAGAAGGGCTTCCAGGAACCCCAGTACCACCAAAAAAAAAAAAAAAATAAAAATAAATAAATAAATAAATAAATAAATAAAAATAATAAAATAAAGAATAAAAAATAGGGCAGGGGGTATAGCTCGGAGGTCAAATGCCTCTGGGTTCCATCCCCAGACCCGCAAAACAAAAAACAAAACAAAAAACCCTGGGATAAGGAGATATAGTATTACTGATATAGTGATACATGACTGTTGGCACATAGCATGGGCTTTGAAATAAGGAGTCCCATGACAATAAACCTTAAAGGATACCTGATATTCTTCAGTATTAAGAAAAAATTAGTATAAGCAACTTTGGGGAAAACAAATTTATTCCTTAGGTTTAAGGAAAATATTTTGGCTCATACCTGAAATAATTTTAGGAGTCTGGATTTCCACAAAATCTTTGTTAATTAAAGTTTCTCGGAAGAGCTGGCAAATGCCAGACTGGAGTCGGAAGATTGCCTGACTAGTTGATGTCTGCAAGACAATAACAAAAGCTAATTAAATCAATTTTGACACATTTATTGAGTACTTACCATGTGTAGTCAACAATGCTGGAAACCTAAAGGTAAATAAAAATACTCTTGCTCTTGTCATTTTTTAAATTTACAAGTAGGAGAGAATCAAACACATACACACAAGGCAGAAGGTGATAAAGATGTTGGATGTCAGGACTATATATGATCATATAAAGTTATTCTCACTAGATATTAGTGAGCAGATTTATCTATCTAAATATCTTCCATCCATCCATCCATCCATCCATCCATCCATCCATCCATCCATTCATCCATCTGTGGTACTGAGGATTGAATCCAGGGGCATTCTACCTCCAAGGTACACCCCCAGACCTGTATTTTATTCTTTACTTTGAAATACGATCTCCCTAAGTTGCAGAGGGGTCCCTAAGTAGCTGAGGCTGGCTGTGAACTGGCAATCTTCCAGTATCAGACTCCCAAGTACTGGAATTACAAGCATGTACTACCACACTTTTATTTTGTTTGTTTATTTATTTTTTTTTGCAGGTCTGGGGATGGAATCCAGGGACATTCGACCTCCAAGCTACACCCCCTCCCCTATTTTTTATCCTTTATTTTGAAACTGGGTCTCACTGAGTTGCAGAGGGCCTCACTAAGTAGCTGAGGCTGTCCGCGAACCGCGATCCTCCGGTCTCAACCTCCCGAATGCTGGGATTACAAGCGTGTGCCACCACGCCCGGCCATACTTTTAATTTGTAAGAATTCCATAAACAAAAAATATTTCTTAACAATTAATGGCAACATCTTGTGAATTCTCTTAGTACATTTATTTATTTATTTACTTACTTACTTATTTAGTGGTACAAGGGATTGAACCCAGGGCCATTCTACCTCCAAAAACAACCCCAGCCCTATTTTCTTCTATTTTTTTGGGAGGGGCAGGTCTGGGGATGGAACCCAGGGGCACTTGACCTCCAAGCCACACCCCCTGCCCTATTTTTATTCTTTATTTTGAAACAGGGTCTCACTAAGTTGCGGAGGCCTCACTAAGTAGCTGAGGCTGTCTGCGAACTGTGATCCTCCGGTTTTAGCCACCCGAATGCTGGGATCACAAGAGTGTGCCACCATGCCCGGCTCCTATTTTTTCTTTATTATCATTATTATTATTATTGTTTTATGGTATTGGGGATGAAACCCTGGGGCATTCCACACCCCAGCCATATATTTTAATCGTTGTAATTTTTTTTTTTTTTTTTTTTTGGTGGTACTGGGGTTCCTGGAAGCCCTTCTACCTCCGGGCTACGCTCCCAGACCTATTTTATATTTTTGAAACAGGGTCTCTTAGGCCAGCGCGGCTGGCTTCGAACCTGCGCGATCCTCCTGTCTCCGCCTCCCAAGCGCGGGGATTACAAGTGTGCGCCACCACGCCCGGCTAATCGTTGTATTTTTTTGAAATAGGGTCTTACAGAGTTGTGAAGAGGGCCTTGCTAAGTACTGAAAAAAAAAAAATCACTGCAAAAACAATCACACTATGCTACTGAATTCAGATCAGGTATCTCTGCTGGTTGGAAAGCAAAAATTTAAGCTGTAAGTAATCCCAGTACTTGGGAGGCTGAAACAGGAGAATCACTGGCTTGAGGCCAATCTCAGCAATTTAGATTCTATTTTAAAATAAAAAATAAAAAGGTCTGTGGGTGTTGCTCAGAGGCAGAACATTTCTGGGTTGCATCCTGAACACAAAAATAAATAAACAAATAAATAAGATTAAAAAATGTAGTATCAGGTGATTTGACTATCCCTTTAGGGATATTTATCCAGAGGAAAATGCTATCCTCAAACCTAAGTTGGTCAATTAATTTAACAAAGGAAAAGTGCTCAGTTTGAGTCAGAGTCTAAGGAACTTTTTGTATCTATTGCAGAGTCATCTTCAAACATTTGGCCTTCTTTCAAAAAATATCATTAGAGAACAACCAGAGTACTTGAAAGGAAATTTTCCCTTCTTTGGTCAAATTAGCTTATTCTGGGTAGACTATATCTAAAGAGAAAGAAATAAATGTTTTTAAATAGACTCATTTAAAATGGTTTCCTAATTGCATGCTGATTATAACAATCGATTTTTACATGTGTATAAAAATTTGATGGTTAAGGTAAAAGTTAATTATCTCAAATAAGATTTCAGAGTGTTTTAACAAGAAAATGTATGCTTAATATACTTAAACCCATTTTAAATAAATGTGATTGAACCCAATGTGCTTAAACCCATTTCAAATAAAGTGCACCTAAAACACAGCACGTAAAGTATAAACGTGTGTGGGGGGGACTGGGGTTATTTATTTACTTATTTTGTGTGATGCCTGGGATTGTACCCAAGGGTGTTCTATCTCTGAGCTACAATCCAGCCCTATTTTTTTTTTTTTTTTTAATTTGGAAATAGGGTCTTGCTAAGTTGCCCGAAGCCTTGTTAAACTGTCAAGGCTAGTTTCAAATCTGCGATCCTCCTGTCTCGGCTTCCCATGTATGGGATTACAGGTGTGTGCTACCATACCCAGCTGGTTCTGAGGACTGAACCCAGGAGCTTTCTACCTCTGACCTACACCCTTAACCTGATTTTAGTTTTTGTTTTGAAACTTGGCCTAACTAAATTGTGGAGGCTGGTCTCAAATCTGTGATAGTCTAGTCTAGCCTCCCACATACTGGAATTAAAGGCATGCACCACTGTGCCCAGCTATGTCAATTTTTTTTGGTGCTAGGGTATGATCCCAGGGGCATTATACCTCTGAGCTATACCATCCATCCCTATTTTTATTTATTTACTTTTGGTACTGGGGATTGAAATCAGGGACATTTTACTTCTGAGCTATACCTCTGGCTCTACTTTATTTTTATTTTGAAACAGGATCTCAGTAGGTTGATGAGAGTTTCAATACTTACTGAGGCTGTCCTTAAAACTGCCATCCTCACCAGACGAGGTGATGCACGCTTGTAATCCCCGCGCTTGGGAGGCAGAGACAGGAGGATCGCGCAGGTTCGAAGCCAGCCGCGCACTGGCTTAGGAGACCCTGTTTCCAAATAAAAATGTAAAAATAGGTCTGAGAGTGTAGCCCAGAGGTAGAAGGGCTTCCAGGAACCCCAGTACCACCAAAAACAAAACAAAACAAAACAAAACTGACATCCTCCTGTCTCAGCCTTCCAAACACTGAGATTACAAGTATACACCACCATGACCAGCTAATTAAAAAAAAAATTAAACAAGTTCTCACTAAATTGCAGAGAGCCTCACAAAGTTGCTGAGGCTGGCCTTGAACCTGTGATTTCCCGTTTCAGCCTCAAATTCTAAGATTATAGCCATGTGCATTACTCCTGGCTCAACCACATTTTCAATTGGCTAGGAATATGTAAATACTTCGTATACAGTTTGACTATCCATTCTCTTAAATGCTTTGGATCAGAAGGTTTATGGATTTTGAATTTTTTTTCCAGAATTTGGAATATATATGTGTACATATGTGAGATATCTTGGAGGTGGCATCCAAGTCTAAACATGAAATTCATTATGTTGTATATACAGTTTTTTATTTGTATGTATGGTACTGGGATTGAACCCAGGGCCTCATGCATGCTAGACAAGCATTGAATTACCTCTCTAGCCCCATTTTATTTTGAGACAGGGTCTTGCTTAGTTGCCCAGGTTGGCCTTAAACTTGCAATCCTCCTGCCTTAGCCTCCCATGTAGGTGAGATTACAGATGCGTGTTGCCATGCCTAGCTAATATACACATAGCTTGAAGGTACTTTTACATAGTATTTTATACTAAGGATTTTTTTTGTGTGCGAGGACTGTATACTGCAGCACAAATCAAAAAGCTTTCTGGCTGTCTGCTAGTTATGCAGAGTGCCATCATATACTAAGGTTTTTTTTTTGCTTTTACATAGTATTTTAAATAATTTTGTGCATGAAGCAAAACTTCATTGTAAAAATTTCCACTTGTGGTAATCCTGTTGGTATTCAAAAAGTTTTATATTTAGGCTCTTTTCAGATTCTTGGATGAGGGATACTCTATTGATACTTAATTTACCTTTATTATACTTACTCCTTTAAGATATATAAATGAAAGAGAAAAAAGGAGCTATGGGTTCATAGACAGACTCAGCTACTTAGTGAGGCCCTCTGCAACTTAATGAAAACTTAGAACAATAGTCGGGCGTGGTGGCGCACACTTGTAATCCCAGTACTTGGGAGGCTGAGACAGAAGGATCACACAGGTTTGAAACCAGTCTCAGCTACTTAGGGAGGCTCTCAGCAGCTTAGTGAGACCCTGTTTCCAAATAATATATAAAATAGTCTGGGAGTGTAACCTAAAGGTAGAAAGCCTCCCGGTTCCATCCCTAGCAACACACACACACACACACACACACACACACACACACACACACACACACAAAAGGGCTGGGGGGTGTAGATCAGATTTCATCCCCAGTACTGCAAAAACAAAACAAAATAAAACAACACAAAACTATGGATGCTAGTTGGGCATGGTGGCACACATCTGTAATCCTAGCACTTGGAAGTTTGATATTATAGGTCTGTGGCCAGCCTCAGCAACTTGGTGAAACCCTGTTTCATATAAAAACAAACAAACAAACAAACAAACAACAACAAAACAACCAAAGAAAATGTGGCTGCTTATAAGGACCAAATAACATGAATGAAATAAAAGATACTTCGTGAATGGACAAAGCATATACATCTAGCACAAAAGCTTGTATAGATCCAGTACTGCCAGATTGTCTCCAACTTTTCAAGAAATGCCATTCAGACTTTAATGTAAAAACTCTTTCCTTCCTCCCCTCCCTTTCTTGAGACTGGTACTCACTATATTGCCCAGGTTGACCCTCCTGAGTAGCTGGGACTCTACGTGCATATAACACTGTCCCTGGTAAAACTCCCATTTTTTCAATGGTGGCAATTAATTAAAATTAAAAAAAGAACAACAACAAACAACCCAAAACTCGTTGGGCTAAACGTTAGAGGCACAAACCATTAAGAAGTGTGTGGACAAATAGCATGAGCAAACATAGGATGATGTCTACCTTTTGTGGTCAAAACATGAAAAACCTGAGGTTTCTTGGTAATATCAAGAAGACTTTTGATTACTGCTTGCTTTTTTCTAAATAAATTAAAATGGAGATGGTAATAGAAGGCAAAAAGCAAATAATCAGGAGTAACACTGATTGTATTATATGGGCAGATTTACACGACTGCAGACGAGTTGAGAACTCTTATGGTGACAAAGAATTTTGATGTTAGGCGCATTATTTAAGTAAACGAGGAAGATGTGGTCAGGCATTGAGAAAGATGACATTGGTTTTACAACAATGATGAAACCACTGAAATCTTTCACTTACAACCAAACCAAAAGAAAAAAAAAGACTCATGAGGCTATCATATAAACCACCAAGTCAATTACTTCTTTAATTTTATGCTCAGATCAAATTCAAAAGATTAAGGCATGTGCCGGGCGTGGTGGCGCACGCTTGTAATCCCCGCGCTTGGGAGGCGGAGACAGGAGGATCGCGCAGGTTCGAAGCCAGCCGCGTGCGCTGGCTTAGGAGACCCTGTTTCTAAATAAAAAATATAAAATAGGTCTGGGAGTGTAGCCTGGAGGTAGAAGGGCTTCCAGGAACCCCAGTACCACCAAAAAAAAAAAAAAAAAAAAAAAAAAAAAAGATTAAGGCATCAATTACTCATCCGCACTTACTTGCTCTTTTTAAATTAATTAATTATTTTTTTTCAGTATTGGAGATGGGACACAAGGACATTCTACATCTGCGCGACACCCCCAGCCCTATTTTTTCTTCTTTATTTTGAAACTGGGTCTCACTAAGTTGTAGAGGGCCTAAGTAGCTAAGGCTGTCCTTGAACTGCGATCCTCCCATCTTAGCCTCCCAAATACTGGGATTACAAGTGTGCACCACAACGCTTGGCTTTTTATTTTATTTTATTATTTTTATGGTACTAGGGCTTGAACACAGGGGCATTCTACCTCTGAGCTAGACCTCCAGCCCTATTTTATTTTTTATTTGAAAAGTAAAGTAACCACTCACTGCCTTAGAACCTGAATCCTCCTGTCTCAGCCTCATAAGTACTGGGATTCCAGGCAGATGCCATTGCACCTGGCTGTACACGGTTGTTCTAAAATGTGCTTATAATCCCTTTCACAATTTTGAAGCAATATTGGTAGCATTTCCAATTGTTGACTAAGCCTTTCCCAAACAGCTACTATCTGAAAGTGAAGCCATCTATTTGCTTCATGATCACTGTCATTTTAAAACAAAGCAAAGTCAGTATCCTGTGAACTAATAATACTTGACTGTTCTTATTGCTGATTATTCTTTTTAGGTAGAGGGTCAATCAGAAAGGTAAATTGATTATACTTACACATAGGCAAATGCCAATTAGCTTTATAAGCCTGAAATAATAAGTATGGTATCCCTTCTCATGTCGATTTCAGCATAATTACATTACTTAATAAATAAATCAAGCATACCCTAAGATCAATCACTCTGTTGTCTAATCTTGTATCTTGGTTGACAGTAGCTCTTCCTTCCTAAAAGAAAAAAAAAAGAATAGAAAAAATTCATTTTACTAATTTTCTGGAGAAAATATATATATTTTTTTGGTGTGTGTGTGTGTGTGTGTGTGTGTGTGTGTGTGTGTGTGTGTGTGTTGCTGGGACTGAACTCAGGGGCATTCTCCCTCCAAGCTACACCCCTAGCACTATTTTTATTTTTAAATAGGGTCTCACTAGGTTGATGAAAGTCTCAGAACTTGCTTAGGCTTTCCTTGAACCTGTAATCCTCCTGTTTCAGCCTCCTAAATACTGGGATTACAGGCTTGCACCACCATGTCCAGCTTCACAAAAAACACTGTTAGAAGCTATGCCTACATTTTAGTGATATGTATGTGTTAATTATGTATGTGTTAATATGTTAATGTTATATATGTGTTAATGTGTTATTATTATTTATGTGTTAATATTACGCATGAAAAACAGAGATACAAGATAAGAGAAATAAGAGGCAGGGCCAGAGAGAAATTAGTGTTAAAAGATAGAAGGATGAAGAGAAATGAGAATGAACAGATGCTAATGCTTTCTTTTCCTCCTCCGCTCCCTAAAGCCCTGCCTCATTATTGGAACATCAGAAGAATTAACCACCCGCACCTTTATTGATTCCTGGATTTACGCTGTGAGCCCTGGGTTGATGCAACAGATAAAAGCTGACACACAGTAGTGGGCCTCAAAAATCAGGGAATTCATGAAGTCAAACCTATTTTTGCATAATAATACTTTTTTGTTCTCATTCTTCATGAGTGTACTGAGGAGCTCTCTAAAGGTTAAATGAGAAAACTATCAGAACACTGAATTCTAAGGCAAATATCAGAATCTAGTTGTTACATATTAAGACAGACATTACAAAGATTTGTAGATATATAAAACAATGTCAACTCTTTTTTTGTTTTGGAAAATACAAAATGTTCTTTATTGTGATTTTATTATTTACACAAAACATGCAAACTTATAGCACATTTATGTTGTTTTTAATAAGTTAATACTATAAAATGTTTTAGCTTCTAACATTATAAATACTATAGACATACCAATAAAACAAAAGCTTGGGAGATGTCTTTAGTTTTGTGTGTATGTGCGGGGATGGAATCCAGGGGCACACTACCTCTGAGCTATGCCCCCAGCCCTATTTTATTCTTTTATTTTGAAACAGGTTTCAGTTAAGTCTCAGAAGGCCTCACTAAGTTGCTGAGGCTGGATGCAAACCTGCAGCCTCAGCCTCTCAAGTACTGGGATTACAAGAGTTTGCTACCACGCCCAGCTTCAATTATTTTTATTTGTTAATTATTATTTCTGCAGTACTGGGGATGGAACTCAGGGACATTTTACTTCCAAGCTCCATCCCCAGACCTATTTTTTATTCTTTATTTTGAAACAGGGGCTAAGTTGCGGAGGGCCTCACTAAGTAGCTAAGGGTGGCCAAGAACCTGCAATACTACTGTCTCAGCCTCCCAAGCACTGGGATTACAAGCATGTGCCACCACGCCCGGCAGCTTCAATTATTTTAAAGGCTATAAAAAAACTAGCATCACGTATAGTGGCACATACTATGATCCTAGTACTTGAGAGGTTGAGAAAGGAGGATCCATGTTCATGGCCAGCTTCAGTAATTTAGTGAGGCCCTTTGTAACTTAATACCTTGTTTAAAAAAAAAAAAAAATAGGGCTGGGGGGGGGTGTTCAAACTCCCTAACACCCTCACCCCCTGCAAGAAAAAAAAAAAAAAAAAAAAAAAACAACAACAACAAAAAAAAACCTAACAAGTGCAAGGCCTGGGATCAATCCCTGGTGCTGCAAGGGGAAAAAAATAAATACATAAACGAAAAAGAACCAGAAGGAGCTCTCAAGATCAAAAAGTTTGAGAATTGTGGGTTTAAGAGCAAATTAATTAATTAATTTATTTTGTGGTATTGGGGATTGAACCCAGAGGCTCATGCATACTATCAAGCAGTATATTACTAAACTGTATCTTCAATATCTATAACAGTTCTTTTATTTTTGAGATCAACCAGTCTCAGAAAGTCAAGAGTAATATGTATTCTTTCATATGTGAAAGTTAGAAAATAGAAAACCAAAGGGCCTCCAGAAAATGAGGAGAGAGACCAGTAGAATAGTGGTAGGAGATTGCGGGAAGGAGGAAGGGAAAAATGAGGATTGAGGAAGGAACAGTTCAGAAAGTTATGTCCATATATGAAGGTATCACTGACTAGTCTCATTAACATGCATAGGAGAAAAAGGAGGAGTAGGGCTGGATACAGCAGGGAATACACTAAGTGATGTGAGTATGTATGTTTCTATCACTTTGAATCTCATTATGATGCACAAATGTAATATGCCAATAAAAGTATATTTAAAAGGTAAATTAAAAAAATTAGCTCAAATCAATTTATATGCACATATAACACAAAAGTAGGATATCAGGTTTTCATTATTTTTCAAACTAAATATATAGAGAAAGCATATTTCATAAACCTAAATTGTACCTCTTCTCCTTCCACCTCAGGCCGACTGGCATCATCCAGCTGCAGGGGCAGGCGGGGCTCAGCCAAACTGATCACGTAAATCTGAAAGTGAGATATTGCCAAAATAACCCAAAATAGCAGGAAGCATACAAAACTTGGTATCTTTTGCTTAAAAAACAAATCTACAGTTGACTTAAATGTGAAGCAATATTTGCATATATCTTTAACTGAAACCGCTTGCTGAAATAAAAGATGATGACGTGCATTTTTCATTTATAAAGTGGGTTATAAAAATGCCTGTATGAGTTGTTAAAACAGTCAAATTATATATACATATATATGAACACACACACACATATACATACACACTTTATATATCTTAAGGTACATACCATAGTAATAAATAATTATGGTCTAGTTTTGTCATACAAAAGCTGTTAGCAGAATCACTTAATCTCAGACCTTCAATGAAAATGAAGTCTCTGTAGGAATTAACCATTAACATATGAATTGCTATTATTGTTAGCAGCTTTTGACCACCATCTCTAGGACCAAATCCAATTTAGCTCTCTACATATCTCTTTCGCTTTCTCATTCTTTCTTTTTCCAAGTATCCTTCATTGTCTCCTCTTGTCAAACATGTCACAAGTGTTTCATACTTTTCCTTATGTCACTGTGGCACTGAAAAAATGGCTGCAATAATTCCTCCTGCCTCTCCTCTCACCAAGAACTGAAATCCATTTCTCCACCCTTTATATCTGAGTTTTGCCATGCAAGACTTTGACCAATGAGATTTCTTTCTTTCTTCTTTTTTTTTTTTGGCACTAGGGATTGAACCCAGAGGCATTCTGCTTCTGACCTCTCAGCCGGATTTTATTTCTTATTTGGAAATAGGGTCTCACTAAGTTGTGGAAGGCCTCGGTAAATTGTTGAGGCTGGCTTCGAACCTGCGATCCTCCTGTCTAGCCTCCCAAGTGCTGGGATTACAAGTGTACGCCACCACACCCAGCTCAACCAATGGGATATTTAACAAAAGGGACACAAATAGAAGCCTGAAAAGTGTGTGCCCACATGGCTTTCCTCACTTGCCTCTGGGAACCATCCTGGTTTCATATCAACATGGTCGAGTTACCCTGCTGGATGAGGAAAGGCCACAGGAAGAGATGCTGGGATACAGTAGTGAGCCCAGTAATTACCATGTAGAGCACATGACCCAACCCAACTTGCTCAAGAAGTCACAAGCAAATTGATGTGCGTTGTACCAAGTCACCAAATATTGAGGTATTTTCTTTCTTTCTTTTTTTTTTTTTGTGGTACTGGGGTGGAACCCAGAGGCTTTCTACTTCTGAGCTATACTCCCAGACCTATTTTATATTTTATTTGGAAACAGGGTCTCACTAAGTTGCTGAGAGCCTAAGTAGCTGAGGCTGGCTTCGAACCTGCGCGATCCTCCTGTCTCAGCCTCCCAAGTGCAGGGATTACAAGCGTGCGCCACCACGCCTGGCCTTGAGGTATTTTCTTATATAATTTAAGCTAATTGTTATGAATCTCTGTATTTTTTCTTATGGTGCTGGGTACTAAACTCAGGAGCATTCTACCTCTGAGCCACACTCCCAGCCCTATTTTATTTTTCATTTTGAAACAAAGTCTTCCTAGGTTGCTGGGAGCCTTGATAAGCTGCTGAGGCTGGCCTTGAACTCCTGATCCTCCTGTCTCAGACTTCCAAGTACTGCAATTACAGGCATGTGTCACCACATTGGCTGAAATCTCAGTATTTTACATGAACTCAAATTATTAAAAACATATAGAGCTGGGCGTGGTGGTGCACACTTGTAATCCCTGCATTCGGGAGGCGGAGACTGGAGGATCACAGTTCAAGGACAGCCTCAGCTATTTAGGCCCTTTGCGACTCAGTGAGAGCCTGTTTCAAAAAATATAAAAAAAGACTAAAAAATATAAAAAAAGACTAAAAATAGGACCAGGGGTGTAGCTCCGAGGTAGAATGCCCCTAGGTTCCATCCATCCCCAGGACCACTTAAAAACAAAACAAAAAACAATATATATATATATATATATATATATATATATATATATATATATATATGAATGACATGGAAAGGTTTAACAACTACTCAGATGTGTGTGTCTATATGTGTGCATATATATATATATATATGCACATACATATAAAATGTGTTTATTCCGTTTAATTTTTGAGGTGCTGGGGACCCAAGCCAGGACCTTGTACATGGCTAGGGAAGTGCTAGACCACTGCGCTACCCAAGCCCTCACAATTTTATAATTTGAAAGTTACCTTCTGAACATGTAACTCAATATCCTGCTGTGTACAGCTTCCAACTTTCTGATTCACTTTTCTCACAACGCCTTCTACATCTACGATGCTTTCTTTGTTGATGCTGTCAAGAGATAAAATTTCCAACTTGAATCATCTTATTAGAAGTCAGAAATCATTTGATGTTTAAGCACTAGAGCTGAATATGCTAAACTTTTCTTTAATACAGTAGCCATTTGAGATAAAGCCAATCTATTTAACCTACTTACAATAAGTTATTAGGTAGCATACTTTTAAAGAATCCTTGAAGAGATGATTTTTTAAATGTTATAGTTTGGTTACCACTTATACTCTGGGCATAAAAGGCAACAGAACCAAACTGAATTGTGAAAAGCAGTAAAGTCTTTCAATTATTTATGAAAGAACATTTTCCTCCCTATGCTCGAGATTCACTAAGATCAGCATTTTCTATAACGAGAAACACTGGCTTCAATAAATGCAATTACTGGTATGTAATGGAATTAAATAATAGAAGAAGGTCAACTGAAAAGATCTCAAGGTAATAAAAGGACATTAGGGTGCTGTTTTGCAATTAAATCTTTACTGCCTAGAGTTTCTGAGTACACTTTGTCACTGGGGTGTATGACAGCCTACTGGATTATATACTTCCACATACAACAATGCTCATTTGAATGAAGTTTAATATATGATACATGTACAATAAATACATCTTCTAGGTAGTTTATTCTTTAAGAAACCCGAGTTTTAAACACCAGACACTCAAATTCTGGAATATGAATTCATGAAGTTGCTTATTTAATAGCTAATTAATTTTTTATCTCTAGGATGAAATGGTAGACATTTTTAAATCTCTGGATAAAATTTAAATTTCTGGATAAAATTTTTTAATCCAAGGATGAAATGGTAATTCTCATACAAAATATGCTAGTTATACTTTTATATATATTCTTGTTTTCACAATATATATAAAGAAAAGGGCAATATTTAATTTTCATGGAAAAATTCTATTCATTCTAATAAGGAACTGATTTCATGCTGAAGACTGAATTTAGGGGCATTTTATCTCTGAGCTATAACTCCAACATTCATTCATTCATTCATTCATTCATTCATTGGTGGTACTGGGGATGAAACCCAGAGGCCTTCTACCTCCGGGCTACACTCCCAGACCTATATTTTTTATGTGGAAACAGGGTCTCTTAAGTCAGCTGAGGCTGGCTTTGAACCTGCGCAATCCTCCTGTCTCAGCCTCCCAAGTGCTGGGATTATAAGTGTGCGCCACTACACGCGGCAACCCTTTTTATTTTGAAACAGGGTCTTGCTAAGTTGCTGAGGAAGGCATCAAATCTGTCACCTTTCTGTCTCAGACTCCCAAGTACTAGGATTATAGGTGTATACCACCACACTTGGCTTGAATTGAGTCTTTAGTAGTTGTAGCGCTATTGGATATATTCTAGAAACCCACAGGACACTTATTTTACATAAGAAGACACCATAATTCATTTCAATGAACATTTGCTTAAGGTTGGAAAGGAGTCAAAATGAGAAAAATAAAGAGTGGTAAAGTAAAAAAGAAAATTTTTTGCCTCATTTTGCTACACTGTCTAGAATTCTCTGTTACCAACTATCTTTAAAAAAAAGCTTCAAGCTGGGTGTGGGGGTGCACACTTGTAATCCCCGCACTTGGGAGGTGGAGACAGGAGGATCGCACAGGTTTGAAGCCAGTTGCGCTGGCTTAAGAGACCATACTTCCAAATAAAAATAGGTCTGGGAGTGTAGCCCGGAGGTAGAAGGGTTTCCAGAAACCCCAGTACCATCAAAAACAAAACAAAACAAAACAAAATAAAAAACTTCAAAAGTACACATTTCTTTTATTCCTAGTTAAAATGTTGTACACTGAAGAAACTCACAATTTATTACTGCAGAAATAGGCTCCTCTGAGACTTGAAGAGATCAAGAGGCTTTAGTTTACTGTTAAAAAGGCTTCCCAGTATTGGCAATCTAGTGTCACTGAATCTGTCTCCAAGAAGACTTCCACTTACCAGCTGCTTCATCTTTTTTTTTTTTTTTTTTTTTTTTGGCAGTACTGGGGATGGAACCACCCAGGGGCATTCTGCCTCCGAGCTACACCCCCAGTCCTATTTTTTATTCCTTATTTTGAAACAGGGTCTCAGTGAATTTCAAAGGGCCTCACTGAGTAGCTGAGGCTGTCCAAAAACCTGGATCCTTCTACCTCCTGTCTCAGCCTCCCAAATGCTGGTAAGTACAAGCGGCGCCACCATGCCCAGCTCCGCTTCATCTCTTTACGTGAGTAAGCTTCATGCCTGATATTATGATGCAGCTCTTGTGAGCATTCTATTGTTGGTCATATGTCTTCATGAGGGAAGTTTATTCCTCCTCCTGGTTCAGTCACCTGCCCTATCCCAACAAGAGCTCCATAGGCTACCTTTCCACTATGACTCCAGTCCCTTGAGTTCTTTTACTTTACTCCTTTTGACTCCCTTGTGGAAGGCAATTAATTGACCTCTAGACTTTTCATTACCAGATAGTCTTTCTCAAGCCAACTCAGGTTAAATATATCTACTCTTCAGGATTGAGTTTCATGTTAGTTTCCTTCCAGAAAGAAGATAGAATGTAGGTTGTGTGTGGTGGTACATGCTTGAAGTCCTAGCATTTGGTAGGCTGAGACTTGAGGATCGCAGGTTTGAAGACAGCCTAAGCTACTTAGGGAGACCTTGTTTCAAAATAAATGATAAAAAAAATAGGAGCCAGGCATGGTGGCACATGCTTGTAATCCCAGCATTCAGGAGGCTGAGACTGGAGGATCATGGTTCACAGAGAGCCTCAGCTACTTAGTGAGGCTCTGCAATTCAGTGAGACCCTGTTTCAAAATAAAGAATAAAAAATAGGGCAAGGGGTGCAGCTCAGAGGTAGAATGCTCCTGAGTTCCATCCCAGACCCCCCCCCCCCACACACACACACAAAGAGGGGATAGAGATGCAGCTTAGCTCAGCTCAGAGGTAGAATGGCCCTGGGTTCCATTCCCAGTACCACCACCACCACCACCACCACCACCACCACCAACACACACACACACACACACACACACACACACACACACACCCAACAACAACAAAAATAAAAGGTTGTAATGGTTGTAATGTTGTCCAAGATACTCTGCTCAAGACTGGCTAGAGAGCCAATGAATGAAAAAAAACAAACTTTCTCTCCCCTCACTCAAAAATACCAGATGACTTCATTCATTCATTTATCGGTACTGAGGACTGAACACAGGGCATTCTACCTCCAAGCTATGGCCAGCCCTATTTTTTATAATTTTATTTATACTCCCAGACCTATTTTATGTTTTTATTTGGAAACAGGGTCTCTTATGCCAGCTGAGGCTGGCTTCGAACCTGCATGATCCTCCTGTCTCCGCCTCCCAAGCGCGGGGATTACGAGCATGTACCACCACGCCTGGCTATTTTTATTTTTTACTTTTATTTTTTTGGGGGGGTCTGAGGATGGAACCCAGGGGCACTTGACCTCTGAGCCACACCCCCTGCCCTATTTTTTATTCTTTATTTTGAAATAGGGTCTCACTAGGTTGCAGAGGTCTTAGGTAGCTGAGGCTGTCCGCAAACCATGATCCTTAGGTCTCAGCCTCCCAAATGCAGGGATTACAAGTGTGCACCACCATGCCCGGTTGTTTATTTTTTAAACCTTGTATAATTTAGTTCTAATATCTCCACATACCTAAATCTATGTCTCTGTCCCAATTTGTAGAAATGAGTGAATTCGGGCTGATACAGAAGGACTGTAGATTCGAGGATAGCTTCAACAAGTACTGAAACTGTCAGCAACCCAGTGAGATAAAATAAAAATAAAATAGCCGGGCATGGTGGCGCATGCTTGTAATCCCCACGCTTGGGAGGCGGAGACAAGAGGATCACACAGGTTCAAAGCCAGCCGTCCTGGCTTAAGAGACCCTGTTTCCAAACAAATAAAAAAATAAAAAATAAAATAGGGCTGAGGTAGGATACCTCTGGGTTCAATCTTCAGTATGAAAGAGAGAAAGAGAAGAAAAAGAAATGAGTGAATTCAGAAATTAAAACAACAAAAAGCCAGATTTGTAAAACTGCTAAAATTAAAACCTGCTAGGTAGAAC
This sequence comes from Muscardinus avellanarius, assembly GCF_963383645.1. Classification (NCBI taxonomy): domain Eukaryota; kingdom Metazoa; phylum Chordata; class Mammalia; order Rodentia; family Gliridae; genus Muscardinus; species Muscardinus avellanarius. The sequence continues at coordinate 99,147,941 of NC_137787.1, read as the reverse complement.
TAGTAAAAGGCTATGAGGGTTTTATGTGTGTATATATGTGTATATTTATAGACACAAACACACAGAATCAAAGAAGGATAGGAATACTTAGGTATGTTTCTCCCAGTAGGATAAGATTCTACTTTGATTGTAGAAATAGTCTAATTAATGTGACTGAAACTGACTTATTTGTGAAAATGGCAGAATGTTTAGTGTACATGTTATAGTTTGACTGCTATCATAAAGAGATTATTAAGGTTTCAGTTTTACATTTTGAAATTAATATGCTAATAGGCAACTAGCAGCCTTGGGTTTTTACGGAGGATGTAGCAAAGAAAACTATCATTGGTGGAAAGTAAAGGAACTCCTGGGAACTATTTTATTGCAGAAAAAAATGTATGAAGTAAATTAAACATGTCCTTTCAAGAACTAAGTCAGCTATTTTTATTATTAATCCTTCCCCCCAAACACACTATCACTGCACTGCGTTTCATATCTGTCATTTTCCAACCACCTTCCTGACCTTCCATATAATTAATCACTCAACGAGAAAGATAAATTATTATAGCCTTAATATTAAAATGCCCTAGCTAATAGGTACAACAGATTTTGTGTCATACATTAGGAACTGTCAACCATCCATTTAATACTTTAGTTCTAACTAAAACTGTCTTTATAGAATACAACAGTATCAAGCACCATCCTTTGTGTATTTTATGAAAATATTTTGAATTGGTTATCAAGCTTTTAAAAATATAAATGATACAATGTATGGTTAATTTAAATAATTATAAGACATAAAGCCTGGGAGAAAACAAACAGTACCTAGTTAACTGAAGGAAAAGAATGTGGGATATATATTCCAACATATATCTATATACATATATATCTATATATACACTATATTTATCTATAAATTATGTACATGATTACTAACTTAGGTATTATGTTTAGATAATTATAAAATTGGAATAAACTCATAGTTAGCAATAATGAATGTATGCAAATTTATATTTAACATGGTCTTCTCAATAATATAAAATATAAAGGATACTGACATCTCAAATCAAATTGTCTTTTTTTTTTTTTGCGGTACTGGGGATTGAACCCAGGGACATTCTAACTCTGAGCTATGCCCCAGCCCTATTTTTATATTCTTTATTTTGAAACAGGTTCTCACTAAGTTTCAGAGGGCCTTACTAAGTAGCTGAGGCTGGCTGTGAACTTGTGATCTTCCTCTTAGCCTCCTAAGTACTGGGATTATAGGTGGGTAGGTGTGTGGCCAGCTCGATTTATTTTGAAATAATGTCTTTCCCCAAGTTTTTAATGTTGAATTGGACAGGGCTAAATATAGCTTCTTCTTTTCTAACAGATATATATATATATATATATATATATATCCTATTCTAACAGAGGCATAAACCACATATGTACAGCTGTTCACGGAGCTGCAATACACAGCTCCTTGAAGAGTTTAATGGCCTATCCTATGTTGAATAACTTATCTATATAAATACCTTTTTTGGACCTCAACTAACATGTCTCTGCATCCTACCCTTTCCTTTTTCCAAAATTAAGTTTCTCATATAATATAGGCGTCTTATGTAAATATATGTATACTTAAGTACAGCAGAGTGCATGGGACCAGAGCAGGTACTAAATAAAATTTTTCTATATCAATGACATTTTAGAGTATTATTTTTTGCCAATTTCCAAATCAGTTAATGTAGCAAACTCAAATTTAACCTACCAATTTGTGAAATACCTATTTTTTGGATGAAAGATCTAGAAAGGAAAGAAAATAAACAAAACTAGTATGTAACTAGGTGACTCAGAAGAGAATGAGAAACATACTGTGACTCATCAGCTATCAATATATCACTTGACCACAATGACTAATACAAAGAAATTAAATAAAATATATGTACACAAATAATGGTATGAAAATAAAGCTTTCAGAATCAAAACCACTATGGTGTGTGAAGGGGTGTCATAAGCACAAATAGCAATATATAAAAAAACTGAACTTTTTTTTTGCAGTACTGATGATGAAATCCCAGGGGCATTCTACCTCCAAGCTACACCTCCAGCCCTATTTTTTATTCTCTTTATTTTTATTTTTTTGGTCATACTGAGGTTCCTGGAAACCCTTCTACCTCTGGGCTACACTCCCAGACCTACTTTATACTTTTTTTTTTTTGAAACAAGGTCTCTTAAGCCAGAGAGGCTGGCTTCGAACCTGTACCTGCGTGATCCTCCTGTTTTCGCCTCCAAAGCATGGGGATTACAAGTGTGCGCCACCACAACAGGCTATTCTCTTTATTTTGAAACACTGAGTTGTGGAGGTCCTCACTAAGTACCTGATACTGGCCGCAAACCATGATCCTCCTGTCTCAGCCTCCCAAATGCTGGGATTACAAGTGTGCGCCACCACACCTGGCTTAAAAACTGAAATTTATATTAAGTGTAATGCTTTATAGTGGCCACTTCAATGTCAGCCTTAAAGCTTTTTTTTTTTTTTTTTTTTTTTTTTTACTAGGGATGGAACCCAGGGGCATTCGACCTCCGAGTTACACCCCCTGCCCTATTTTTTATTCTTTAGTTTGAAACCGGGTCTCACTGAGTTGCGGAGGGCCTCACTAAGTAGCTGAGGCTGTCCGCGAACTGCAATCTTTTGGTCTCAGCCTCCCAAATGCTGGGATTACAAACGTGCGCCACCACACACGGCCTTATTCTTTTACTCTGAAACAGGGTCTAAATTGCAGAGGACCTCACTAAGTTGCTATGGTGGCTGTGAACCAAGCATATGTCACTCTGCCTGGCTAGCCTTAAGCTTTAAATTAAACTGTGTTTATGTCCATGTTGTTTTCTACAGAAATTATACAAAAAGGTTTCCACAACCGCCTTAAAATAATCTCCCTTTATAATACTCAACCATAACTAATACAAGCTACTCTGTGACTTTCAAATGGCACTAAATAAACAATAATTTTAAACTGAGTATGGTGGTATATGCTTGTAATCCCAGTATTTGGTAGGTGGAGACAGGAAGATTGCAGGTTTGTGGCTAGCCTCAGCTACTTAGTGAGGCCTTCCACAACTTAGTGAGCCCCTGTTTCAAGATAAAGAATAAAAATTAGGAAGCCAGGCGTGTTGGTGCACACTTGTAATCCTAGCATTCGGGAGGCAGAGACCAGAGGATAGTGGTTTGCAGACAGCCTCAGCTATACAGCAAGTTGGCAAGGCCCTGTGCAACTCAGTGAGACCCGTTTTCAAAAATAAAAAGACTAAAAGATAGGACTGGGGGTGTAGCTTGGAGGTAGAATGCCCCTGGGTTCCATTCCCAGTACTGCAAAAAAAAAAAAAAAAAAAAAAAAAAAAAAAAAAAAAAAAAGGGCTGAGGGTGTAGCTCGGAGGTAGAATGCCCCTGGGTTCAACCCTCAGAACCGCAATAAATAAATAAATAAATAAATAAATAAATAAATAAATAAATAAATAAATAAACTTCTTGCCTTAACTCCAGTATTAGCTAATAAATCAGATAATTAATGTGAATATTAGATGGTGATCCAGAAACATTGGCCTAGATAAGTGTTACAGCTTCCTGCTTTCAAATAAATTTCTCTTTTGGGATCCTGGAGATTGAACTCAGGAACATTCTATCTCTGAGCTATCTGCCCAGTCCTATTTTTATTTATTTATTAACTTTTGTACTGGGATTGAATCCAGAGGCAGTCCACCTATGAGCTAACACATGCAGCCCTTTTAATTTTTTATTTTGAAACAGGCTTGCTAAGTTGCAGAGGCTATCCTCTAATACATGATCCTCCTGTCTCAGCCTTCCAAGTACTGGAATTACAGGCACATATCATTATGATCATATTTTTTTATTTTGAAACAGGGTCTTGCTAAGTTGCTGAAAGCCTTGCTCAATTGTAGAGACTAGCTTTAAATCTGGTCCTCCTGTTTCAGCCTCTTAAGTACTGGGATTACAGGCATGTGCCACTACACCCAGCCAAATGTCAAAGCATTTCAGACATAAAATTAACAATCTGTTCTTAAAATCTCCATGGAATTGATTGTGACAACCCCCAACATAACTCATTCAGTTGCTTCATTTTTATATGCATTCAGCCACAAGAAAATTGATCTTTCCAACAAACTGATTAATATAATGTGTTGAAGAATCCTGTGGTACCTAAATCCAATTAGTGAGTCAACTTTTTAGATTAGTATACCAACAAATTGGATATTCCAAAGATAGATAATTTTTGGGAAAACAAATGATCCCATATCAAACGCTAATGTTTCTTTTTAAGGAAAGAACTCAAAGCTAAAAATGGCCAGCAATATAGTCTAGTAAATAAGGCAAAAGATAAGCACTTCAAATTTAATATCTTAAGTAAATGCTAAGATCATTATCTACCTAAAACATTAAAAGTGACCTCATATTTTGCCTTTTAAATGATTTGGAAACCCCAGCTGGAACTATCTGATTTGATATTTTTAATAGTGAAGTACTAGCTTTTTTCCACCTGGTATATGGCCAGAGGGAATAGAGTTAAATGTAAGGCCTCATGGAATTAACATATAAATACCATTATTTTTCTCACTTTGTTGTGTATGAGTTCACATGCTCAGTGTCTTTGAGTAGTAACATTCAAAATGGCCACAATTTGAGACTAAACAGTCCTTAGGTACTCCCCTAGCAGTAAAGACAGGATCACAAGCATTCCATTAAAAAAAAAAAAAAAAGATCCGAGGTTGAAGGAGGACTATAAGTTTGAGACAAACCTCAGAAACTTAGTGAGGCCCTGTCTCAAAATAAAAATAACAAGGGCTAGGGATATAGCTAAGTGGTAGAGCACCCCTAGGTTCAATACCTCCCCCACCCCCAAAAAAGATCCAAAACAGAATAAAAACTAAAGTGATCAAAATGGCCTTTTCCTCGAGAACATATTTACATCCACACCATGTCCCAAACCACATTCTAACAGAATAGTTGGCTCACTAAGCAACTGGCTTCCCAAGGAAAATGTGTTACAAAATATTATTTTCAATTACCTCATGCTTCACTGGTCCTCAAATTTCTAACATAAGCTAAAAACATTTATAAGGGAGAAATTTCATTTTATTTAATAACGGAATCAACCAGAACTGGTTTAGATGTAGTGGGCTATATGCTGTTTTTTTTTTTTTTTTTTTTTTTTTAACAGTATGGGGGTTGGAACCCAGGGGCATTCTACCTCTGAGCTACACCCAGCCTCTATTTTTTATTATTTAATTAATTAATTTACTTATTTATTTTTGTGGTACGGGGGATGGAACCCAGGGGCCTTCTACCTCTGGGCTACACTCCCAGACCTATTAGTTTATATTTTATTTGGAAACAGGGTCTCACTAAGTTGCTGAAAGCCTCACTAAATAGCTGAAGCTGGCTTCAAACCCGCGTGATCCACCTCTCAGCCTCCCAAGTACTGGAATTACAAGCATGTGCCACGACGCCCGGCTATTCTTTTTATTTTGAAACAGGGTCTCACTGAGTTGCAAAGGTCCTAAGTAGGCTGAGGTTGTCGGTGAATCGCCATCCTCCTGTCTCAGCCTCCCAAATGCTGGGGATTACAAGCATGTGCCACCACGCCTGGCTTATGCTGTTTTTAATAATAGAAGGCTACTAAAATATTAAGCAGTGGACTCAGAGTTGTCTAAATTTTTCCTTTGTAGTTATACTTAGGAAATAAAGAATAAAGAGGATCCTGAAGAGTTCAGTAAAACAACGAACCGATAGTCCACAAACCTTTATTTTCATTATAAGGTAGAATATACAGTATTGGGCCCAGGTGAGGAATGGAAATCAATTACTATGCCGCAAATCCTACACAATACACTCACATCTCAGTGTGAGACATGGAAACAGCCAAAGACGACCACAGGAGGGGGAATTTGTAGCAAGGCAGGAGAAACAAGAGATGGACAACAATGGATAAAGGTACAGAGACAGTAGTTCTAGAAATGGAATATGGAGTTGCATGAGGTCTGAAGGAGGCTGAAAATACTTGGGGAAAAGGGAAAAAAACCTCATAAAAAGGCTAGAAGTCTTGATGAAGTCCATTAGAAGGCCCAGAAGAGGTAGAATGATAGAATAGTCAGAGGATGCCACTGGAGTTTAAAACGATGAATGAAGTTCTGGGAGGTGAAATTCAAGCTGTGGCTAAAGGAACTGTTAAAATGGAGTGATGGTAAAGACAGTGGAGAAAACACTTGAACTTAAAAACTGAACCTTGCCTTAGTTACTCAACACATAGATAAGCTTTGGAGAGCCTGCTGCTTATTCAGTCAATGCCCAGCCCTGCTCGGTATCCAGTCTATTTGGCCAAGTGCTCTAAGAGAGATGAGCTCATCCCATGCCCAAAGAGTGGGTCATGTTTAGTCCCAGTCCATCCTGACAACTTACTCCAGATTAAGTGTCATTTCCACTTAACTTTCTCAAATTAGAAATTTAATTTTCCACTTTATTTCTTTCATTCCTACACATGGAGCAGTCAGCAACAACAGAGAAGACCCATGCTTTTAACACAGCCATTGAGGAAACACCATTATCTCTTTCAAGAGGAAATCAATTTTGGTATAGCATTTGTTTAAAAATGTGACTTTGTCCAATACATTTGGTATACTAACAATAATGTGAGCAAGAGAATGTTCTACTTATCCATGGCAGATTTCATCAGTGAGAAACACTAGGGCAATGCCATAGTAGAAACATTAGACAATGGTACTTGAGTGAACTGAGCCACATGGGAATATTCAAAACACATACTTCAGCTGGGCGTGGTGGGGCACACTTGTAATCAATCCCAGCACTTGGGAGGCTGAGACAGGAGGATCACACAGGTTCAAAGCCAGCCTCTGCTACTTAGTGAGGCTCTCAGCAACTTAGTGAGACCCTGTTTCCAAATAAAATATAAAAAATAGGTCTGAGAGTGTAGCCCAGAGGTAGAAAAGCCCCGGGGTTCCACCCCCAGCACCACACACACACACATAAACACACAAAAACCCCACATACTTCAAACATCTATCTGTGGTCTGAGGTATGAGCCACAACCATCCACCTGGTGCTACAACTTTCCCTTCAATTTCAGACAGCCTTCTTTCTACTACTTCACAATAATTCACAAACTGCATTTCTTTTAAAACAAAGTAAACAGGAGATATTTTTAAAGGTAAAGCAAGCTGGGCATGGCGGCGCACGCTTGTAATATCAGCATTTGGGAGGTGGAGACAGGAGGATCGCGCAGGTTCGAAGGCAGCCACGCTGGCTTAAGAGACCCTGTTTCCAAATACAAAGTATAAAATAGGCCAGGGAGTATAGCCCGGAGGTAGAAGGGCTTCCAGGAACCCCAGTACCACCAAAAAAAAAAAAAAAAAAAGTGTAGTTGTTTTTAGTTCCCTAAAAATTGGACTTTATACAGTTAGCAATATGTGGGAAAAGGTTGAGCTATTGCAAAATATAAAGCATTTGATTGGTTATATACAAGTGAATGGAGCCAATTTTATACAATAGGTTTAACATGTGGTACTTAGATTATAAAAATTTTGGCACTAATATGCTAAGGAATCAAACCAGAGGAATTAAGAGAGGTTGTGTTAGTAGCTTTTGTTACCTTATGAAAAAGGATAATTCTCATGACTAAGGCTGAAATAAATGATAAGTTTTGAGTTTCGGGGAGAAAGTTTTCTTAGTAACATTGGTTCAAGCTCCAGAAAAGTCATCACCGTATCTTTTTCATGTGCTTTTGGACTACAAAGTAGTTCAGAAATCTTGATCCTTGGTGGAAGACTAAGGTCCATGTCTTGTCTGGCAGAAAGTATAATAATATAAGTAATATAAGTATATTCCACAAGCATACTCACTGTGTATGAAATCAAATGTCATGGGAGTGGCAGTGTCTGGGCTGCAGGTCTAGCAGAAAGGAACAGATGTGGCTTCTAGACTAGTAATACTAAACCTACTGAATCTTTAGTGAGTTATGTTTTTCATGGTCCCGAAATTTTTAAACCTGGGTACAGGTGTTACTATGAAGTAATAAAACTGAATTTGATAAATCTATAAACCCAAACAGTATATTTAAAATATTGTGCTTGGGGGTCAAGGAAGGCCCAAACATAAATTAGGATGATAAATTAGATCAGTTTTAGTTTCTTCCTAATTCTAGAGTTCATAATTCCATCTATATTAACCCATCTTTGAAAGCATATACCTAAAGAACAGAGATTTTTTAAAAAATCAGTAGAAAAACTTTGGTATTTACTCTAAATATAATTTTCTTTTAAAAGACATATGTATGAGGTACTCTATTACTTAAAAAGTAAAGACCAGCCAAGTGTGGTGGCCCATGCTTGTAATCCCAGTCCTTGGGAATCCGAGACAGAAGGATCCAGGTTCATGGCCAGCCTCAGCTACTTGGTGAAGCCCTCCTCTACTTAGTAAGACTCTATTTCCAAATAAAGGATAAAACATTAGACTGGAGGTATAGTTCAGAGGTAGAATGCACTTGGGTTCAATCCCCAACACCACTACCACCAAAAAAAACAAAAAACAAAAAACTGAGACCATCTATTTTCCTATGTCTTCTCTGATTATGATCACGGGCATAAAATTCCAATTAAATTGAGAAAAACTTATAAGCTAAACTGGCCATGTCACCTGGCTTGGTGGTGCATGCTTGTAATCCCAGCATTTGGGAGGCTGAGACCGGAGGCTCGAGGTTCGTGGACAGCCTCAGCTACTCAGTGAGACCCTGTTTCAAAATAATGAACAAAAAATAGGGCTAAGGGTGTATGTAGCTCAGAGGTAGAATGACCCCGGGTTCCACCCCTAGTACCTCAAAACAAAAACAAAAAAAACCTAGCCATGTAACCAACTACCAAGTAAAACTCCTCTCATACCCAACAGCCATGGCATGCACAACCACCTTGCTTTTCTATTTTTATATCCTGTCTCCTGCAAAATGAACAAAACAATGCACTTCTGCAGGAACTCTGAGCCATACAGCAAAACTTTTTCAGCTTGGGGAAAAAACAAGTTTTACCATTTTCCCTCTAACCCTTTTAGTGTGGTCATAACACATTGTAATATGTGCTTTATTTCCTTCAAGAAGAAATGATTTGTAAAACTACTTTCTTTTATAAACTTTTATTATTCAGTTAAGAAACTTGTTGCTTAATATGCATATCTCAAACTGGGGGAGGGAGAAGGAAATGAAACTCAACAAACAAAACAAAATAAAGTTACTCTGCTGCGTTGAGGCTGCCAGGCTTTTTGTAACTCTACTTGAAAGTAAATGTGACTTGTCTGTAAAGAGTGCTGCTTCAGCAGTTCCAAATGAATTTCAAGCCTGTGCTCCATATTTTCTCTTTTGTAAGTTTAATGTATTCAGCAACACTGAACTGACAATTTAAATAACTACATTTTTAAACAAACGAAGCATTGATGTTAATGTATGAAAATGGTCCAAACCCCTGGGAGTCTTGGTTCCCACCATTGTTTATTCTGACAACAGGATATAATTGCTTACTTACTTGGCAGCAAACTTAACCATCTGCTTGCTTGCATGGTCTCCCACTGCCACAAGAGCCTGGACATTAAACTGCTGCTGACGTAGGACTAAGAAGCACTGCTTCCCTGAACAAGAGAGAAAGAACACAAGTGTATCAAGGACACACTACTTCAGGTTATAAAAAGAAGAAAAATACTTCTCTACTTTAAAATTGGGCCAAAATTTACTCTACTCAGCAGGCATATACACACAAATACCCATCCAGCTTCCAAAGCCAAAATATTCACATTCAGCTGACAACTTTTATAGAAACCCAAGTTCCTATGATAAGTAACAAAAAATGTTTTTAGCTGTTTGCTATGAGAACATATGCAAATCACTAATTAAAAAAAGCAAATCTACAAGATTTGTCCTATTGAACAAATTTCAAATACCTTCAGGTCGTTTCCAACATTCATTCACTATATTTTACAGGCAAAGGTACCTCACTAACTACCATGGAAGCTTCAACGGTGCAACCACAGAAGTGCCAACCAAGTGCTTAAGAACACAAGAACAAGAATAAGCATTCCATACAGGTGGTCAGTTCTTCCCATTTAGAGGCATTTTAAAGAACATTTGGATTGACAGGCCAGTTCCTTTCATGTTCTATATTCCTTTATCACCTTTCCAATCCTTCATAATAGTCTCACATTTTTGAACTTCAAATAATTACCTTCTGTTTATAAAAGATTATTCACTTGAAGCCCTATAATAAGATTTGTTATAGTAATGGGGATTGAACTTGGGGACATTTTACCTCTGAGCTATACCCCCAGCTAGCTTGCTTTCTCTCTTTCTTTCTTTTTTTCCTCATGGTACTGGTGATGGAATCCAGAGGCATTCTATCTCTGAGCTACACTCCCTATCCTATTTTTTTTTATTCTTTATTTTGAAACAGGGTCTCACTAAGTTGCAAAGGGCCTCACTCAGTAGCTGAGGCTGTCCGCAAACCGCGATCCTCCTGTTTCAGCCTCCCAAATGCTGAGTTTACAAATGTGTGCCACCATGCCTGGCTATTTTTGTTTTTGAAACAGGATCTTTCTAGGTTGACAAGAATCTTATTATCTGTTAAGGCTGTTCTTGAATTTGGGATTCTTTTGTCTCAGTCCCCTGAGTACTGGTATTATAGGCTTATACCACTATGCTCATCACATATTTTTACATATCTGACACCTCTTGATTTCTCCTTCTTTAAGAGCTGTCATTCCTTATTCTTAACCTGAAAAATATTACTCATAATAAATTTCTGTCATTTGTACCCTTGTGACTCACATCCCTTTTCCTCCAAAGCAGAAAGCACATCCTTTTTAAGTTTCTAATCAAATTCTAGGGAACTACTTCCTCATAAAAATGAGTTAAATCTTTTCAATACTACTTTTCTCATTAGACTGTCTTATGAAACACCAAGAGTTTTATTTTTAAACTGAGAATCATCTGGCTGGGAGTGGTGGCATGCAATAGCAATCCCATTACTTAGGAGGCTGAGACCAAAAAATTGCAAGACATCGAATGAAAGCTTCAGCAACTTAGCAAAACTCTTTATCAGGCTAGGGAGTCCCCGTTTCAAAACAAAATAAGAAAGAGCGGGTGTGGTGGCTCAGGCTTGTAATCCTAGCATTCAGGAGGCTGAGACCGTTTGCAGACAGCCTCAGCTACCTTTGCAACTCAGTGAGACCTGGTTTCAAAACATAGGGCTAGGGGTGTAGCTTGGAGGTAGAATGCCCCTGGGTTCCATTCCCAGACCCGTAAAAACAAACAAACAAACAAACACCAAACCAACCAAACAAACAAAAAACAAAAACAAAACAAAGAAAGGGCTGAAGTGCAGCTCAGAAGTAGGATGCCCCTGGGTTCAAATCCCAGTACCTAGCTACTCTGGAAGCTGAAGCAGGATATTGCAAGTTTGAGGTCAGTGTAGGCAACTTAGCAAGACCCTGTTTCAAAATAAAAAGGGCTAGGGACATAGCTCAGTAGTAGAACATCCCTGGGTTCAATCCCTAATAACTCAAAAAAATAAATTTTTTTTTTTTTATACTTTGTGACTGGATTATACTCCAAAAGGAAAAATTAGTGTCCTATTAGTGATAAAACCTGTCAATCATATATGACTCCAGAGCCAATAGATTATATCCATGTTAACACTATCATGCAACCTTTTTTAAAATTCATGATTACTATCTGATTTGTATTTTAAAAATACTGTCTTTCAGCCTGGCGTGGTGGAGCACACTTGTAATCCCAGCGCTTGGGAGGCAGACAGGAGGATGGCACAGGCTCGAAGCCAGCCTCCGCTACTTAGTGAGGCTCTCAGCAACTTAGTTAGACCCTGTTTCCAAATAAAGTATAAAATACATCTGGGAGTATAGCCCAGAGATAGAAAGCCCCTGGGTTCCACCCCCAGTACCACCAAACACCGCCCCCCAAAAAAAACAACAACCGCCCCCCTGTGTTTGAGGTTATGTACATATGTGAGAATACAATGCCAACCTCAATATCATGTATCAACTTCATGTATGGGGAAGTGGGGAAGGATGGGATCACCAAGCATGTATGTCACTATCAATCTGATCTATATTATGATGTGAGATGAGACACTACAATATACCACTAAAAGTATATAAAAAAAGGAAAAATAAAGTACTGTGATGAAAGTAATTTTAGTCTGCTTACATTTTTCTTTGTTTTGATTATTTTTTCTTTTAGCAAGGATAGTTCTTTAGTATTGGTGGTGAAACCCAGGGTGGGGGGGTTCTACCTCCAGGCTATACACCCAGATGTATTTTATACTTTATTTGGAAACAGGGCCTAAGTTGCAAAAGACCTCACTAAGTAAGTAGCTGAGGCTGTCCACAAACCACGATCCTCCTGTCTCAGCCTCCCAAATGCTGGGATTACAAGTGTGTGCCACCACGCCTGGCTTATTTTTTTTATATTGAAACAGGCTCTCATGAGTTGCAAAGGGCCTCACTAAGTAGCTGAGGCTGTTGTGAATTAGTGCCTCCTGACTCAGTCTCCTAAATGCTGGGATTACAAGTGTGTGCCACCACACCCAGAGCAAAGACAGTTTTTCTGTGTGTGTGTGTGTGTGTGTGTGTGTGTGTGTGTGTGTGTGTGTTACTGTGTGTGTGTGGAACCCAGGGGCTTTTCTACCTCCGGGCTATACTCCCAGACCTTATTTATACTTTATTTGGAAACAGAGTCTCACTAAGTTGCTGAAAGCCTCACTAAGTAGCCGAGGCTGGCTTTGAGGCTGGCTTTGAGGCTGGCTTTGAGGCTGGCTTTGAACCTGTGCGATCCTCCTGTCTCATTCTCCCAAGCGCTGGGACTATAAGCGTACACCACCACGCCCGGCGCAAAGATAGTTTTTAATGGGAAAGTTAATTCTCAATTTTGTTTTTTTTTGTCTTGATTTTTTATATTGGGGATTGAACTCAGGAGTATTCTATCTCCAGTCACACCCCGGCCCTTTTTTGTTTTGTTTTGAAACAAGGTCTCACTAAAGTGTCAAGGGCCTCACTAAATTGCTGAAGTTGGCCTTAAACCTGTGATCCTCCTGTTTCAGCCTCCCAAGTACTGAGATTACAAATGTGCTCCACCACTTCATACTCTTAGTGATAATTTTTACCAAATCCCTTTGAGTTTGTTTAGTTTGAACAATTTTTTAAATTTATTTATTTATTTATTTTTTATTTATTTATTTTGCGGGTCTGGGAATGGAGCACAGGGGCATTCGACCTCTGAGCTACACCCCCTTGCCCTATTTTTTATTTTTTTATTTTTTATTTTTGGTGGTACTGGGGTTCCTGGAAGTCCTTCTACCTCCAGGATACACTCCCACGGGCTACACTCCCAGACCTATTTTTTTTTTTAACATTTTTATGTGGAAACAGAGTCTCTTAAGCCGGTGAGGCTGGCTCTGAACCAGCGCGATCCTCCTGTCTCTGCCTCCCAAGCGCGGGGATTACAAGCGTGCGCCACCACGCCCGGCTGTATTTTTTATTCTTTATTTTGAAACCTGGTCTCACTGAATTCCAGAGGGCCTCACTAAGTAGCTGAGGCTGTCTGGGAACTGTGATCCTCTGGTCTCAGCCTCCCGAATGCTGAGATTACAAGCATGCGCCACCACGCCCGGCTGAACAACTTTCATTTTTAAGGTTCTGCTTTGCCCTGGGCGTGGTGATGCAAGACAGGAGGATTGCAAGTTCGAGGACAGCCTCAACACATAGTGAGACTCATTAACCTAGTGAGACCTTGTTTCCAAATAAATAAAATCAGGTTGGAGGCATAGCTGAAGGTAGAATGCCCCTGGGTTAAATCCCCAGTACCACAAAAACAAAACAAAAACTATCACAAAGAAACTTGTGGGTGGATTAAAATGACATTATTCTAAGAGCTACTCATGAAAATATAGCCAAGCCGGGTATGGTAGCACATGCCCAATCCCAGTACTTGGAAGTCTAAGATAGGAGGAGTATAGGTTTGTGGCCAGTTTCAGCTACTTAGTGAGGCCCTCTGCAACTTAGTGAGACCCTCTTTCAAGATAAAGAATAAAAAAAGGGCTGGGGTGTAGCTCAGAGGTAGAATGCCTGTGGGTTCAATCCTCACACTGCAAAAAAAAAAAAAAAAAAAAAAAAAGAAAGAAAGAAAAGAAAAGAATGGCCAGACACTATCCCATTTAGAACAAAATGTGAGTGAGAATGTTAGATAATGTGTATATTAGCAGTGCTAGACAAAGCCAGGATTCGGAGTATTTTCTCTAGTATATCAGAGAGAAACACCCAGACCTAGCTGTCTTTCACAGCAACCCCCCAGTGATGATAACACTGAGGAACTCCAACAAAGACCTTGAGAGAGAACAGAGAGGAGAGCTCTACAGGATCTAAACAGGGGAAGCACAGGGAAATGTCTACGGCCCAGCACTAGGAGTAACATTTAGCTTAATGATTTGGTAGAGTAAAAGCTTTGAAATAAAAAAGCCTGGGCTCGCTGGCGTGGTGGCGCACGCTTGTAATCCCTGCACTTGGGAGGTGGACACAGGAGGATCGCACAGGTTCGAAGCCAGCCTTGCTGGCTTAAGAGACCCTGTTTCCAAATAAAAATATAAAATAGGTCTGGGAGTGTAGCCCGGAGGTAGAAGGATTCCATCCCCAGTACAAAAAAAAAAAAAAAAAAAAAAAAAAGCCTGGGCTCATATCCTCTCGCCTTTTATGAAAGGGCCTATGGAAAAATTATTAAACCACTTCATATCTCAGTTCTTCATCTATAAAATAGGGACAATAATAGCATCGTATCGACAGGGTTTTCTTTTATAATCTTGAGGATGTTTAAAGTTGAGAAAGAGTCCCATTAATGTTAACTATTAATGTTTATTATTTTGTGGTACTGAAGATTAAATTGAGGCATTCTACTTTTGAGCTACATCCCCAGCCCTATTCTTAAACTTTTTATTTTGAACTATTGTGGGCTTATGGCCAGCCTTAGCAACTTAGCAAGACCCTCAGCTACTTAGGTGAGACCCTATTTATGTATGTATGTATGTATTTATTTATTTATTTATTTATTTATTTATTTATTTATTTATTTATTTGGTGGTACTGGGGTTCCTGGAAGCCCTTCTTCCTCCGGGCTACACTCCCAGACCTATTTTTACATTTTTATTTGGAAACGGGATCTCCTAAGCCAGCGCACGTGGCTGGCTTCATACCTGCACAATCCTCCTGTCTCTGCCTCCCAAGTGCGGGGATTACAAGCGTGCGCCACCACACCCGGCATGTGAGACCTTATTTAAAAAAAAAACGGGGGGGGGGGCTGTAGGTGTAGCTCAGAGGTGGTAGGATGCCCAAGGGTTCAATCCCCAGTACCAAAAACTAAAAATAAATATCTAAAAAAGAAAGGAAGAAACAAAGAAAAGCCTATTTGTCACACGTGTGTGTGTGTGTGTGTGTGTGTGTGTGTGTGTGTGTGTGTGTGTGTTACTGGGAACTGAACTCAAGGGCATTCTACTGCTAAGCTAAATCCCCAGCCCTTTTATTTTTTGTTTTGAAATAGACTTGCTAGGTTGTTCAGCATCTCCCTACATTGCTGAGGCTGGCCTTCAAACCTGTGATCCTCCTGTCTCACCCTCCCAAGTACTGGGATTACAGATGTGCACCCTCACACCTGGCTTTGTCATACTTTGACACTTCAATTTCCTTACTCATGCTTTCCTAGAACTTTGCTCTACATGAAATTGGCAGTTATTTCCCTCCAAGTCCAGCTTTAATGTGTCTCTAATTTCTGGCTTTACAGTATACAAATGATTCCAAATAAGTCACATTTATTGTTATAATTGTTCCTATGTAAAATACAGGAATAAGGAAACAGTAGCAATTTGGGTTTTGTGAATTCAAAGTAGAATATTTATTTTTTAGATAATCTGCATTGTCAGAAATAAAAAAATGACAACCACTATTGCTATAGATATAAAAAATGGTACTGTGACATACTTATGAGAACATAATTGAGGAAGTAATCTGGTATTAGAAATTCTAAATAAGTGTATGCATACCCTTCAAACTAGCAATTTCATTTCTAGATAACTATTTTGGAGAAATACTGGCCCAAGTTATTCTATAAATAGAAGCATAGGAAGATTTCTAAGAAACGTCAATTGACAGTAAAATGTTGAAACATGTAAAGTACAAGAAAACTAAAAACACAAAACAGAACAAAACTACAAAACTCTAGTTGTGTGCTTGAACACATGCATTAAAAACAAAATTTAAAATATTAATAAATGGAAGCCAAGTGCGGTGGTCCAAGCCTGTAATTCCAGTACTTGGGAGGCTAGAAAAGGAAGATTGCAGGTTTGAGGACAGCCTCATCTTGTAGTGAGATTCTCAACACTCTAACAAGACTATGTTTCTAAATAAAAGTAAAAGAGGGCTGGGCATGGTGGCACACGCTAGTAATTCTAGTACTTGGGAGGCTGAGAAAGGAGGATTGCAGATTTGTAGCCACTCTCAGTACTTAGTGAGGCCTTCAGCAACTTAGTGAGGCCCTGTTTCAAAATAAAGAATAAAAAAAGAAATAGGCTGGGTATGTAGCTTGGAGGTAGAATGCCTCTGGGTTCCATCCCTGGTATAAAAAAAAAAAAAAAAAAGGGGGGGGGGGCTATAGCTCAGAATTAGAAGGTTCCTGGGTTCAGTACCTTCCCTCCTCACACACAAAAAATCCAAGTTTCAGATTTTATAGCATTTTGTATTTTGGGATAGGGATGCTTGGTTTATATTATTACTTAAAAACCAAATATGATTTTCCAGTTAGAAATGATGAATCATAGGTATAAAATTCCAAAAACCTAAGACTAAAGTATAACTAACACATTAAAAGATTACCACTCAAACCTTTACCAAATTGTGTTTATTCTAAAAATCCAAATGTGGAAAAAAAAATCCAAATGTGGTTTAACATTAAGAAATTCATTATTATAAATCACTACAAGCCAGGTGTGATGGCTTGTAATTCCAGTACTTGGGAGGCTGAGACAGGAGGATCACAGGTTTGAGGTCACCCTCAGCTACTTAGTGAGGCCCTCTGCAAATAAGTAGACCATGTTTCAAAAGAATAAAAAACAGGGCTGGGGGTGTGGCTCAGAGGTAGAATGCCTCTGGGTTCAATCCTTAGTACAATAAAAACAACAACAAAACTATAATTCAAAAAGTTGATTTTTGTTATTTATGGTAGTTCTGTTGCCACAATGCTGAGTTAGCAAATAATGACTCACTGCTTCTTGGAGAAAGACAGGATTAGGTACCTTTATGCCTATGGTCACAAGATTTTTGTCAACTGATCAATATATATGCTTATTTTTAAAGTGCTTCTTAAAGTTATCTTATTTAATATATATCAACATTAACACTAATATATGATATATTAATATAATTAATATAAAAATTACATATTATATACAATACATTAATATATAACATATTATAAATTAATATTATATATCAATTCGTATATTAACATTATTAACACTAACATTAAACTCAAGTCAAAGAGCACTGATTTTATCTCATGGCTGAAGAAGTGTATCTGACACAGGTATTTTCTCTGGAGGGTACAGTCCAGCCTTCTCATGTGCAGGAACACTAAAGAACAGTTCAGCAATATGCTTGGGACCATTTTTTTTTTTAACATGCTTTTACTGGAGTTTCAATTTCTCGGGGACCATTTTAAAGAGTAAATCACTAACAAAAGGCACAAGACTGTAGAAAACATGGCATAAAATATCAACTTTGAAAAGAATATGTGTTTATAGTATGAGAAATTGAAACAAGAAGGCTGAGCACAATTGTGTTTGACTTTAGTTGGGGATGCATGCACTGGGTAGCTCAGCTTTTCTTTGCTGCTCTGTATATGGACAGATCTGGCATGACTGAGAATGATCATGAAAGTGTAGCAAATACATAGCCTGTGGGCTTGCAAATATTCAATCCATAAATAATCAATATGAACTGTATTTTTGTTCTCTAATATATGGAAAACTTCAAACACAAAAGCTGAGCAAATAGTATAATGAACCTCTATAAACAGTAATCCCTCAGGATGTGAGAGGGATGGGTTCCAGTACTCCTGTGGACACCAATATTCAGATACTCAAGTCCCTTACCAAAAACGGTGTACTATTGGCATATACTCTCTCAATCTCCTCCATTGTACTTTAAACATCTCTCAGGTATAACATCCAATTCAGTGCAAATGCTATTTAGTTGTTATACTGTATTGTTTATAGAGAATGACATGAAAAAAATCTATATAAGTTCAGTACAGATGCAATTATTTTTCTTGAATATTTTCAAACCATGTTACTTGAATTGACAGAGGCACAACTCATAGACAAGGAGGGCTGAATGTATAGACATCACTCAACACAATCATATTTTGAGGAAAAAAATGCTGGAATAAAGTCTGATAATTAACATCTGTTACTAATAAACCAAAAACTTTGACTAGAAGTATCTTTTAAGCCGGGCTGGTGGCACACGCTTGTAATCCCAGCACTTAGGAGGTTGAGACAGGAGGATTGTAGGTTGACAACTAGCCTCAGATACTTAGTGAGGTACTCCACAATTTAGTGAGACCCTGTTTCAAAATAAAGAATAAAAAAATTGGGCTAGGAGCTAGGCGTGGTGGCGCACGCTTGTAATCCCAGCAATTGGGAGACTGGGACAGAAGGATCAGGGTTCGTGGCCAGCCTCAGCTATTTAGTGAGACCCACTGCAACTCAGTTGAGACCCTATTTCAAAATAAAGAATAAAAAACAGGGCTGGGGTTGTACCTCGGAGGTAGAATGCCCCTGGGTTCCATCCCCAGTATCACACACACACACACAAAGAATCTTTAATTTACTTATTAACTTTTGGCTGTGTGTGTGTGTGTGTGTGTGTGTGTTGTGTGTTTTATAGGGGAATGAACCCAAGGCCTCACTCAAATATGCTAGGCAAGTGCTCTACCACTGAACTACATCTCTAGCTTTTTTTTTTTTTTTGCGGGTCTGGGATGGAATTCAGGGGCATTCAACCTCCGAGCTACACTCCCTGCCCTATTTTTTATTCTTTATTTTGAAACCGGGTCTCGCTGAGTTGCAGAGGGCCTCACTAAGTAGATGAGGCTGTCTGTCCGCAAACTGCGATCCTCCAGTCTCAGCCTCCCGAATGCCTCTTTTAATTTTACTTTGAGACAGGTCTTGCTAGTTGTCCATGCTGACCTCGAACTTCCAATGGTCCAGCTTCAACCTTGTGAGTAGCTGGGATTACAGGCATGTAATACCATGCCTAGCTCTAATGACATTTTTATATAATCTCATAAATCTTAAAATAACTGATCAGGAGGTTGAAGTTTCTACTGTTTCTCTGTCCTGTGTTTTTCTTTCTTTCTTTTTTTTTTTTTTTGGTGGTACTGGGGTTCCTGGAAGCCCTTCTACCTCCGGGCTACACTCCCATACCTATTTTTACATTTTCATTTTGGAAACAGGGTCTCCTAAGCCAGCGCGCGGCTGGCTTCGAACCTGCGCCATCCTCCTGTCTCCGCCTCCCAAGCGCGGGGATTACAAGCGTGCGCCACCACGCCCGGCTATCTGTCCTGTGTTTTTCATGTAGGTTGGTAATTAGACTTACAGGCTTATTAAAATTTGGGAACAGGGTGAATTCATTTGAAACACCCCCACCCCCATGCCACTCCTGAATGGCATGGGGCTGTAACTGTCTTCTGTATTTCTTTTTAATAAACTCCTTTAAATCTTCAAAAAACAAAAACAAAATTTGGGCACAATATTTAGGGTAAGACTTTTTTAGAGGTGGTAGTGTGTGCTTCCATGAATAGACATAAAATGTTTCTGGTTGTTTCTCTTTTGTGACGGTAGCAATCATTGATAACCAATGCCTAAATCATACACTAAAGGCAAAATGGTGATGTTCTAACATTCCTTTGTCATTGATGGAATATTTTTGGGTTTTTTTTTTTTTTTTTTTAGTTCTTTTACTTATTTATTTATTTTTCCTGGTACTAGGAATTGAACCTAGGAGCATTGTACTGACTAGCTACACCACCAGCCCTTTTTATTTTTTTTTTCTTTGTGGTATTGGGGAATGAATCCAGGGGCATTCTACCTCTGAGCTACACCTCCAGCTCTATTTTATTTTTTATTTGAAAACAGGGTTTTCTTAAAATTGCAGCAGGCATTGCTAAGTTGATGAGATTGGCTTCAAACTTGTGATCCGTCTATCTCAGCCTCCCAAGTACTGGGATTACAGGTGTGAGCTACCACACCTGGCCTAGAAGAGACACATTAATACTGTAGAAGTAAAGAACTCTGCCAAAAAGACAGAATCTTAGAAGTTCTGGATTCTGTTCATGCCTCACCAGTTACTATGTGACTTTAGGCAAGTAGCTTTATCATTCTGAGCTTGTCTCACTTGTAAAGTGAAATAGCAATGCTTCTGACTACTTCACACATCTGTAGGGATGATCAAATGTGAAAAGTATGTGAGAAATATAAAGTTGCGAACTAACAGTGGCTTCTATTTTTAGACAATGCTCAACACTAAGCCAGGTCAACTCTCCACAAGAAACTGAGGCTTGCTTCAACCACCCTAATGTTTCTTCTATTGTAAATGTTAAATTCTTAGCACTGTTCCAAACAACTTTCTACAATGATCAAAATAATCTGAGCCAGGGGTGGTGGTGTGTGCCTATAATCCCATTACTTGGGAGGCTGAGACAGAAGGATCACAGGGTCCAGGAAAGCCTTGGCAAGTAGTGGGACTCTCATCAACCTAGTGAGAACCTGTTTCAGAAATAAAAATAAAATAGGTTGGGGAAAAAATAAAAAAGAAAGAAAAAATCATCTGTATTTATGTTGTCTGTACAAAAATAGCCAATGGCCACATATTAAGCACTTTTAACAGAGCTAGAATGAATGGCCTACTAAATTGTTTTGGGGGACACTGGGGATTGAACTCAGGGCATTCTACCTCTGAGCTACACCCCCAGCCCCATTTTATTTATTTCTTAAAGTTTTTTTTTTTTTTATTTTTTGTGGTGCTGGTGCTGGGGAATGAATCTAGGGACCTTCTACCTCTGAACTATATCCCCAGTTCTACTTTTATTCTTTTTTTTTTTTTTTTTTTTTTTTTTGTGGGTCTGGGGATGGAACCCAGGGGCATTTGACCTCCGAGCTACACCTCCTGCCTTATTATTTTTATTCTTTATTTTGAAACCGGGTCTCACTGAGTTGCAAAGGGCCTCACTAAGTAGCTGAGGCTGTCCGCGAACCGCGATCCTCCAGGTCTCAGCCTCCCGAATGCTGGGATTACAAGCGTGTGCCACCATGCCCGGCTTTTATTTTTAAAGGGTCTCACTAAGTTGCTGAAGGTCTTCGCTGGCCTCAATCCTCCTGTCTCAGCCTCCCAAGCGCTAGGATTACAAGGTGTGCGCCACCATGCCAAGCCTATTCTTTATTTTGAAACAGAGTCTCATCAAGTTGTAGAGGGCCTCACTAAGTAGCTGAGGCTATGAGTGTCCTGTCTCAGCCTCCCAAGTACTGCGATTACAACTTGTGTGAGCCATCATACTGGGCTTCTGAATTATAGTTTAAATAGCTACATGAAGCCAGTGGCTACCATATTGGACACCCTGATCTTAGCCTTATCTTTCTCCCACTTCCCATCCAAGTAATTACAAATGTAATATATGAGAAGAGTCTTAAAAACTCTTCACTTAAATAATTAAACTTTTGAGATGCTAGAAAATACTTTGAAATCTTAAGATTTCAATGACGTCTTTAGCCTTTAAAGATGGCTTATATGAGTCTAAAACTGATTAACATGATGAGTATTTTAGTTATTTAAGAAGAAAGGCTACTTGTTTTTATAGATTTACTTTGGTCTATGAGGAATTTGCAAGACAAAAAATTTAATATCCTTATCAAAAAAGCTATAACCATTAAATCAATCTTACCTTTAGCTCTGCTTGTATGAACTCTAGCACGTACCCAAACAACTTGATCTGCTTTTTGTACTGTCAAGTCTCTAACCAGAACCAAAATTCGATCTGCAACAAAGAGTAAGCAGTTTTTAAATTCAGAACTTACAAAGAGATCATAATTATTTTTCTGACAGGAAGTCTAAAAACTTGGTATCAAATTAAATAGTTCTCAATCTTTGATAACACTCAATCTTTGAAAATACTTTCTTCCATATGAAATTTGTCTCAAGTTTTGTGAATTTTACTTTTAAAATATATCTCCAGCCCAGGCATGGTGGCGCACGCTTGTAATCCTCGCGCTTGGGAGGCAGAGACAGGAGAATCGCGCAGGTTCGAAGCCAGCCATGCTGGCTTAAGAGACCCTGTTCCCCCCACCCCCCCAAAAAAAAGTATAAAAAAAATAGGTCTGGGAGTGTAGCCTGGAGGTAGAAGGGTTTCCAGGAACCCCAGTACCACCAAATACACACACACACACACACACACACACACACACACACAGAGATATGTATCTATTTATCTATATATACATCTCCAAAATCCATCCAATTCTCTACCCTTTTTCACTACCACCATTATAAAATAAGCCATTACCTTTTGCTTAAACAGCAACAGCTTCCTCATTGTCTCCTACATCAGTCTACACGCAGTCAGTCAGTTTCAAAATGCAAATCTGCGGAACACTTCAATGACTTCAAAGCCCTAACACAGTCCTCACCTACTTATCCTAAATGAAATGACATTTTGCCATTGTATGTAAATCAGCTAGCCATAAAGGAGAATAAGTGGACATTATTCCATAGTGGTACCTTATTCCCCAGAAAAGTGACATCCAGGGAACAAAGGTATGTTACTCAAGCTGAGCTAATCAAAGTCCTTCTTTAGAAGGACTTATTGGCTGCTAGTGAGCCCTGATGATTATGTATCCTTAAATAGAGCATTCTAGAGTTGCCCCAATAAAAAAATGTTACTTAAACAGACCTAAGTAGTCCTCCTCTAGAATTTAATAAACAGATGCTGGGAATAAAACTTCTGAAATGCTGTTCCCTGGGCTGAGATGGTCTTTCCCACCAGCATAAATATGTAGGAGGAGAATATGAGGCCAAATCCTACAGGAATTAGAGCTAAGAGGTAGAGAAAATCCCGAAGTTTCTTGAACCACTAAATCCAATGCTGCTTGAGGGCCATTCTCATACTTTGTTTCCTATAATTCCGTGAGCCTTTTGGTTGCAAGTGAGCCCCAATGATTCTGTATCCTTAAATACAGCATTCTAGAGTTGCTCCAGCAGAAAAATAATGACAACTATTATGTAGATATCACTACGAGGCAAGGTATGTATTTTAACTATTTAGCTTAAATGTGTTTCTTTTTTTTTGTGTGTGTGGCACTGGGTATTGAACCCAGAGGCATTCTACCTCTGAGCTAAACTGCCAGCCTGATTTTATTTATTTGGAATCAGGGTTTCACTAAGTTGCAGAGGGCCTCGCTAAGTTGTTGAGATTATCTTTGAACCTGTGATCCTCCTCTCTCAGCCTCCCAAGTACTGGGATTACAAGCATGTGCCACCACACCTGGCTTTATTCTTTTTTATGAAACAGGGTCTCGCTAACTTGGAGAAGGTCTTACAAGTAGCTGAGGCTGGCCTTGGACTTAAGACCCTCCTGTCTCAGCCGTCCATGTACTGGGATTACAAGTGTGCGCCACCACACGGGGAGCTTAAATGTGTTTCTAACTTGTCTCTTGAAACAAAGATGCAACTGTATAACTACAGGAGAATACCATGAGCAAAAGCAAAGAGAATGAAAGAGGAGTTTCAAATCACTGGAAGTCATAAGAAGACTGCAGCAAAACACTGCCTGTATGAGGCAAGACAGCTTCCAAGACTGCTGTGTAAACTTAGGCAAAAAAAGAAAGAAAAGAAAAAAGTGTGAAAAGACAAAGCAGCAAAAGATTTGAAAATGCCAAGACTCAAAAAGTAAAAGGAGCTTTGGGAGGCTGAGACAGGAGGATTGCAGTTCAAGGACAGCCTCAGCTACTTAGTGAGGCCCTTTGCAGCTCTTTGAGACGAGACCATTTCAAAATAAAGAATAAAAATTAGGGTTGAGGGTGTAGCTGGGAGGTAGAATATCCTTGGGTTCCATCCTCAGTACCGTGAAAAACAAAAAAACCCCAAATGGCTCACTAACTAGGTAGTCACAACACAAAACTAAACAAAACAAAAGCATAAATCTTCAAGAGTGCGACTACTTTCAATAGTAATTTGGAAAAAAAGGGTAACGGCTCTTCTTTCTTATAGCATACCAATTAATTAATGCAAGGGTTTTCAACCTTTAATACACCTCAACATACTTGAGACACATCACACACCTATTAGTATGATTAGCTAACTGAAGCAATGATCAGCAGTAGTAGATTTTAGTTTAAAAAAAAAAAAAGCCTATCACAGTATTTTATGAGTCACTATAGTAAAGGAATGTGGAGAAACAGAAGCAAAAGGGAATCCTAATACGCTATCTTGAGCACAATATATTGATTTTTATAGGTGCCAAAGGAGTCAGAGATCAAAAGACCCCTGGTCTGTAAAGTCAAATGACTACGGTTTCAATTCCTGGCTCAGCCTGGTAGACTCTTGCTGTAGAAGGTAAGGTTCTTATCTTTCAACTTTGGCTCCTTTCAGTTTTTAAGGACATTTTCAGCTCTGAATAAAAAATAAATGCTTGGAGGACTTCCGGGAAGATGGCGACCGAGAAAAGCGGGGCTTAAGAGCCCGCTAACAACAAATCTCCATTACCACAAAATCAGAGCCTTTCATAGCCAGAAAACACCATCACCAGTGAAACAAAAAATCACCAGGCTCCAGAGAGAAAGCGGACTAAGAACAGAGCCACAGAGGAGATACACAGGCCTCACGCCCGAGGACGCGGCAGACGCGGCAGCAGTGCCATACTGCCGGAGGCACCAGCGAATTCACAGGACTGCTACAGCAAACCGAGGTGAGCCACTGCAGAACAGCCAGGCGGGATTTCTCCACGCAGAGAGCATCTAAAGCTCCCAGTGGCCGAGCTCAGCACACGCTGCAGGGATTCAGAGTGAAAATAAAAACCAAGAAGAAAAACGCCAGCCCCACAGCCGAGGGCGTAGCAGCGGCGCCATATTGCCACCGGCGGCAGCAGCAGCGAATTCAGCGAGGCCAGTACAGCTACATCTGCATACTCAAGAACAGTGAGTCAAATTGTGGGCCACAGAGGAGAAATCCCAGTACTGTACTCACTGGGACTTGACCCAGTGGGGGAGGGGTGGTGGCAGAGATATCACACCATAGGAGAACGCCCAACCTGGCACCCCCCCACAGTCTAAAGCAGCCTCTATCGACTCTCTGGGTCGGAGACTCTGTGATACAACCCAGTAAAGGAGTAGTGGGGTCTGAGATACTATTGACTCGAGATCCAGAACACCTTAAGTGAAGTCATAGTGACCCAAGGGAAGAACCCAGAGAAGGCACAAACTTCCGAAATCATGGGAAAGAGGAATAATACTGGAGCAATTAATGCCCACAACCCCACAACATCAGAACCCGATAAAACTAAAAATCAGAGATTTCTAGAAGATCAAATCAGGAAAATAACTGTAGAAATAATAGAGGTGCTTCGAAAAGAACTCAGAGAGAGCCAAAAAGAGATAAAGGATGCAATTAATGAAGTAAAGGCCTCAATTCAAAGCACAAACAACCCATTAGAACACATGGAGAACAGAATCTCGCTCTTAGAAGATGAGCAATCCAAAAATGAACGCATAGTTTCTAATCTAGAAAAAAATATCCGACAGCAGGAATCTGACATTGAAGAAATATGGGCCCATTTTAAGAGAGCTAACCTAAGAATAATTGGAATAGAGGAGGGAAAAGAAAGTGAAACCAAAGGGATCAACAATCTCTTCAAGGAAGTAATAGCAGAAAAATTTCCAGACATAGAGCAAGAGGTTGATACACAGGTCCAGGAAACTTATAGAACTCCCTTTAGACAGGATCGGAGAAGAGGATCCCCACGCCACATAATTGTCAAAATGACCAATGTGGAAGCCAAGCAGAGAATCTTAAAGGCAACAAAAGCAAAGGGCCAAGTGACATTCAGAGGCAAACCAATTAGAATCACTCCAGACTTCCCAAACCAAGTTATGAGAGCCAGAAGGGCTTGGAGTAACATATTCCAAACTCTGAAAGAAAACAACTTCCAGCCAAAAATTTCCTATCCAGCAAAACTTTCTATCAAATTAGATGGAGAAATAAGAAACTTCCATGACAAACAGAAACTGAAGGAATTTATGTCTTCAAAACCAGCACTAGAGAAAATACTCAAAGAGATTAACTACAAAGAAGAAATAGGTAACACACTCCAGAACTAGAGAAACAAGATTTTCCATCCAACAGACAACTAAGATTGGTTATCTGTGGAGATTCATTATTTGTTAGTCTTTTACCTATCTCTAAATGGTATTGTTTGCCTTTATTGTTGTTAATTTTTAGGATTTCTAGTTGGAATATTAATATACCTTCAGATATAGCAATTGGAAATATTTTATCCCATTCTATTACTAACTGTTAACTCTGTTTACATTGTCTTTGGATATACAATATATTTTTTTTTTTTTTAGGGAGTTTGTATACTCTTCTGTTGCCTGTGCCATTGAAATCATAACCAAAAAATCACTGCCAATTTCAATGTTGTGAGGTTTAATGACCCAGATTTTCTCCTAAAAGTTTATAGTCTTAAGATTTATATTTAGGTCTATTATCTATTTTGAGTTAATATTTGTATATGGGATTAGGTAAGGGTCCAATTTTATTCTTTTCCATGTAATTATCATTTTCTAACAATATTTAGTTAAAAGATTAATATTTCCACCACCAAATATTCGTGGAAACCTTGTCAAAAATAACTTGACAATATAGGGAAGAATTTAGCTCTAGGCTTTTATTTAACTCCAATGGTTTATATATCTGCCTTTAGAATAGTACTACACTGTTTCAATTATTGTAGCTTTATATGGCTTGAAATCAGAAAATATATATCTTCTAGCTTTGTTCTTTTTCAAGATCGTTTTGGGTACCTAGAGTCCATATTCCATATTAGGATAGATTTTTTTCTGAAAAATAAATATATAAATATATGATAGTTTCACCTAAAAAATAGAAAAAAAATATTCTCTGGTAAGAAAGAAAGCAAAAAGAAATATTGAAATGTTATCTTTAAGTCATCAAAAGCTTGGTATCAGACAAATGAAACTGTTATGTGAGATTATCATTTTTAATTTTAGATAAATTGCCATAATACTAGATGTCAACTACTAAGCCAAGCATGGGAGGGAGGGATAGGGAGAGAATGGGGTGGGGACTGGGTGGGGGCTGACTGGGAAAAGTGTGCATGTATGTCTACAAAAGTATGTATCCTACTATGATGTATGAATACAGTGCACCAATAAAAAAAAAATACTGACTCATAGCCAGGTTTAAAAAAAATAATAAAAAAATAAATGCTTGGAAACAACTGAACAGAGCAAGACTTTAATAAAAAATAGCGAGGCGTGGTGGTGCACGCTTATAATCCCCGCATTTGGGAGGCTGAGACAGGAGGACCACACAGGTTTGAAGCCAGCCTCAGCTACTTAGTGAGGCTCTCAGTAACTTAGTGAGACCCTGTTTCCAAAAATAGGTCTGGGTGTATAGCCCAGAGGTAGAAAGCCTCTGGGTTCCACCCCCAGTACCACAAAAAAAAAAATAAATAAATAAATAAATAAAAATAAAAAATAGACAAATGTAAGTAAGTAGAATAATGAAAGTAACAGCTTCACTAAAGCATGCAAAAAAAAAAAAAGGCTGCATGTGTTAAAGGCTGTTATTAACCACTCTTCTTAGAGTTAATTCTTATCTAATCATTTCAAAAATTTAAAAATACCATTTAATCTACAATACTGATTTAATGTATTTTCTCTTTTCTAGATTAAGAACCCTAAACTGACAATGTTTACACAGGGTGATGACATCTACTTGGTTTGAATGTCACTTAAGATTTTCAAAGTTGTTTCTTTAGAGTTAGGCCTTTAGTTACATCAACCCTACTAAAAACTTCATATAGCTACTAACCTGGTTTTTCCTGGGACTGTATCATTGAAGATATTCCATATCTTTCTTTAGCATAATCCTACAAAAAAAGTTTTATATCATGACTTTTTACTTAGACATGTAAATACAAACAACCAAATATAAAAACAAGGGCCAGGTGTGGTGGTACACGTCTGTAATCCCAGATAATAGGAGGTTGAGACTGGTTTCAGTAACTTAGCGAGATTCTCAGCAACCTAGTGAGACCCTGTTTCAAAACAGAAAATAAAATAAAAAAGGCTGGTAGTATATCTCAGAGGTAGAACACCCCTGGGTTCAATCCCTAGTATATCCCTTTCCCCCACCCCTGACTGTTTTAACTTTCAAGATCATTTAATTCAGTCAGCAATTTTAATATGGAAACCTGCCATTTATTTACATATGTCTATAGAAAAACAAAAAACACCTAATTTCTGGTAAGCTTGTTTTGGAGATCACAAATCTTGGATGAATATGCCATACATAATAGCACTCTCAGATAAAATTTACATACATGTACAACACATCCTAACTACCTTCTTCAAAAAGATCAAACTACTTCAAAGCAGAGATATAAGTTTCATTTGTGAAGGGAATAGGATAAAGACCCAGTTTTATTAACTTCCTATTATAGGAAGAGATGTTCAGAGTGAACCAATGCTTTGGGTAAGCATTCTGAACATCAGATGTCCAGTTTTTAGAAATGTGAGATGTTGGATACAAGCAAACTACAACTCTTGTTTTATTAAACATCATCATAAAAAAAAAATTCACTGTCTTGTTTCTAAAAACCAACTTCAGGACAACTGGTTATAAGGGTCAGACATGAAAATATAATGCCAAATTTCTTGCTATAGATTTAGAGTTAGGAACAGGAATAAGGAAATGTAGGGTCCAGGATATTAATAAACTATACTCATTAAATATGGAAGTAGCCTTCACCTCTAAAAAATTTGGTATGTTAAGGTGCTTATTTTATTTTTTAATAAAAAAAGTACACTTGAAAGACAAAATGTCACCAGGGAAACAGTAGATGCTGTCACATGAAGATGCCTGAAGGTAGCATACATAGGTGAAAGTGTGAAGACAAAGGTGTCACCCCTCCTGTAATTGTATTAATCATATCTCAGCAATCTTCTTTCATTTATTACTGAGATGGTTTACGACAAACTCAGAATTCCTCCAATACAAAAAGCAGGAGTCAGGCATGGTTGGCTTAATACTACTGCAGCACACAGAACTTGTGAGATGGTTTAAAACTTTGACTTCTGAAAAGCCTTAATGGTTCCCTGAATGTTCACCTAAAAGGCATCTTCTGGCCGGGCATGGTAGGGCACACTTGTAATCCCAGTAAATGGGTGGCCAAGACAGGAGAATTACAGGTTCGTGGCCAGCCTACTTAGTAAGGACTTCAGCAAGTTAGTGAGACCTTGTTTCAAAATAAAGAATAAAAAATAGGGATGGGGATGTAGCTTAGAGGTAAAATGCCCCGGAGTTCAATCCCAAGTACTGCCCCCCCAAAACAAAAAAAGCATCTGCAAACTTCACTGGGTCATTGGGAGGGAAAGCAGCTAAAATGACGTGCGTGTTAAAGCTGTCACAAGGAAAAATGGGCACTAAACCTATCGCTAGGTGATTCTGCCAAGTACTGTCATGAACTTTCCCGGGGAGTAGGTGGAGCGGGGCGTGCAATCCGTGCCCAGCCCAGAGGCTGGCGGTGGCGCCGCCCTCCTCTCCTCGCGGGCCGGGACTCCCGGGCGGCCCCGTGACAGTGAGGCGCGCACGGGGCTGGCCTCGCTGCCGGGCGGCTGCCCCGGAGGCCGGTGGGCGCCGGGACCCCGACGACCAGCCCCGCTCGCCCTACCCCTCCGCGGCGCTGCGCGGCCGGGCCTGCCCCCAGGCCCGCGGAGGAGGACACCCACTTCCGCCGCGTCCATGATCTCCCGCGGCCTCTCCTGACTCTTGCGGTTGGCGCTGGCGCTGGGCATCGCGACACTGAACCGGGCGCGGACACCACCCTTCCTCGCAGGCTCCGTGAGGCAGGCCAAGGGGCTTCTCCCTCCTGCCTGGTCCACGCGCGGACGCCGCGTGCAAGGCCGGCTCCGGAAGGATCGCGAGACCCGCGGCTCTCGCGAGATCTCGAGTTCTCCTGCCCCGCCCCCACGGGGTGGGAGGAATTCCCGGGAATGTGGCGTAGTCTCGCGAGATTGGCGTTGAGGGGCGGGGCCCTAGCGAACTTGTTGGCCAGCCTGCGAGGTCCAACCTCATTCCTCTTCAGCTTCCTGCCACCTGTCACGTCCTTTCTCTTCTCCCGACAGCGCTCCTCTCCAGGCTTTAATCACAGACCAGTCACCAACACACCCACCCAAGCTCAGGCCAGGGCTTTCCCCCCTACATCCTTGTACTGCGCCCCGCGAGGTGGCCCCCTGGGGTCCAGGAGCCTTTTGGCCTACCTTCTCTGTGGTGCCTAAGCGATGAGTGAGGGAGAAGACGGTGACAACAGCAAAACCCACGCAATTGTGCTGATCGCCTGGACTTGTTGCATCGGCACAGGTAGTGCCACTGTAGCTTGTTCTATGGATGAATCTCCCCAAGTTGTTAAGGAGTTCAGATAGACTTCAGAGCAAACGAAATGCCACTGTATGCTCCCTTAGATCTTGTAGCCTACTGTCTAATAGTAGGTGGGGTACATTTTGTTCTCTTTTAATTGATTGGTTATTATTTATAAGCATCTACTTTGTCCTAGGCAGTATGTCAGGCATTGGCAATGCAATAATTAGTCACAAGTCACCATTTCTGTTTTTAAACACTACACCAGGATCTACGTTAAAAAATTCACCATCTGGAGCAGGACGTGGTGTCCCATGCTTGTAATCCCAGTACTTGGGAGGCTGAGACAGGAGGATCCGGGTTCACAGCCAGCCTCAGCTACTTAGGCCCTCCGCAACTTAGTGAGACCCTGTTTCAAAATAAAGAATAAAAACTAGAAGTAGGGGTGTAATTCAGAGGTAGAATGTCCCCGGGTTCTATCCCCAACTCCGTTAAAAAAAAGAAATTCACCATGTTGAAAAGCTTCATCTTTCCAGGATCTCAGACAACTAGCTCTCAAAGTGGCTGTCTAGAATCCACACATTTCATTCTGCTCCTATTTCATTGGCCAGCGTCATGTGGCCATTCTTGATTCCACAGGGCAGGAAAATTTATTCATTCTTTAAGGAGCGACACTGGATATTTGTGATCAATAGTATGTTTCATTAAAAAATACATTTCATTATTATCATGGAATCCCAAAATAGAAGGAGTTGTGAAGTTGACTGTTTTTTAAAAAGCTTTTAGCTGGGCAAAGTGGCGCACGCCTCAGTGAGACCCTGTTTCAAAATACTTAAAAAAAAGACTAAAAATAGGGCTGAGGGTGTAGCTCAGAGGTACAGTGCTCCTGGATTCCATCCCTGGTATGGCAAAAAAAAGTTTTTATGCGGGGCATGGAGATACACACCTGTAATCCCCATACTTCTTGGGAGGTGGAGACAGGAGGATTGCAGGTTCAAGGCTAGCCTCAACAACTTTGTGAGACCCTGTTTCAGAATGAGAAATAAGAAGGGCTCGGGTATAGCTTGGAGGTAGAATGAGTTAAATCCCCAGCAGTATTGCTAAATAAATAAATAAATAAATAAAGTGTTTATTTCCTCATTTAGATATGGTACTAATGTATGAACTGGGTTAATTTCAAGCACCACAAAAATAAATAAATAAATAAAAGTAGGGGCTAGCTAAAGACTTTGAGCTGTTGTGTGGAGTCTGTCAGTTTCAGGTTTTGCTGTATGATGATCTGGTTGGACCAGTGAGGGCAACCTCAACCTTTGGATGGTCCGATTGTTCAGGAAAAATTTCTTCTGCTGAGACTGAAGAGTAACTGACTGCCAGTGTTCTGAGAAGACTCAGAATTTAATATGCATTTCGTCTCTGCATCCCCCTTTTTTGGTACAGTGCCTAGCCCCTGAAGGCAAAGGTCCCACCCTTTTACCCTCTCCAGACAAGACGTGTCAGAATGAGAGAGGATTCTTGCCAAATGGAAGGATTGGGGATCCATCTTCTCATATAGAACTCCCCCCAAATTTTTTTGCAAACTCCCACTCCTCACTTCTGTTTCCAGAGGTACTTGGTGCTGCTTGTCCTGAGTCTTCTGACATTTCTATGGCATAAATTAGGTTGTTTCTTAGTCTTCCTGAGTGCTACTTTAGGATTTAGCTTGTCATAATTGCTAAGTAGATTACCGCTGGTTTGTCTGGTTTTTTTTTTATGTCTGAGCTGTACCCCCACCCTATTTTTTATTCTTTATTTTGAAACAGGGTCTTACTGGGTTGCAAAGGGCCTCACTAAGTAGCTGAGGCTGTCTGTGAACAGCAATCCTCCTGTCTCAGCTTCCCAAATGCTGGGATTACAAGCGTGCGCCATCACATCCAGCTTGGTTTGTCTGCTTTTTAGCATCCCATACTTGGCTTCTCTTCTGTTCTTTCATCCTCTTGATTGCAGTTTTTAGTGAGATTAGGGGTGGGAGAAAATTAGATCTGCCATCTTAGCCTAGACATCTTTTTTTTAAGTTTTATAACGTTAGTTTTTTTTTTTTTTTGGTGTGGGGTACTAGAGGGTTGATCTAGCAGATAATTTATAGTTAATATCATTAACCATAATAAACACCAATGTTAGTTCATTCTTTCGGTGAGTATATATTGAGTGCTAACTATGTGCCAGGCATTACTTAGTCTCCACATTTGGAATAGAGAATATAGAAGCTGAAGGCCCTTATTCGTGTGGGTCTATGTTTTGGCAGCTGCTAATAAATATAACAAGCAAATGATATAACATGTTAGAAAGTGATAATAACCCAAGTGTGGTGGTGCGTGCTTGTAATCCCAGTACTTGTGAGGCTGAGACAGGAGGATGGCAGGTTTGAGGACAGCCTCAGGAAGTAGTGAGACTTTTATCAACCTAGCAAGACACTGTTTGAAAATAAAATAATAAAATAGGTCTGAGGGTATAGCTTGGAGGGAAAATGCTCCTGGGTTCAATCCCCAGTGCCACAAAAAAAAAAGAAAGAAAGAGAGAGAGGAAGAAAGAAAGAAAGAGAAGGTGATAATAAGGGTAGAAAAATTAGAGCAAGGTAAAGGGAATGGGGAGTAGTTCTGGGGGGCAGTGGGGCGGGTGGGCCTTGCTGAGAAAGTGACATCTGAAGCTTTGAAGGCAGTGAAAGATGCAGCCATGTATACATCTGGGGTGAGAAAATTCCAGGAAGGGGTGGGAGGAACAAGGAGGCTGATGTTTTATATATAATGTCTTTAAGGCATCTAAAGTATTTAGGGTTCCTTGTCTGTCCCAAGTGACTCCAGTTGCCAAGTCATTTTTTAAAAACTGTGGTAAAATACACATAATATAAAATTCCTTTTTCTTTTAAAAGTGTAAGTACCGCAAAAATGGTGTACAATTCAGACATGCTAACTATATTCACACTGTTGAGTAAAATATCTAGCACTTTTTCCTCTTGTAGAACTAAAACCATGTGCCTATGGTTTGGATGGGGTTTGTCCTCAGAGGCTCATGTGTTAGAAGCTTGCTTCCCAGTGTAGTGGTGGGACCTTTAAGAGGTGGGGCCTAGTGGAAGGCAATGGGATCCCAGACACTGCCTTGGAAGGGAGTCCTGACAGGACAGGGTTAGTTCTTGTAAGGGGGATGTTATAAAACAATGAGTTTGGTCCCTCCCCATTTCCTTGTTTTCGTGTTCCCACATCTATATTTTCTGCCTGTGGCCAATTTTCTTTTCTCTTCTCTGCCATGTTGTGATATAACCAGATGTCAAACATTATGCTATTTGGACTTTCCAGATACCAGAATTGTAAGCCAAATAAATCTTTTTGTTATAAAATATCCAGCATTGGACATTTTGTTATAACAACACAAAACAGGCTAAGACACCATGAAACAACTTCCCATCCCCCCTCCAATCCTCTACAACCACTATTCTACTTTGTTTCTATGAATTTAACTACTCCAGACATCTCATGTAAGTGGAATCATGCAGCATTTGTCTTGTGGTAAATTGCCAAGCTTTTTGAGTTCTTATACTGCCAATTCATTCTGGCTCCAGCCTTGCTGTCATGCTGAATTTAGCTATTTCTTTACCAGTGCCTGCATATAATTCAAATCTTAGCATTCCTCCTTACCAGCTGAAACAGATAGTGTGCCTTTGGCCGAGAGGGAGAGGAACTCTAAGTTTCAAATCGTAAAGGAAACTAATGCTTACGTAGTAGGAAGTTTGTAAGACAGGAGAGACGGGTTAGTGGATGTAGCCATTCAGCAATATCATGAAGGACTGAGTGGTCTATTCCTTCTTTCATCTCTGTAGGCTTCACTCTCAGGTTTATGTTTATGGCTAATTCAGGCATCGTATCCAGTCATGACAATATCAGGGAAGGAGAGAGATCACCTACCTCCTTGGGCCACTCTCTTTGACAAAGAAACCTTTCCTCAAAAATCTCTACAGCAAGCCAGGCATGGTGGTGAACAATTGTAATCTCAGTACTTGTGAGGCTGAGACAGGAGGATCACAGGTTTGAGACCAGCCTCAGCAACCCAGTGAGATATTGTTTCAAAATAAAAAAGAGGGCTGGGGGTGTAGTTTGGAAGCAGAATAACACTGAGTTCAATCCTCGGTACCAAAAATAAAAGAGAAAAAAATATCCCTGCAGCAAGCTTTTCTTCACATTTCCTGGGCTAGAATTGGATCATATGTCAGTACTTAGACCAGTTACTGATAAGGGAAAAAGGATCAATTGGTTAATCAGGTGTACCCCAGGATTTTGGTGATGAGATAGAGGTGTTGCCTCTTCTGAGCTACATGGGAAAATTGGGAGAGGGATAGACACAATGCTGAACAGCAGCCAATAGTGTTTACCACTTCAGCTGTGTGATTTTAGGGAAGTCACTTACAATCTCTAACCCTTGTTTTTTGTCTTTCTTTCTTTCTTTCTTTCTTTCTTTCTTTCTTTCTTTCTTTCTTTCTTTCTTTCTTTTGGTGGTACTGGGGTTCCTGGAGGCCCTTCTACCTCCAGGATATACTCCCAGACCTATTTTATATTTTTGAAACAGGGTCTCTTAAACCAGTGTGGCTGGCTATGAACCTGCGCGATCCTTCTGTCTCTGCCTCCCAAGTGCAGGTATTACAAGTGTGCGCCACCACACCCGGCTTTTTTCTTTCTTTTTCTTTCCAGTACTGGGGAATGAACCCAGAAGTTTCTACCTCCAAGCTACACTCCCAACCCTAATTTTTATTCTTTGTTTTGAAACAGAGTCTCACCAAGTTGTGGAGGGCCTCACTAAGTATGAGGCTGGCTGTGAACCTGTGATTCTCTTGTCTCAACCTCCCAAGTACTGAGATTACAAGCAGGTGCCACCATGACCGATGGTTTTATTTTATTTTTAATGGAGGAAATGAGGATAGTGGTATTTTTGTCATGTAAAAATTTTAAATAATGTTATTTTATATGTAATACTTGAAATTAGAAAACATGGATTAAAAATATCCAGGCTAGTGCCAGGCATGGTGACGCACACTTGTAATCCCCGCACTTGGGAGGCGGAGACAGGAGGATAGCGCAGGTTTGAAGCCAGTCTTGCTGGCTTAAGAGACCCTGTTTCCAAATAAAAAAAATCAAAATAGGTCTGGGAGTGTAGCCCAGAGGTATAAGGGTTTCCAGGAATCCCAGTACCACACACACACGCACACACACACACACACACACACACACACACACACTATCCAGGCTAGTCCATAGCACACAGTATTGCTTAGTTCAGTGGTCCTCAAATTGTGATCCCTGGACCAACAGTATCAAAACCAGCATCACCTGGTCTTATGAGTGGAACTGTTTTCTTCCCACCTCTACCCTTTATATGTTGAGATCTTAACCCCCAATACCTCAGATTGTTGTTGTATCTGGAAGTAGGTTTTTCCTTCCTTCTTCCTTCCTTCCTTTCCTTTTTCTTTTCTTTCTTTCTTTTTCTTTTTTTTCTTTTTTTTTTTTTGGTATGGGGGATTGAACCCAGGGACATTCTACCTCTGAGCTACACCCCTCAACCCTATTTTGATCCTATTTTGATTTTTATTTTGAAGCAGGGTCTTCCTAAATTGCAAAGGGTCTTGCTAAGTTGCTGAGGCTGGCCTCCAACCTAAAACCCTCTTGTCTCAACCTCCCAAGAAATAGTCTTAAAATATGTAATTAAGTTAAAATAAAATAATTGGTGTGGACCTTAATCCAACATGGTTGGTGTCCTTATAACAAGAGTAGACAGGACACAGACACACAAAGAGGTAAAGACCATCTAAAGGCTTGGGAAGAAGATAGCCATTTACAAAACAATGAGAGAAGCCTCAGAAGAGACCAACCCTGCCAGCCCTTGGCCAAGGACTTCTATTTTTCAGAACCCCAAAGAAATAATTGTCTGTTGTTTAAGCCACTTCACCTGTAGTACCTCTTGAGGCAGCCTGGTAAACCAATACATGAGGGAACTTGTTAGAACTGTGAAGTAATCCTAGTAATCACGCTAGTACTCCTAGTCCTTGGGAGACTGAGACAGGAGGATCACAGGTTTGCAGCCAGACTCAGCTACTCAGTGAGGCCCTCTGTAACTTTGTGAGACCCTGTTTCAAAATATAGACAAAAAATAGGGCTGGGGTAGTATCTTGGAGGTAGAACCCCACCCCCACCCCCACGGTTCAATCCCTAGCACCTAAAAAAAAAAAAAAAAGAACAGAAACTGGCTCCTCTCCCCTCTCCCTCCCTCTCTCTCCCCCTCTCTCCCTCCCCTCTCTCTCTCCCTCTCTCCCCCTCTCCCTCCCTCTCCCTCTCTCCCCCTCTCCCTCCCTCTCTCTCCCTCTCTCCCCCTCTCCCTCCCTCTCTTTCCCTTTCTCCCCCTCTTTCCCTCCCTCCCCCTCTCTCCCTCTCTCCCTCTCTCCCTCTCTCTAATAGTATTTGGGATTGAACTTCAGGACCTTTACATGCTAGGTAAGTACTCTACCAACTGAGCTACATCCTAGCCCTGTAATCTATGTTTTAAAAGCCCATTAGATGATTATTAGACACACTCAAGTTTTTTAAAGTGTTTACCTAGCTGTTATGGCTACAGGAATCTAACTAGCCTGGCTCCATATCCCGACTAGCTGTATACATTTGGATATTTAAAAAAAAAAAAACCTCTCTGTGTTTAATTTCCTCATTTGCAAAGTAGGAATAACCTAGTCCTTATCTCTTAGGTTGTATGGTGACCAATGAATCCATCTAGACAGAGTTTAGAGCAGAGCTTGATATATAGTTAATGCCTCACAAGTATAACCTATTACTAAAGTAGAAACATGTAAATATTGAATATGAATCTCTAAATGTTTGAGTTTGTCAAAACAGATAACCAAGCTTATTGGAATTATTAGTAAACGGTGACCTGAGGATTCCCTTGAGTGAACTTGAATATCCTAGCCCCTATTTTGGCTGCTTGGAATCCTGTTTTTTTTTTTTTCCCCTCTTTCTTCCTGCTTTATGATTGTGATGTGGAAAATGTAGATGGTGCCAAGTTCTTTGGAGTTTATGCAAATAATCCATAGCACACATTGTTCCATGGCTCTTCGTCCTCTATGGAGGCCTATTGTCACCAATTTTATATCCTGTTCCCATGAGAACGTCACCCTTTTCTCCTCCTTGCATTCTATTCTTGATGGATTGTCGAGTTTCTCACTTGGACAACTTACCCTCTTTCTGTGGGGGCCTGTTTAAGCCCACCTCCTTTTAGAACAAGTTTTCCATCCAGACATTCAGATACTCGTTTCTCTTGGTTTTCATCTATCTTCTGAGATGACTCCAGTTGTTTTACTGTACACAGCTGCCACTAGACCAGTAATGACATTTTCACTGGGCAAGTTGCATTTCCCAGCCTTGTTTCTGGATATTTGATTGTCTTCAGCATTTTATGTGAGTTGTAAACACACTGGGTAGAAACAACTCAATAAATGACAAATAGTAAAATGAATAATAAAAAGTTATAGTCTCATAAAATGAGAATGAGGAGGCCCCTTTCTGAAACAGAAGTAAACCAGGGATATCAGGATGTCTGAAAATGCTGGATGGCTGATATTTCCTCTGAAAATATTCTTTCTGTCCCAAACTTGTTTTTGTAATTCTCCTTTGCAATATATAATTCTTTTTCCCTTTCATTTATCTTCTTAATCACTGTAAGAAACATAATCATTCATTTATCATCCAGGCCCCAAATCTTGATGCTATTTCTTATTGCTTTCTCTTTTCCTCGGTACTCAAAATTCTTCCAAAATCTTTTTGCTTTTTTCCTTTTTATTGTTCTCCATCTCTAATTTATCTCAAAGACCAGACTTTATACAATTGTGGGCAACTGGAGAGTTCAATGTAAATAATTCATTGGCTAGATTATTGCCAATCTTATTATGTAATTTCATATATAACTGAGACAATATCCAGAAATTCTGCCAATATCTAGAAATTCTGCCAATATCCAGAAATTGCTGACAGTAATTTGAAATGTAAAATACAAAGTAAAAATGCGTCATCCTTTTTACGGAATTGTACACAGAAGAGGTGGGGAAAACAAAAAATCTTGCTAATAGTGATTACAGGATTCTCATGGCCTCTTGTCTTTTTTCCTTATTCATTATTCAGGTCCCCTTTACTGTTTTCTGTTTTGCTAAGTTTAATATAATACCCTTCAGTTTTTCCCTATAAACTCACCATTGCCATTATTCAGGGCTAACTTCTTTGAAATGTACTTTATTGCTAATTATTTCCTGTAACCTAATGTCCTTCATCTATTTTCTTTCTTTCTTTCTTTCTTTCTTTCTTTCTTTCTTTCTTTCTTTCTTTCTTTTTTTTTTTTTTTTTTTTTTGGTGGTACTGGGTTTCCTGGAAGCCCTTCTACCTCTTGGATACACTCCCACGGGCTACGTTCCCAGACCTATTTTTATACATTTTTATTTGGAAACAGGGTCTGTTAAGCCAGCATGGCTGGCTTCAAACCTGCGCGATCCTCCTGTTTCCGCCTCCCAAGAGCGGGGATTACAAGGGTGCGCCACCACGCCCGGCCTTCATCTATTTTCAATAATGGATCTGATATGATTTAGACCTGAAAGAACTACTTTCTATAGTCTGAAGAATTGCCCTAAGTCATGTATATGTATGCTATGATAAATTTAAAAACATTTAGTTTCATTTACTTCTGCGTTTTAGTAGGTACTTCTGTGGTTCTGTCTCAGATTGGTTTTCTTAATTAAGTCACCCAATCCAAACATTATTGAGACAGTCTAGTTACTCACTAATCCCTTTTCTGTGTCAGATCAGGTTTCCAAAGATGGCTGCAAAGTATCTCCCAGACCATATGTTCTCTTGCAATGTGACCATGCTACAGCCTCCTCAAGAAATAGAGTTTAAGCCTGGTGTGGTGGCACCCACTTGCAATCCCAGTACTTGGCGTGTTAAGACAGGAGGACTTCAGGTTTGTAGCCAGCCTCAGCTACTTCCTGAGGCTCCCCACAACTAGTGAGACACTGTTTCAAATAAAGAATAAAAACAGTAGGGCTGGGGATGTAGCTCAGATGTAGAATGTCCCTGAGTTCAATTCCTAGTACTTCAAGGAAAGAGGAAGGAGAAGGAGAAGGAGAGAAGGAGGAGGAGGAGGAGGAGGAGAAAGAAGAAAGAAGAGGAAGAAAAAGAAGAAGAAAGGAGTCTAGACTGGTGTGGTGACACATGCCCGTGACCCCAGTATTTGGGAGGCTGAGACAATAGGATTGTGGGTTTGAGGCCAGCCTCAGCAACTTAGTGAGACTCTGTTTCAAAATAAAAAATAAAAAAGGCTGTGGGTATAGTTAACAGATAGAATGCCCCTAGGTTCAATCACAAGGACAAAACAAACAAACAAACAAACAAAAAAAACCCCCAAAAAACAAGAACAACAAAGCAAAACCCCAAAACAAAGTAACTGGCCTATGACCTATTTTGTTCAATACAATGAAATTGTTAAGGCCGAGCCATAAGAAATCTGCCTTCCTTTCTTGGAATGTTCTTTCTTGAAACCATCTACCATGTTGTGAGGAAGCTCAAGAGGCCACATGAATAGACTCATGAAGGAAAACCAAGGCTTGGCCAACAATCACAGCGGAGTGTCAGCTGGAATGTGAAGGAGGCCATCGTGGACGTTCCCTGTGACTCAGAGCTCTGGCCAACAGTCTGTACTAGAACTACCTGATCAACTCAGATAAGCATGAGATATAATAAACTGCTATTGGCTAAAACCACCACGTTCTGCAGGTCTTCACAGTGCGTTCAGAGCTGGCGCCGGGGCTCCACCTATCTGTGTGTGTGTGTGTGTGTGTGTGTGCGCGCGCGCCTGGTACTGGGGATGGAACCCAGGGGCATTCTACCTCCGAGCTACACCCCCAGCCCTATTTTTTATTTTTTATTTTGAAACATAGTCTCACTGTGTTGCAGAGGGCCTCACTAAGTAGCTGAGACTGTCCACCAACCTGGATCCTTCTGGTTCAGCCTCCCAAATGCTGGGATTACAAGCGTGCGCCATCACGCTCAGCTCCACCATTTGGTTTTTGAGGCCTTGCCAAGTTCAGCTGACCATCTCTTCACCCTCAGCCCTCTGCAAGGGAGAATACATGCTGTGTGTCTTCACAATCACCTTTAGCTCTATGTGCAAAGCCGCTCCCCTTTTAGTGATCATGACAATGGGCAATAGTAATCACAATACTATTTAAAATGTGTTGGGGGTTTATAATGTGTCAGGGACTATTATAAGTGTCTTACATAGGGTAATATATTTCATTTTCAGAACAGTGTGCTATTATTATCCCCATTTCACAGATGGAAAAACTAAGGCACAGAGAATTGGGAGTAATTTACCCAAAGTCAAACGGTAAGAGGTATAATCACCACCAGAGCCATGTCACACCATGTGATGTACTGCCTCCCATAAGTAAGACCTCAAGCTTGCCGGGTTACTCCTCAGTGGCTTAGGTGACTGGAGTGTTACTTCTTTAATTTCTTTCTTTCTTTAAGAGAGTCCTAGAAGGCGCAGATTCCCGGCTGTATCCCACCCTACTAACTACATTTAGAAGAGTCTAAATATTTGACAATCCCTGTGTTCACAGTCCAGTGGAGGCTAGAGCCTTCCTTGGCCCAGTTTTCCCAGGCTCCTCACCCCTGTTTGGTCACCGCAGAGGGCAGCAGAGTGAAGGGCTGGTGGCGCCCCTGCAGGGCCAAGGTGGGTGTAGCTCCTCAGCATGCTCTGAGGCTAGTGCCAGAGGGCAAGGCTCCAGGACCCCTGCCATCCATCCACTCAGTTGGAGGAGGGGTAGCTTCTTTTTCTAATAATGGGGCCAGGGCAGCTAAAGCTGTGCCAATCAGCTTGCAGCAGAGCACCTCTGTGTTTCCAGGCATTCCTCAGGGCCACTTGCCTTCAGGTCCCCTCAGAGCAAACGTTCTGGAGCTGTCACTGCAAAGGGTGGTGGATTTGCTTGCAGTCCATCTGCTTCCTATTGGTCTGATAACTGCCTCAAGGACTCTGAAGTACATAAAGAACTTAATAGAAGTTAATTGTAAAATGTGGAAGGCCTACATTCCCATAGGTTTTTTTTTTTTTTTTTTTTTTTGTACTGGGATGGAACCCACTGGCCTTCTACCTCCGGGCTATATTCCCAGATCTATTTTATATTTTATTTGGAAACAGGGTCTCACTAAGTTGCTTAGAGCCTCACTATGTAGCCGATGAACCCACTATGTAGCTTTGAACCCATGCGATCTTCCTGTCTCAGCCTCTCAAGTATTGGGATTACAAGTGTGTACCACCGTGCCAGGCTCACATTCTCATAGTATTTTAAGAGCAAGGCCTTTGGAGACAAGCAGCCCTGAGCTGGGGGCCCCATCTCTGCTACTTAATTGCTGTGTGGCTTTGGGAAAGCTGCTTTCTTCTCTGAGCCTTAGTGTCCTTAGAAATATTTACCTCATGTGCTAGTTGTGGAGATAGTCAAAGCCCTTGGCTTCATAAGCAGCCCGCAGCCATCGGTAGCTATTACTACACAGAGTATGTGTGTCTGTGGGACCTTTAACGTGCAGTGTGGTTTGAGAATGCGCGTAGCGAGCCAGGCGTGGTGTGATCACATCACCATTTTGTAATCCAAGTGCTTGGGAGGCTGAGACAGGAGGGCCACAGGCTGTAGGACAGACTTCAAGAAGCGAGACTCTCATAAACCCAGTGAGACCCTGTTTCAAGACAAAAATAAAATAGGGCTTTCCTGCGCCAGGCGTGATGGCGCACACTTGGAATCCCAGTACTTAGGAGGCTGAGACAAGAGGATCTGGGTTTACAGACAGTCTCAGCTACTTAGTGAGGCTCTCTGCAATTTAGTGAGATTCTGTTTAAAAATAAGGAATAAAAAATTGGGCTGGGGATATAGCTTGGACGTAGAATGCCCCTGGGTTCAATCCCCAGCACCGAAAAAAAAAAAAAAAATAGGGCTTTTCGGCTCCTCAGAAAGAAAACCATCACAATCTAGTATGGAAAAGTACCATCTTTTAAACTCTTCTGTTTCCTCTTTTTATTTTTATTTTATTTATTTAATTTTTGGTGGTACT
Source organism: Muscardinus avellanarius (assembly GCF_963383645.1). Taxonomy (NCBI): domain Eukaryota; kingdom Metazoa; phylum Chordata; class Mammalia; order Rodentia; family Gliridae; genus Muscardinus; species Muscardinus avellanarius. Next base: position 99,104,993 of record NC_137787.1, on the reverse strand, counting down.
GGGGTTCCTGGAAGCCCTTCTACTTCCGGACTACACTCCCAGACCTACTTTTACATTTTATATTTGGAAACAGGGTCTCCTAAGCCAGTGCCCATGGCTGGCTTCGAACCTGCGCGATCCTCCTGTCTCTGCCTCCCAAGCGCGGGGATTACAAGCGTGCACCACCACGCCCGGCCTGTTTCTCTTTTTAAAATTTTTGTTTATCCTTAAATGCTTTGGAGATGTATGGTATCTAATGAACTTCTATAAGTTTAAAAACTGCCCACGTCCAGATCAAATGCTCATTTTATTTTTGTAGTGCTATGCATTAAACCCAGGGGCATCCTACCTCTGACCTGCACTCCCAGCCCCCTTCTTTTATTTATTTTGTTTTGAAACAAGGTCTCACTAAGGTGCTGAGGTTGGTCTCGAACCTGTGATCAAATGCTCTTAATCTGAGATTTATAGTTTACAGGAATCCATGAACCACCTCAATATTGTATGCTACATTGTGTCTACAGATATGTGCATTGTGTGTGTGTGTGTGTGTGTGTGTGTATGTGTGTGTGTGTGTGTGTGTGTGTGTGTGTGTGTGTGTGGTACTGGGGATTGAATCCAGGAGTGTTCTGTCTCTGAGCTACTCCCCAGCCACTTTTATTTTTTTATTTTTGAAACAGGGTCTTGGTGACTTACCACATGCTGGCCACAAACTGCAATCCTTCTGTCTCAGCCTTCTAAGCACAAGGATTTCAGGCGTGTACCACTATGTCTACACGTGTGTGCATTTTTTGAGGGGAGATGATTCATAATTATCAACAGACTCTCAGAGGGATCTGTCCTTAGCCAAAAGACTAAACAGCCCTAATATAAGAACATCCTTTTAAATCTTCTTCTACTGGAAGTGATTTCCCTGACCTAAGACAAAGCAGGCCCAGCTTTGGAAGATGCTGGACATGGATCCTATCTTTCTCAGCCAAGAACCAGTCTCTTTTTCCAAAGTGTGTCCCTGACAAAGTGGCAAGGCTGGCCTCCCGCTGGCACAGGCAATGCTGTGTGGACAGACCGCGTGGATGGGGAGGCACTGACTGCACTAATTAGGGCTAACAAAGACCAAAGCCTCACCTCGGCTGCACCTTCTGTCTCTGGGAAGTCACTTATACAGTACACCCATAATTAGGATTTTCTACCTGAAACATAATTCTCTGGATGACGAATATCTAAATTATGCCCCCCAGATCCATACCTGAGGCAAAACACTCAGGACAGCCATAAGGGAGTCCTTGTGGTAGTTAGTGGGGATTAAGAAACAGGGATGATATCACTTAGAATCTCGAAAGGGCAGGTGTCCAAGAGGCCCTTTCAACTTCTGCAGTGGGGCCTGGCAGCCTGTGCACTGAGATCCAGCATTTACGCCTGAAGCGTGCAATCTGCACAAGAAGGAATGGCCACAGCAGCATCTTGGGATTTAGAGCCAGCATCTTTTATCTGTAGAACCTTTCCACCAAGTCTGTAGGGATGATTCAGCTCACTTTCCTTTCTCTCTCTGTCTCTCTCTGTCTCTCTGTCTCTCTCTCTCTCTCTCTGTGTCTCTCTCTGTCTCTGTCTCTGTCTCTATCTCTCTCTGTCTCTCTCTGTCTGTCTCTCTCTCTGTCTCTCTCTGTCTCTCTGTCTCTCTCTGTCTCTCTCTCTCTGTCTCTCTCTGTCTCTCTCTGTCTCTGTCTCTGTCTGTCTGTCTGTCTCTCTGTCTGTCTGTCTCTCTCTCTGTCTCTCTGTGTGTGTGTGTGTGTGTGTGTGTGTGTGTGTGTGTGTGTGTGTACTGAGGATTGAACCCAGGGGCATTCTACCTCTGAGCTATAGCCCCAGCTCTTTTTATTTTTTACTTTGAAACAGGGTCTTCATAAGTTTCCAAGGATCTCAAACCTGTGATCCTCCTGTCTCAGGCCCTCAAGTACTAGGATTACAGGCCTGTCCCATCACCCCCAGCTATTTCACTTGCTTTTTAAAGAAAATCATTGCCTGTGTGTGAAGTAAATAAAAATTCAGTAGGAGTGAGGGAGGGAAGTGTAATTTGAAGTAATTTAAGAGTTCAATGGGTGATGACCGTCTTTGCAATTGTTATTATTGCATCTCTTTAATTAACAGCTACTCCAATTAACAGCTAATTCATGCATTAAGGAGTATAAAATATAAGTCTTGTGGGATATATTAGGGAAATATTTTTGATCTGTAGAAATAAACTGTGGGTGCACCTGTTCCTAGTCATGTCCTGTGAATATGTGAAACTCCAGCACAGGATGAATGACTGTGGATATCAATGTAACAATAACAAAACAAAGTTGGCAATGAGATAGGGAAGTCTCTGGTGCGCAGGGAGCCACTGTCTGTAGCCACTGGCTGTGTGTTCGGCTGCCCATCAACCAGGAAAGGGAGTTGAAGGCTTCCAAGTCATTTTCCCCCTCACAAAGCTGTTGTAAAATAAAACACAAATCCTTCCTGAATGTTCCTAGCTTTCCTTCCTTGAGGAAATTTTCGGTCAATGGGAAACAAAGCCTTATTCAAAGGATTAAAGCCATAGCCATTCTATTGTTTACAGCTTCAATGTAGTGGTTTTCCTTCCACTGACAAAATTTTCAATTCATGAATCATCTAAAAAACAGGAAATTTTGAGGAAACACATGCTTATGATAACAAACAAGGGCTCTATCACATGATATAGAAGTTTATGCAAAGAGGCATCCAATTTTACTTGAGATTTTTTTTTTTTTTTGTCACTGTTCTGGGCTTGGGTGTCTGGATGCATTCTAGGAAGATTATTCCTTAAAGGAAAAAGCCATATGGCTTCTAACATAAAATGATTCCTGCCTGCAGAAAGGCATGGAGGAAGAGAAGCAGCTCTATTCTCATGGCTGTGCTCCAGGTAGTACTGTAGAGGCAGTAAGCAGGTCTCTGAAATGTTCTCTTTTCCTGCTATCCTGCTGTCCTTGGACCTGCAATCCTCTATCTCAGCCTCCCAAATACAGGGATTACAGGTGTGTGCCACCATGCCTGGTGACCAGAAACTTTTCACTTCCTAGTAGAAAACATAGCCCCCCCCCCCCCCCGTCCAACTTTTTATTCTTTCTTTCTTTATTCTTTTTGTGGTACTGAGGATGGAACCCAGGGGCCTACACTCCCAGACCTGGCTTTTATTCTTATTTTGAAACAGGGTCTCCCTGAGTGGTGCTGTATACTTATTTTTTTTTTTACAATGATTAAAACATTTTAATGGTTTATTTATTTATTTATTTATTTTTATGTGGAATGTATTGAGAATGGCATACGTTCAGACTATGCTTGGCATCCTCCCCTCCACTTCCCCTCCCCCCTCACAATGAGTGTCCAGGTTAACCATGCTATATTTATATTTTTACACAAATTTGGATGTAGCACCTTCATTAATCAACCTCAGTCTTCTTCCTCTCCTCTCCTTCCATTCTAGCTTTGGTGAGGTTTCTCTTCCATTGTCTGGAGTCCCTCTGGTATCCCTAATACTCCCTAGTTTGGCCATATGAGAGAAAACACAAGTCCCTTCTCTTTCTGTGCTTGGCTGATCTCACTTAACATAATGTTCTCCAGGTCTTTTCATCTTCTTGCAAATGATTTTGTTCTTCTTTATAGCTGAGTAGAATTCCATTGTGTGTATGACACTTCACAAAAGAAGAGATACGAATGGCCAATAGATACACGAAAAGATGTTCAACATCATTAGCCATCAGGGAGATGCAAATCAACACTACCCTGAGATTCCATCTAACCCCAAACAGAGTGGCAAGCATAAAGAAATCAAATAACAACAAATGCTGGCGAGGATGTGGGGAAAGGAATTCTTACACTGTTGGTGGGAGTGCATACTAGTTCAGCAGCTATGGAGATCAGTGTGGAGATTCCTTAGAAAACTGGGAATAGGTCTACCATATGATCCGGCTATTCCTCTCCTGGATATTTGTCCAAAAGGGTTGGAATCAGAGAACTACAGTAATATATTCATATCCATGTTCATAGCAGCACAATTCATAATAGCCAAAATGTGGAACCAACCTAGATCTCCATCAACAGATGAATGGATTGCAAAATAATCTCAGTACCTGGGAGTTAAGACAGGAGGACCTGAGGCAGCTTCAGCAATTTAGTGAAACCCTGTTTCAAAATAAATTAAAAGGTCTGAATGTAGACATTTGTAGACATTTCTGATGTAGCTCAGAGGGAGAATGCCCATGGGTTCAGTCTTCAGTATTCAAAACACACTCACACACACACACACACACACACACACACACACCCCTCAAAAAACTTAACATCAAAACCAATTTTCATTTTATAAATGAAGAAATGGAATCCCAAGAAACATTTTGGTCTGCCTATGGTCATATTGTTTTATTAAAATTACCTGGGATGCTTGTTAAAATTATAGATACCTGAGCTCTATCCCAGACCTACTGAATCAAAATCAATGGGGAAAAGAAGAAAGAAAGAAAGTTAGATCCTTGGGAAATTCTGAAGCTTCCAAAGTTTGAAAACCAATTATGGTAGAAAGTAATGGAATGGGAATTAGAACTCATAGGCCCTCATTCCTAGGGGATGCTTTGTAGAAGTTCTTTAAAAGCATAAATACAAATGATGCTAATCTTTAATGAAAATGTTTTTTTTTGTTGTGTTTTGTTTTTTGTTTTGGTGGTACTGGAGGTGGAACCCAGAGGCTTTCTATCTCTGGGCTACACTCCCAGACCCATTTTATATTTTATTTGGAAACAGGGTCTCACTAAGTTGCTGAGAGCCTCACTAAGTAGCTGAGGCTGGATTCGAACCTGCATGATCCTCCTGTCTCAGCCTCCCAAGCGCGGGGATTACAAGCGTGGGCCACCACGCCCGGCTCTAATGAAAATGTTTAAACCAAGCTGGGCGTGGTGGTGCATGCTTGTAATCCCAGCATTTGGGAGGTTGAGACCAGAGGATTGCAGTTCATGGCCAGGAATTGAAAGGATGAGGAAAGGACCACGTCGCACAGTACCCTGCAAAAGCACATCGCCCAGAGACCCGAAGACCTTCCACTAGCCCCCTCTAAATGTTTCTACCACCTTCCAGTAGCATCAAGCTGGGGACCAAGCCTTTAGGGGACAGTCAGGATCCAAACAGCAGATATCAGCTAAGGTTTTGTGTCCTAGTGTATGATATAGGGACTTTTATTCACTATGTTTCTGCTGGGAACTGTAAGGTATTCAAGCTGTTATCTGTATTTCTGCAGCCCCTTTCTGACTGCTATACTTTTTTCCTTTACTTGCATATTCTCATTTAAAAGACAATTTTAGAAAAAGAAAAACACTCTTTAAATTCAGTATCTACGGCTGTTTAAGCAATCATTACAACGACAGACATCATTAATTTACCTGGCTATCCTGGAAAATATTCACTTTTAAAAAGACGGTTCCAAATTGGCAGGTAACTCCAAAACCTCTCTCTCCTGTTCTACCAACTCCCCCAGACTCCAGGCCCATAAATTCAGCTGTGTGGATGTTCTCCACACAGAACATCTCTCTTCTAGCTGTCCTGCAGACATCTTAATCTTGGTGGCTCCAAAACCCAATTAATTATCTCCTTCCCTCATTCCCTCTATCCATTCTTCCTCGAGCATATACTCCACAAGTTAATGACAATACCATCCGTTGCATCAGCTTAGCCAGAAATCCAAGCATGGTCTCTGGGCTCTTTCCATCCTCTTTGGAAAGCCAACCAGCCCTTTCATTCACTCCTTCCCTCGCTCGGCTCCTCCCCCTCCGTCTCTCCTTAGCTCTATCTCAAGGCCTCAGCATCTCCTGCTTAGCCACCAGGATGGGTTTCAAAGCAACCCCATGTCTTTGCTTTCAGTTGACTTCTTTTCCCCTCCTCCCTACTTCTCACCCTGCACTTCAGCACTACCAAACTGCTTTCACTTCTTCTTTTTAAAAAGTTTTCCATTTTAATTTCTGAGACACATTACACATCTACCCTCAAAGTCAGGTCTCTGAAAGTTTCCATTACCTTTGCAGGGCACACAGGACCCTCCTCTCCTAGAAGTGGAAAATTCAGATCAAAAGAAGAGAGCTTCAGGGAGCTCAGCTGCTGCCCAGCAGAGCTTCAGTTTCTAACTGCTTGGGACACTGAAGACCACCAGCACTCCCTGCACGCCTGGGCTTGCATGTTGGTCTGTTTATTTGGGCTGCAGGTCCACATCTTCATCAACTTCACAACTCCTCTTGTGACAACTGGGAGTGGAGGATGTTGACAGCCTGGCTCGAGCTTGGTTTGCCTTAACACAGGCTTCTCTTACCCACGTGGCTTCCCTGGGCACTGGACCACAATGAAGAGTCTGTCTTTCCGAGGTACTAGTTGGTGGAGAGTCCAAACTGACTTCTTAATGAGGTTTACACTTTGCTACAACTCTATATTTTGTGTGTTTCAGTTAACCATTTCATGAACTCTTATGTAAAACTCAGATCAAACATAAAATTTCACAAAACTGTTACATTTTCTATAAGGAAGGGAAATTTTAATCAGTAACAGTACTCTTTAGGAGCATTATTTTCCTTTTTATTTTCTTAAAATGTCCACTTACATTCTTATGGTCAGGGTTAATTCCATTTTGGGCTTGCCCACCATTTTTTTCTTAAACTTTTTTTTTTTTTTTTTTTTTTTTTTTTTTTAGCCAGGAGTGGTGGTGCACACCTATAATAATCCCAGTACTTCCAGTACTTGGGAGGCTGAGACAAGAGAATCACAGGTTTGAGGACAGCCTCAGCAAGTGGTAAAACTCTCATTGACTTAGTGAGACCCTGTTTCAAATTAAAAATAAAATAGGGTTAGAGATGTAGCTCACAGAAAGAATGCCCCTGGGTTCAATCCCCAGTGCCACAAAAATTTTTCTTTTTGGGGGGCTCTTTTTAAGGAAGAAACTCTCTCTCTCTCTCTCTCTCTCTCTCTCTCTCTCTCTCTCTCCTCCCTCCCTGAGTCTAAGGTTTGTAATTATTTTGCCTTTGTGCATTTGCACATGCTAATCTGCTCTGTTGCTTTTCCTCTCCCTACTTTGTGTGTATGAAAAACTGCTAGTTTTTCTTTATTTTTGCAGTGCTGGCAGTTGAGCCCAGGGCCCTGTCATGCTAGGTAAGTGCTGTGCCACTTAAAGTCTTTCTGGGGGCTCCTCTATAGAGGGGACTGTTTCCTCTTTTGGGCTCCCAAACTGACATGTCATCTGTCTTGGTGATACTTCACTCACTAGGTTGCATGATTTGTTTATATTTTCTTCTCCTTAGAACATAAGGTCCTTGAAGGAAGGGAACCTGTCTTATTAATGCTCGATGAATGTTTTGGTACAGAACCTGGGTGACCAGAGACATTCAACATGTATCTACAGAATACCTGTGCAGAGGTCTGGATTCCAGAGATGGACGAGGGGAAGAGGAACTAGATCATATGGAGCAATTAATAGGTACAAAAGCATAATACCCGCTACTTCTGTCATTTTTAGAGAAAGTACCTCGAAGTGGATGTTATTCTACTTACCTGCATATCAAATCTCAGGCTTAAAATAATTAAATTGCTTGAGATCTCATAGCTAATACACAATAATGGAGTTAAATTCAAGCTTTTTAAATTAAATTAAATTAAATTAAAAAATATTTTGGTGGTACTGGGGGTGGAACCCAGAGGCCTTCTACCTCTGGGCTATACTCCCAGACCTATTTTATATTTTTATTTGGAAACAGGGTCTCACTAAGTTGCTGAGAACCTCACTAAGTAGCTGAGGCTGGCTTCGAACCTGCATGATCCTCCTGTCTCAGCCTCCCAAGTGCGGGGATTACAAGCGTGCACCACCACGCCCTGCTCAAGCTTTTTTAATTTTAAATTTCAAGCTTCATGTTTTTCTGTTCATCCCATGCTGACTCCTACCACACATGCCTTAAGTTGTTTTTGTTTATTTTTTGTTTATTTTTTATTTTTTATTTTTTGGTGGTACTGGGGATGGAACCCAGAGGACTTCTACCTCCGAGCTACACTCCCAGACCTATTTTATATTTTATATGGAAACAGAGTCTCACTAAGTTGCTGAGAGCCTCACTATGTAGCTGAGGCTGGCTTCGAACCTGTGCAATCCTCCTGTCTCAGCCTCCCAAGGGTGGGGATTACAAGCATGTGCCACCATGCCCGGCTCACACGCCTTATTTTTTAGAACGATTGCCTACACTTTGTAAAATGATAAAGCTTTGTTTGTTTACATATTTGTGTGGTCCTGGGGATTGAACCCAGGGGCATTCTACTTCTGAACTATACTCCCAGCCTGATTTTATTATTTAAGTTCTCACTAAGTCCAGAGGGCCTCACTAAGTGGCTGAGACTGGCCACCTACCTGTCATCCTCCTGCCTCAGCCTCCCAGTGGGATCACAGGTGTCCCTGCCACACCCTGCTGTTTTATCTTTAAAGGCCACTATTGATGTGTATAGTAGGTAGCTTCAAAAGGGGGTCTTCAATGAGTCCTGTCTCTTGGCATTCATGTTTTTTATTTTATTTTTTTTCGGGTCTGGGGATGGAACCCAGGGGCATTCGACCTTCGAGCTACACCCCCCGCCCTATTTTTTATTCTTTATTTTGAAACCTGGTTTCACTGAGTTGCGGAGGGCCTCACTAAGTAGCTGAGGCTGACTGCGAACCGCGATCCTCCGGCCTCAGCCTCCCGAAGGCTGGGATTTCAAGCGTGCGCCACCAGACCCGGCTTCATTCATGCCTTTTTAATAGTCTCTCTCTCATGTATCCAGGTGAGTCCTGTGTAGCTGTTGGGATGTAGCAGAAGTGATTCAGATGGATTTACAAGGTTGGGTCACCTGGGACAACGTCTACTTGGGCCATTGACCCTGGAGGAAGCCAGCTGCCATCTGACTTCCTGCCACCACCATGTTGTGAGGAAACCCAAGCTGTTCTTGTGGAGGGACATCTGACCAGCTTCTGACTTCCTAGCATCTGTCCCAGCTCGGGTACCAGACAGGGAAATGATGAGACCATCTATGATGCCCAGCCCCAGCCACCATCCGACCGCAATGCGTATGATACCCCAAAAGAGAACCGTCTAGAGAAGCCTCATGTTATTCTCTCTTTCAGAACCATAACACAGCAACAGGAAATGGTTCTCTGAAGGCCCTTAGTTTTTGTTAGGTGACAATAAGAAACTAGAACAGCATGACTTAGTATTATTTTTAAAAAACCTGATACTCACGAAGCTTCTTTTATTAGTTTTTCTTTTACATCACAAGCACACTCTGTCTGCTACACAAAGACATCTCTAGCTCAGCCCTTAGCAAGGCTGACGACCTTGCTCTAGTCTCTTTAAACTAATGTCACTGACCTTCACTTGCTTCAGTTCTAAAACGAAGGGTCAAACTAGTTAATTGCCAAGGTCCATTCTAGTCCCCGGTTCAAAGCATTCCCTAAAAACCCTCAAGGAAAAATTGGGTCCTTGTCCGGTAAGTTTTAACTCGGAGTAAAATCTTGGGGGCACAAGAATGTTAAGGGAAGCAGTGCATGCAGGGAAGTGCTGATCCAGCACAGGGCTCTGTCCACAGGGGAAAACGCCCGTCAGGAGCAAGTATAAAGCTGATCCTTTAGCTCTTTTTCCCTTCGGAGAAATAATTCAAAGCAATGATTATTGTGACAAAAATCTTGAAGGAGGATTGTCACCGGTCCCCGTACAATCTGTTACTCACGCCCGTGGGCAACTTCAGGATCTCTGACAGACTTTTTAGATTTGTAGAGTTGACTCAGTCTCCGGAAGATCCCTACACACAAATGCTAAGTTTAGGGCAAGTGAGCTGGATGATTCCTAGAGGAAATAAACTCTCGCCTGAGAACAACAGCTGAAGTAAAATCCCATAAGCCAGGAAAACGGCCACACAATCACAGTAACAGGTGGTCGGTTTCAAAACAGATTTCAAGGTCTGACTCGCCAGCACCTGCTGCAGAGACGCAGACCGACCGCAGTGTAATTCTGTCTGTGTCCGAGTCAGGGCAGCCCTGCCACACCGCAAGGAAGATTGACGACCTTTATTAGCAGAACGAAGTCATGGTTGGGTAGAGGTCTGCTGTCTGTGGTGGTCACCTTTGTACTCTGTCCAAGAGGAGGAGGGAATGGGAGAATTTAGAAGGGATCTTGGTGATTATTCAGTCTCCCTTATGGCTGAGTAAAGTGAAGTCCAGATAAGCTAAGTGGACACTCACTCAAGGTCACAGGAACCACAGGAACAGGACATGACCCCTCCTCCTATTTTACTATAAAAAATTTCAAGCACACTGCAAAGTTGAAAGAATTTAGGTGGGAGTTGTGGCATATATCCACAATCCCAGCACTTGGAAGGCTGAGACAGGAGGACTGTGGGTTTGAGGCCAGTCTCAGCAACTTAGTGAGACTCTGTCTCAAAAAACAAAACAAGCCGGGTGGTGGTGGTGCATGCTTGTAATCCTTGCGCTTGGGAGGCGGAGACAGGAGGATCACGCAGGTTCAAAGCTAGCGGCGCTGGCTTAAGAGATCCTGTTTCCAAATAAAAATATGAAATAGGTCTGGGAGTGTAGCCCGGAGGTAGAAGGGTTTCCAGGAAACCCAGTACCACTAAAAAAAAAAAAAAAAAAAAAGTGCTGGGAGTGTAGCTCAGAGGTAGAATACCCCCTAGGCTCATTCTAATAGGGAATATCCATATATCCACTTTGTGGATTCTACTGAATATTTTATTAAACTTATTTATCTATCTAGCTATCTACCCAGTCCTAGGTCATTTTACCTCCCTGTTTGTCTGCCTTTCAAAATGAACTATTGACATTTATACTTGTTCCCTTAAAGCAGCATCAATTATTTAATACCTTAATTTCATAATATTATAGAACCAGAAAAAGTTAACCTGAAAGAAAACTCAGTTTTTTTTTTCTTTATGTGTATATGGTACTAGAGATCGAACCCAGGGGCATTCTACCTCCAAGCTACACCTCCAGCCCTTTATTTTATTTTATTTTTGTTTTGAAATTGGGTCTTGCTAGGTTGCTGAGAGTCTTGCTATGTTGCTGAGACTGTCCTTGAACTGTGATCTTCCTGTCTCAGCCTCCCAAGTACAGGAATTGGAGGCTGAGAACTCAGCTTCTTAAGATCTTATCTCCAAGGCTCTTGAGGATTCTTCCCAAGAGCAAGTTCCAGAGATGGTAGAAATACTAGTCAACACGTCATTGCTCAGCCCTTCCCCATCCTGGAACCTGTTCTTTCCCATCCTACTCCACCTGTTGAAGTCCTCTTTATTCTCCCAAGAAAGACTACTAGGATGCATGCCTTAGAGTTTTAAGAAAAAGGCTAAGAACTGTGAAATGCTACCTCCTTCCCAATGCCTTTCCTAAACTCAGGGTTTTTTCTTTCTCCTGTGAATGCCACAGGCCTTTACTTCTCCTTTTCCTATTTCATACAATTCGTTACAGCAACATGTAGTTGTTCAGTAGTACCACAGCTAGTACTTAAGGCCAATAGATAACTCTTTGTAAGGGATTCTAACTTGCGACTTGTTCCTGCAGTTCCTATAGTTCCTCCTATAAAGTCAATGTTGAATGTGAAGTAACTTCAAATTTCAAATCAACAAAAATATCTGCAGATTTCTGATGGTGAGTTCTTATTAAAAAAACCTTTTTTTTTTTTGATACTAAGTATTGAACCCAGGGGCATTCTACCTCCCAGGTACACCTCAGCCCTTTAATTTTTTAAAAATATTCTTTTGTGATACTGGGGATGGAACCCAGGGGCATTTTACCTCTGAGCTGCACCCCCAGCCCTATTTTTAATTCTTTATTTAGAAACAGGTTTTCACTGAGTTGGAAAGGGCCTAAGTAGCTGAGGCTGGCTGTGAACTGTGTCCTCCTGTCTCAGCCTCCCAAATGCTGGGATTACAAGTATGCACCACCACGCCCGGCATCTTTTTATTTTTTTTGAAACAGGGTCTCACTGAGTTGCGAAGGGCCTGGCTAAGTAAATGAGGCTGTCTGTGAACCACAATACTCCAGTCTCTGCTGGGATTACAAGCATGGGTCACCATGCCCGGCTTTTTAAAATTTTGTAACAGAGTCTTGCTAGGTTTTTGAGAGTCTTTGCTAAGTTGTGGAGGCTGGTCTTGAACTGGTAATCTTCCAGTTGCAGCCTTCCAAATACTGAGATTACAGGCATAGACCACGGTTCCCAGCTTGAAATTGAAATCTTAAGGACCACTTGTATCAAAGCCCCCTGAGGGGCTTGTTTAGTGTATGTATTTCTGGACCTCCCGTCCTTGAAAATGCCAGTTCAGTATATTTGGGGCGGGGGTCCAGGAGGTTGCAGCATTAGCAAGGGTTTTGGTGATTCCCACCCCATTTAGCAACGCAGGGCGGAACAGCTTTGTATCACCAACCTGACTTTATGTTAAGCCTTCAATCACTTTTAAACCAGCAGCACTCACCTGTCTGTCCCTTGAAAGGATCTGGGTTAGAGGGTGGCCGAGAAGGAGGCAGTCCCAGTGGGGGTGACCATCACCCTCTCACCACAGCATGTGCTGCCAGTCACCACTTCTGCTGTTGCGCCCACCCCAGGTTTCCCTTTATCACTTCCCCCTTGCCACCACCAACTGCCACTAGCCTCTTGCTCCTCACCCACCAAGGCTGAGTCAGATCCAGTGTTGGGGACCTGAGGAAGGAGAAGTCTTAGGAAGATGGGAGGAGATGATCCCTCCTATATTCACAATCTCATGACTCAGAGCATGGGGACACCACCTTCTGCCCTGGCTCCTTAAGAAGGTCTGCAGAGCTGGTTAGAAAGTTGGGCCCAGGGTTTGAAGTTGCTGCCACCTTTGATTTTACAACGAGTGGAAAGTGAAGTTGAGTAACAGGTCTCTTGCCCAAGCATTAAGGGCCACCACAAAGCCGAGTGCAGAAGCTTGTTGTTGGTCTGTCCTTTGGACAAGTGTCTCTACGCAGGGAATGCCTACCGCAGCCACCTCACTGCCTGATCTTAGCCAAGTGGGTTTTTTTTTTTTTAACATATGCTGAAGTTTGCTTTTTGTCAGGTGCCAAAAGGAGTGCACTACAAACAACCAGCTTCTAGAGAGTTCTTTCCTAAAGCACAACCTGCTTTATGTTTTGAGCTTAATATACTTGAAATCAGTATCTCTAAGACATTTATAGCCTTGCCATTTTTAATCCAACATAGATTTCTCTGTTGCAGTGGTTCCTAAATGTTAGCAGACATCACATTTATGTGGAGGGCTTGTTAAAACACTGCCTTTTGGACCTTACCCACAGAGTTTTGGGTTCTCTAGATTGGAAAGGTGCCCAATAATTTGTGGGTTTTTTTTTTTTTGGTGTGTGTGTGTGTGTGTGTGTGTGTGTGTGTGTGTGTGTTTCTGGGACTTGAACCCAGGGCATTTTACCTCTGAGCTACAATGCTAGCCCTTCTTATTTTGAAGCAGAGGGACTTCCTAGGTTGTTGAAGATCTTGCTATATTGAAGCTGTTCTTGAACCTGTGATCCTCCTGCCTCAGCATCAGAAGTGCTAGGTTTATAGATGTGTGCATTCACGCCTGGCTAAGAATTTGCATTTCTAACAAGTGGCTAGGTACTACTAATGCTGCTGGTCCAGAGACCACACTTTGGAACCCCTAAAAGAAGCAAAATGGTGAAACTTACTAGACATTTCTATGCTGCCTGCACCACCATACAGCAGTGTTTCTATACCTGGCTGTCCTTTGTACTACCATAAAACAGCTGTCCTCAGCTCTTAACTGTTCATTAGAATAGTCTATGAAGTGTTTATAACATGGTATCTCAGTAGAATGTCCAGATCCTACATTAAACCCAATTAAATCCGCAGCTTTGGTGAAGAGGCCATGGGAATTTTGACAAAGATTCCCTCAATAGCCAGGTGTGGCGGTGCATGCTTGTAATCCCAGCATTTGGGAGGCTGAGACCAGAGGACTGCGGTTCGCAGACAGCCTCAGCTACTTAGGCCGTTTGCAACTCAATGAGACCCTGTTTCAAAATAAAGAATAAAAAATAGGGCTGGGAGTGTAGCTCGGAGGTAGAATGTCCTTGGGTTCTGTCCGCAGTATCAAAAAAAAAAAAAAAAAAAAGAGTCCCTCAATAATGCTATAATGCTATGGGGCGTTTAGGATGCAGAATCACAGGCACTGAGCAAACTCTGGCTCTATTCTGTGTTAACATATAATTCTCACTTGACAAATACATATTGACCACTTAATATTTGTCCTAGAAAATGATAAAGTGTATATATAAAAAATGGTCCCTGGCCTCAGGCAGAGATAGATCACATGCCCACATATTTAAACAAAAGGCCCCTGTGTGGCGAGAGCCAATTAGAGGAATAAACCATTACTGAAAACAGGGCTAGACGACCCACAGTGAGTCGACACAGCACTTGGTCCTCATATTGTTTGTGATAAGTTATGTATGTTTCTGCCACACATGAGACATGTCCCTTTGGTAGGGAAATTGCTCATTTACTGGTTCATTGAGGATGCTCCAACTGATGCACCATGGTAGGTATGACTGAACCATGGAAATGATGGAACGTTAAATCAATAGCTAGTCAGCTGGCCACTATTTCTTTGCTAAGTATGCTATTAAGGTCCTGGTTCAGAAGTCCTGTGCTCAACGGAGGCAAACCTTTTCTGTGGAGAAATAAAACATAGATTTAAAAAATATTTTAATCTGAGGTTTCGAGTAAACATTTCTTAAATATGTAATAAAATGTGTCCAAAAGTCAGGCCATATTTAACTTGCTAAAAATATTTTTACTTGCATCCATGAATATACAAAATAATTTAGTGATTCAACAACAGCTGGCCTTTGAAGGGGAGAGTTTCTAGAAAGAAGGAAATATTATTTTCGGGTGTTGCTTATGTATTAAGGGCAGTATCTAATTCATTGTCTATTATTTAGCTAGGTTATATCTTTTTGTGAGATTTTGTTTCTGTCTCAGGGAGTTTTTTCCAAGATTAAGAAATCCCAATAATAACAAAATATTTGTGTGTATGTGTGTGTGTGTAGTACTGAGGCTTGAACCCAAGGGAGTTCTACCATTAAGCCTACACCTCAGCCCTATTTTATTTATTTTATTTTTATTTACTTTTTGGTGGTACTGGGGGTGGAACCCAGAGGCTTTCTATCTCCGGGCTTTGCTCCCAGACCTATTTCATATTTTATTTGGAAACAGGGTCTCACTAAGTTGCTTGAGAGTCTCACTCAGTAGCTGAGGCTGGCTTCAAACCTGTGCGATCCTCCTGTCTCAGCCTCCCAAGCACGGGGATTACAAGCGTGAGCCACTGCGCCCGGCCCTATTTTATTATTTTATTTTGGAACAGTCTCACTAAGTTACTGTGAGATGGCCTTGAACCTGTGGTCCTTCTGTCTCAGCCTTCCCAAGTACTGGGATTACAGGTATGCACCACCATGCCCAGCTGAGAATTTTCTTTTCTTTTTCTTTTTCTTTTTTTTTAAAGGAATACTTTTTAAACTCTTACATTTATTCTCATTCAAAAATACTGGAAAAATCATGTGAGTCACTGCCAGAGATAACTTGATAAGACAAAGTTGCCTTAAAAGAAACTTAGAACTTAGTAGAAGGGAAGATAAATATCTACTTGACACAAAAATATTTCACATGCCTTTAGAGAGAAATAAATTTTAATGAGGCTTCAAAGAGCAGAAAGAAGAGCAGGTCAAGGTTCAAAGAGCCCAAGATAAGGCGCAGAACTGGAGTTCTGGCACAATGCATTACTGCACAGCCAATTTCCAAAGGCCAGCTGTTCCCAGTCAAACGAAGACTGAAGATGAGCGTTAGGTGCAATCAATAGGAAAACCAGGCCACCCTTCCCTTTTTTCCTGGAGATGCAGTTTTGGGATCAATAGTTTTACAATCTCATTTCAGGATGCAAAACGAAAATAAATCGGATGCATCCTTTTTAGTTCTCTCCTAAATACAACCCAACTTAAAGGATTTTATATGTTGGCTAGATGGCCAGTAATACTTGATAAAAATGTTTAGCCTTATTCATGATCAAACAAATAAAAATTGAATAAAGATTTAAAATGACTGCTAAGTGTTGGGGAGGTTAGGAGGAACAGAGCTTCTTCTGACTGTGGGGTATTCCTTGGTTCACCACAGCCAAAAGATTAGCCACAAACCATAGATCATCAAGTCTCCTTTTAGGAATATATTCCAAGAGAATGGTAAGGATATGTGCAAAAATTCCTGGACAAACATATTCCTTAGAGCTTTGCTTATTATTAGAAAGAATAAATTCCCAAGAATAGGTTCATTCTGCTAGGAAGAGAACATCGGTGGCCCACTATCCCTAGAAACCATGCCATGTGAACAGTTCTAAGTCCTTTTATTATCTCAACATCTGTTTTAATCAGCAGGTCTAAAAGACAGAATATATGTCTTTGAGATGGAGAGATGAGCATTATCCAGATAGTTTGAAGGGCAAAATAAAAATAAGATGTTTTCAGTGAAAAGAAAAAGGAACTTGGCTATTTAACGATGCAGACTGATTTACACGTTGCCACATTCGATAAACAGCAATCACTGCATTTATGTTGATGGTGCAAATACGTTGATGCCGTCAGTAAGGAAGTTATTAAGCTGAACCGTTGAAGTACTATTCAAAATAATCAAGGTTAAGCCTCGGATGGGCGATTTCTGTTGCCACCTGGTGCAACCCTTACCTACATATCTGACTAGACTTTGCAATACACCTGCTGGCTTTTGTGGTCTTTCAGGAAATGCTTCACTTCCTAAAGAATGCAACAAACTAGAACACAAAATACCACCCCCGCCAGATGCTGCTGCACCAGTGAGCTGTGGTCCTGTCTTGCACAGTTAGAATCACTTGGGTGATTAATATTTGTGGACAAGTTCACAAAAGAAATTTTAATGTAATTTTGAAGATTCTACCTCGTTTGGATTCTACTGTATTGATATGCATAAATCCTTTTATGTTTCTATAGTTTCTGGGGTGGGATTTTTAATTTTTATTTTAAGGTTCTCTAGGGTGGTGATAAAAATAAACCTCAAATGAGTTTTTGAAGTAAACAACAACAAAAACTGCTTCTCACCAAAGTTCCCCTCCTGCCAAGCAGCAGCAATCTGCGGACCCGGCACTTGAGTGAGTGGGAAATACTCTATTTCCAGCCTCAGGTAATGAATAACCTCTGAGGGCTTGAACTTTTCTCCGTTCCCACAGACTGCATCCACAGAGCGGTGCTCTTGCCCTGAAAGGAAGGATTTGCCCCGGTTTGGAAGGAAGTGGAATAAATAGAACTGGAAGTGGCAAGGTCACCTTTAATATCAGACGAACAGCCTCTTAACAAGCTTCACAATTGCTTTGTTTCTTCCTCCTCCAGTGCTATAAACAGGCAGAGTCAAAGCCAGCTCTCAGAGCCCACAGTGTGTGCGGAGGAAGCTCCCAGAGCGGTGAGGACCCAGCCCGTTAGGCACGCCAGGATGACAATTGTATCATGCAGTGGTTGCCAGAAGGGAAAATGGCTTGTTTTTAAAGGAAGGAGTTATATTGTCCTAAATTCCTGTGTATAAAATACAGGGCAAACAAGTTACAGTGGGAATCTTTAACTAGAGTATGTAGAATAGATGGACTATCTGCCTTTCCCTACATGGTGGTTACATGCATACAGAAATGTTATTTAAAAAGCCCTTCTCCTTGGGACACCGTTCAGTTGGTGTTCCAAACCCAGGGCAAGCTTTTCACTGGCCTTCTGCTTCACAGAAAGATCTTTTCTTTTTTTCCAGTCGCCTTCATGCACATCTGTATGGGCTTCCCTGTTATCACTCCACACTGTTGGTTTTAGCCCTTTAAGAAATGTCTCCCTCTTGAAGGGAGAGACAACTAGCTAGGAGGTATGGAGAAAGTGCTAAAAAGTTTGGATGCCATTGTACTGGACAACAGCCCTGGAATTTCAGTGTCCCACCTTTCAGGAATTCTTAGAAATTCCAATGTATTATAAATCTCTGAAGACCATTTGAGAACAGCACTGCCATTATAAGCAGAAAAACCCAATAACTAACAATTTAGACTGGGCTTTGGGTCAAAGAGAGATGACTTCATATGGCTTAATTGTTGGTAATCAAAGGTAAGATAAGAGCCGGGCATGGTGGCGCACACTTGTAATCCCCTCGCTTGGGAGGCTGAGACAGGAGGATCGCACAGGTTCGAAGCCAGCCTCAGCTACTTAGCGAGGCTCTCAGCAACTTAATGAGACCCTGTTTCCAAATAAAATATAAAATAAGTCTGGGAGTATAGCCTGGAGGTAGAAAGCCTCTGGATTTCACCCCCAGTAGCGCGCGCAAGTGCAGGCGTGCACACGCACACACACACACACACACACACGGTAATATAAGCCAAACAGAATAGAATTGGTATTTGTGATTTTTTTTCTTATCTCTCCATAAGAATTCTCCACGTTCAGCAAGGGTGTTTAGGAAAACTTAGTAACTTGAAAGTGCTATAGTGCTATGAACTGTTGTAATTTCAAAGAGCATGATTAAAAGACCATGAGAAAGAATCTCTAAGGCGTAGGATGAGAAATCTAAAGAGTAGCTTCTGTCTTATCTGAATTTTGGGCACTTATTTCCAATTCTAAAATGATATTCATCCTCAGCATTGCAAACTACTGTGAAAACTGCTAGAAGGAGGTAGAAGTGTTATGTGACCAACTGTTTTGTCTGAGAATAACACCTAATATCAAGAGATTCTGCTCTCTTTCTGATAGGTGTGTTAAATTATCTGGGGAGCAGGCACTCAGGATCAGTTTAGAAATTCTAACAGATGTGCTGTACTAAAATGCTAGGAGGGGCCTAACAGGCCAGTTATCCTCTAACATGCCAGTACCCTACAGTGGCCAGACGACATTTTCTCCCTGTGTGAGGGGTGGGGTGGCAGGAGGATGAGCTCTTTCCTTTGTCCTCTGACCACCTAGAAGAGCACAGCTAGTTTGCTTTGCACAGCAACAAGAAGGCTCACATTGTATCTAGCATGAGGCTGATAACACACATACTTTACATCTTAACATTTTCTTTGCCTTCTAAAAAAATATGAACTTGGTCAATCCAGATTGAGAAACTTGACACACCTTGCAATCATTTTCTCTGAGGACAGCAGGACCTCATCCAGAGGTGTTGGCTATGCACTCGGACTGTCATTTCTTTTCAGGTGCCAAAACAGCAACTTGTTCTCCTATGACGATGAGTCCCACTTTTACTTTTCCCCTTTCCCTTGTGGTTCTGTTTTTAGCAGGAATGCAACACCACGTGCTCTTTGGGCAGAAACTGCCCCAAGTCTGAACGATGTGCGTGCACGAGCCCTGTGCTGTGTTCATTAAGAGGGCCTCTGTGAAATGGAATTGATGAGTGCTCAGCAGCCATTTGTAGCCTTTGAGGTCCATGGACAGCAGGGTTTGATGCATGGCCCTCATCTCCTTGCATCTCCAATATAGCACATTGCTCCTGTGCAATGATTCTCATCTGTCTTAGTTACAAAGTGAATTAATCTTGACCTTGGCCCCTGGGGTGTGGCTCTCTGCCCTCTCATGCATCTTCCACTCACTCCTTTATCAGAAGAACTTGTTCCAGGCCCAGGCTTACCCAATTTCAATCATGTGTAGCCATTTGTCTTGAAATCATATTGCTTTGACTTTAAACAAAATCTGTATTTCTAGTATTATGTATTTCCAGAAAGTTCTCATTCTGAGTTGTAATTTAATTATAAGGATCATTAAGGCTTTGAAGGATGCTATTGGGTAGAAAGGGACTTAACAAAAGTTATTATTAAGAATTACAAATCACTTAGCATTTCAACATCACTCCTCGGATGTGGGTATTTTGTTGAAAGAGACTTTGTTTTGAACAGTGACAGTGCAGAAGACCTATGGAAGAAACAAGCTTCTAATTTGATTTCTGTTGTCACAGCGTACAGAGCAAATCATCAATTATTCCTTACATTAATAAGGTAATAGATTTAGAAACACTATTAGAACGCCTGATGTATTAGGCAGCGCTACACACCATTTCAGCCCAATCGCTCAACCACACTTATTTCATCCTTACTTTCTTTGGATGCAAATGAAGTTGGTATTTCACCATGAAAGTAAAATTGCCAGATATTCTTGTTTATGCCTTCAGTGGGCTGAAGAGTTAAACCCCAGTGACGACCCTGTTAATTAGGAAGACAATGAAAAACTCAGATTAGGATTATTTTTTATCTTTTGGTGCTGGATTCAACTGAACCCAGAGGCATTCTACCTCTGAGCTATACCCCCAGACCCTTATATTTTGAAAAAGGGTTTCTATAAGTTGCTGAGGTTCTCGCTAAATTGCTGAGGCTGGCCTTGAACCTACAATTCCCCCGTTTCAGCCCTCCCCCAAGCACTGGGATTACAGGTGTGCACCACTGCGCCCAGATAGATTAGGATAATTCTTATTAGCAAACATTAAGCGTTAAATTTGGGAAGCAGTTACCCAGGTATTACAAAAGTATTTGAACCAGTCATATTGGATGAGGCTAATAATGAAACATTTCCCGGCGTGGTGGCGCATACTGGTAATCCCAGTACTTGGGAAGCTGAGACAGGAGGATCGCTCAGGTTCAAAGCCAGCCTCAGCTACTTAAGTGAGGCTCTCAGCAATTTAGTGAGATCCTGTTTCCAAATAAAACATAAAATAGTTCTGGGAGTATAACCCAGAGATAGAAAAGTCTCTGGGTTCCATCCCTAGTACCACCAAAAAAAAAAAAAAAAAAAAAAAAGTAAAAGAAAAAAGAAACATTGTATGAATGACTGCCAGTTTTCATTAAGTGCACATGTTCATTGTGTGTGTGTGTGTGTGTGTGTGTGTGTGTGTGTGTGTATGCCTTAGGCACATTGAAAGTAATGCTTGTTTGGAATCAGGAACAGAAAAATATTTCAGTTACACAGAAAGTAGCCATGGTTGGGAAATTGCCAAGTGGTTAGTTATTCATGTCTAGTTTATAGCGCTCAGGTTCTGCTAACAGGCCATGCAGAGCAAATGTGGGCAACGGAATGGTTTCTAACAAGCACAGCGCCCCAGCCCATTCCCGCTCAGCGTGCCCTAACTCAGGCAGCTGCCTTAACTCAACCACTGCAGCGAAGGCTGCTGAACAAGGAGGAGAGAATACACACCACTTTCTAAGGCTGCACGCTGGCCATCAATTCCATTTCATATGGCTACAAACTGCTATATGTCGGAAACAACAGGACTGAGGTGATTGTTAATATTGAGCTGCAAGTCATTGGTAGCATTGCCCAAGGAATGACCAAATTCTACAGGGAGAAGAGGATGCAGATTCATGAATGGCACATGGGAAAACACCCTCACCACCTACCACTCAGGCATCGGAGACGGAGGGAGATGGGATCGGTTGCCTTGTGGGGGAAGTAAGCAAACAAGGAGAAGAGAAGCAGAGAATCTGGGAGGGGCCGGGGGAGAAGAGGGAGAGAAGGGGGTGCAGCCAAACCCCACGGGATAAGTAGAGTCATGGGAGAAGAGATTTTCTTCTGAATAAAAAATCACAGGCAGCTTCTAAGTATAAAAGGAAGAAGGAAGGAGTAATAAAAGAAAACACCGATAAGTAGTTATCCAAAAAGGGAGGCAGGGAGTTGAAAGAGGCCAAGTGCATAGAGCCCATATCAAGCAATGTTTCACTTAGTGGAAGGTTTCTTTTATTTTACTTCTTAAGACTTATCCCTTAGAAAAATAGTCCCAGTTTTATTGATCCAGTCAGTGACTAAAGAGCTAATTAAATATGGCCACCAAAAAGACAGGAATTAAATGGTATCTTCTCTTTTCAAACTTAACTGGTCTAATCGAGTTATTTAAAAGATGCGCCAGAATGTATAATTTCCCTCCAATTCCATTCTGTTAAATGACTTCGAGGAACTGAGAGCACATCTGTATGTGATCTGCACACTAGAGTAATTTGTGGAGCCCTGGAAAGGAAATGTGAGTTGTGATAGTATCTCAGCTTGAAACACGTGAAGCGGAACCAGAGGTCACACTCATAACCTATCAGGAATTAAAGGAAGTGATTCCACTTGAAAGGCCAGAATATACATTGAGCCTGGAGGACCGAGGTCCCTCCCTAGAGGGTAAAAAAGGAGAATAAAAGTAGGGGGATGACGGAGATGGAAAACAGTTGCCTGCACTGTGCCTGAGCAAGTGATCATCCTGTTGTGCCCTAAATTCTGAATCTGGATGTCACTCCATCCTGCTCCAACTTCCTCCGAAGCCATTGCAATGTTGAGGCCCAAGCTCCCTGTGAAGGTTTAGATGTGTTTCTATTGAACTGGGATCTCTGTTGCTACGAGGACTGAGAAGAGCAAGCGGAGGAGAGTGAGACTGACTGGATGGTGCACCCACAGGAGAGCACCGTATTCTCTGCTACCTGGACCTTCTTCCCAAGGAATTCTTTACCAGCCACAGTGCTTTCTTTGGTTGTTTGAAGAGCACAGGCTGGGTTGGATCCAGTTGTGCTTTCCCTGCTTCCTTAGATCCTGTGTGTACCTCTCTGGTCACTTCTCATGGCATCAGGTCCCTGCTGGCTTATTAGGGGGGAAAAAGTCTCCAGAGTGCCCTCCTTATTAAGAGTATGGCTCTTGGAACCAGACTGCCTGCGCCCACACACAGGTCCTCCTGATACTAAATGTGTGCTATGGGGCAAGTTACTTCTCTGTCTCAGTTTCTATATCTGCAGAAGATATCAATGAGTTACTATGTATAATATTATTGACTACAATATTAGCAATTAGCATGATTCTAGATCTACCTTTTCCACTGGAATGTGAGATTCTAAAAGGAAGGGCAAATTTGTCTGTCTAATCCCTAGCATAATAGAATAGTCAATGTTTATTGAATGTTACAAAGCAGTCCAGATAGGTTTGGCTTTTGAGCTACATAGTACTTACTCAGTTGATCATTTAGTCAATCACATAACAAATGTTTCTTGAACTCCTACTAGGCATTGAGATCAAGCTAAATGCTAGGTATAGATAACAAACCAGATGGAGAAGAGGCATTTAAGGAGCTTAGCGGTGGGGAATATCACAAAGCAATACATCCCAAGATAAATGTATAATTACAATTTGTCTTAAATATCTTGAAGGGAAAGACTAGAGAGCTATGAAAGAGAAGAACTCTTTGTCTTCAAATCTCTGATCTCAGTACAATGGGGAAAAGATACTGAAAGATAGAAGAGAATTACTATATGTGCTCCATATATATATATATCTATTGTGTGTGTGTGTGTGTGTGTGTGTGTGTGTGTGTGTGTGTGTGTCAGGGGGATTACTGTTACTGGAGGTTGAAACAAGGGATGCTCTACCACTGGCTGAGATACACCCCCAGTCCTTTTCATTATTTTGAAAC